>NW_028327174.1:129310436-129625079 GCF_987537825.1 Furipterus horrens | reverse complement strand
GGTCTCCATCTTGTCTGAAAGTCGGAAGATACGTTTTGATATGAACTGATATAACCTCAGTAATAGTTTAATTGTTAAAAGGATGGGTTTTGAAGCAAGTCTGCCTGAATGTGAATCTCAGTTCTACTACTAATTACCTGCATGACAATGACCAAGTACTTTACTTCTCATTGCCTTAGTCTCCTTTTCTGTAAAATAAGATAATCATAGTACCTGTTCCATAAGATTATTATTATAATTAAGTGAATTATTATGTGTTTTACATTTGGAGTACTGCCTAATGTATAATAAGTGATGGATTAAGGTTACTGTAGATATTTTGCACATGTCATATAAATGCATTTCCACAGAAATGCAATATTGTGATCATTTGTTTTCAATCTACAGTTGGCTATTTGTATTTCTTCCTCTGGGAATTGCCACTGATAATTGATTTATAGAATTTGTTTATATCTTATATGTATGAACTCTAAGTTTTACATATAACATTTCTTTTTTCTATTTGGCTGTTTTAGCAATTTCACTACCTACCACAAAGGTAGATGCTTCTCTTTATTTGCCAGCATGAGATATTACAACCCTCTCTATTTTTGCCAATTTAATAGACAAATAATGTGATGTCCTTTTAATTTGTATTTTGGAATTTGTAGTTAGGTTAATTATCTTTTCATATGCTTATTGGTGTGTCAATTAATTTTTGCCGAGTAACAAGTCATCCCAAAACATAAGGTAAAATAAACATTTATTATAACTTATAATTTTGTAGTTTAGCTGAAAGTTCTTTGTTCTAGCCTAGACTGGCTGACCTCTGTGGTCAGCTTATGTCTTGGATGGAGCTGGATGGCGTAGTATGGTTTACTCTCATATCTAATAGTTGGTCTATTGAATTTCAGCTGGAGTGGCTTATGTCTACTCCATGTGGTCTCTCATCCTCCAGTAGGTTTTTGCAGGCTTTTCTCATGGTGCCTTCAGTGTTCCATAGAAGAGCAGGAAAGGGCAAGCCCAGCAGGAAAACACTTTTAAAGCCCCGATTTGTGTCACATTTGCTAATGTTTTATTGGTAAAGGATAGTCCAATGGCTAAGCTTAGTTTCAAGGGGTAGAGAAATAAAATCAATGCACTGAATGAAGAAAATGCAAAAATTGTAACCATTTTTTCCCAGTCTACTCCACTTGTTTATTTTTGTTTCTTCTTCTGTGAATTACCACCAATTTATTGATTTCTGGAGTTTATTTATGTATAATGATTGACTACAGAGTTTATTTATATATTATACATATTAACTCTAAGTTTTACATGTAACAATATTTTCCCATTTGGCAGTTTAATTTCATTGAGATAATCATTTGGTATGTAGAAGCTTTGGAAATTTTTTATAGTGAAATCTGTCAGCATTTTTCTTTATGATATTGGGTATATCTATGTATTTGGGTGACCACACTGTAAGCTTCTTCAAGGTAGAAAGCGCATTTTATTATTTTTTCACCAAAGAATGCAGCATATAGCCCAGTTCATGGTACTTATTAAGTAAACAATTATTGAAATAATTAATTCACTGAAGACCAGTTTTAATTACTCTCATTTATGTTTATTCATTCATTGGTACTTATTGAAAATCTATTATATGCCAGGCACATAACGTTAGAGATATAATAATAGGCAAAAGGCAAAATTGAATTCTCCCATGGTGCTTAGAATGAAGCATAGTGGGTAGTAATGGAACTTAATACCGGTGAAACATGGGCTCAAATTCCATTTTTCTACTCTGTGACCTTGGGCATATTACTGAACATCCCTGAGTTTCAGAGGTTCTTTATTTTTTTTTAAACCCATTAGATGGAATATAAACACCTTCCTTCAATATTATTGTGAGAATCCAAGTGGAAAATGTTTGTAAAGCACCAAACATAGTATCTGTTATGTAGTATGTAACATACAGTGTTAGGTTTCTTCCCTACATGGTATAATCTGAGGCCTGCTAGGAAAGCTAGCCCTCTTCCCTTGTCACTCTTCTCTTAGCAACTCATGATCCTGAACTTCTTCCATTATAGACTCATTTCTTCTAATAGTTCTCAGTAGGTTATTTCTTTAAGCTATTGGTTTTTATACAAGCAAATCAATCAAATAGCCTTATCTATTGGGAACTGAAGATCAGGGCACTGGAATTAAAAAATTTGTTTAGTTCTATCTTGGAGGATATAGATATTTGGTTGTGGGAGTGAGTATGCACATCTTTGCACAGCGTAAGAGCAGAGGGGAACTTGGCAGCTGTTGAATCAGAAGAGCCCAGAAAGAGAAGGTGTCCTGGTTCCAAATCAGATTCCTCTCACATCTGGTACATTTTATGGCCCTGGATGAACATGGTCCCGTTAGAGAGCATCCCTCTCTCAGGCAAAATAGACAGAAAAGATAGGAGGTAGCACCGAAAGGCTTGGGGGATTTGTGAGCTGGGAAAACTTCAGTTCTGGGTCTTTCTAACCTCTCTGTCCTGTTCCTCTTTCAGCTTTTTGGTTCTCTCTCCTCAATGTCTTTCTTCCCTTGCCCCAGTTACTACCAAACTCCAGAGTTCTTCAGGAATCATGCTGCCAGATTTGTAAACATTCCAAATTCCACCATATTAAAGATTTGTCCATTTATACTGCTACTGTGAAGTGATGGAAAGGGCCCTGGAGAGAGACTAGCACTAGAAAGCTAGCTTTGCCACTACTCTTCATGTGACCATTGGCCAGTCTCTTTTCTGTAACCTCATTTGCCCTTTATAAAGCTTGAGGCTTGTAGTAGGAAATCTCTAAAAACACTTCCAGTTTAAACAATCTTTGATTTGATGGTACCATGCTCTCTCCAGTCCCACCTCACAGAATCAAGTATGCATTTAAGTGTACATGTGTATTTTATGTTTAATGAAGTCCAACTGGGTGGACTTTTTGTCTATTCTCTTGAAATTTAAAAAAAGAAAAGTTTCCTGCCACTTACTGAAACAAATTCTAACTAGAACATGTATTATTTATCCTGGATGGAAAATTTCTGGTGTTCAAAGGTGGGGAGAGGATGCCATTTCCTCCAGCAGAGACAGTGCCATTTGGCTGGAAGGCAGGCATGGGAAATGGGCATGTTCTCTGGGCAAACTGGCTTGCTTGGCACAACTTCTGGATGAGAACAGTCTGTTGTTTTACACAGCCTAGTCACATCACGGATGTACTTGCCTAAGTCCAAATTCCCAACTACACAATCAAAAGTTAGCAATTTCCTTTAGTCATTTCCAATCTTGGGCATTTTGGTATCTTCTTGTTAATTGCCCAGTATCTTCTTGGAAAGAAACTTGAGGGTGAGGTTATTGCTCAGAGGTTTTCTACATCTATAAAAGGATTATGGAGTACAACAACAACAAAAAACACTTAAGTATTGGAAGCATGCCTATAAACTGGATTCCTTCAGGGGAGACAAGAAGGCAGAGAAGATGCTAAAATGTTGTAACATAGGGTTGACATTTAGAAATGGCTCCAGTAGTTCTTGTGATCCAATAACAAGTAATCAATGCCAACTTAAGGACAGATTCAAGAAAGAATAGTTCATTGGGGTCCAAGGCGGCAGAGGAGTAAGTGGAAGCTACAGTAACTTCCTTTCAGGACCAATCTGGAATGATAACTAAATTGTAGAGGAAGTACCCTGAAAAGCCAACTGAACACTAGCTGGAGAGAAGTATTATAACCATGGACAGACAGAAAAAACCACTTCACCACAACAAGACTGTAGCTGGTGTGGAGGAGGCCTGGAGGGCTGGCTAGGCTCCCATGGATGTCAACTGAAATTTGAGAGGTATATTTCAGTGGCTTTGGGGTTCCCTCTGAGAAGTGTGGGGTCTAAACCCCAAGCTTGGCTCCCTAGCCTATAGTAGCAGAGCCAGAAAGAAAACCCAGATAACACCCAGCTGTGAAAAGCAGTGGAGTTTTCTGCCTGGGAGAGAAGACTGGAGACTCAGAGAGCCTCTTAAAGGGCCAATGTACAAAATGTTGTTTTCAGCCACTTACCCTGGGCTGTGGCAAAAGGTAGGCAGAGTGGAATAGAGATGCTTTAGGAGACTCTGGGTTTGGTGGCTCTGGGGAGAGAACTGAAGGAACAGCCATCAAAGATCCCAGTGCTGAGTCATTCCCCATACTGCAAAAGCCATCTTTCTCAGGCAAAGCAGCCTCCTCCAATTGGCATCAGCCTGAGAGAAAGCAATAGCTCCACCCACAGGAATTACTCTGCCCCACCCTGTGGTTCTAAATCCAATTTCAGCTTGATTAGTTTAACAACAAAGGTGGAAAATACAAAGAAGCAGCCAAAGGGGTAGGACAAAGAAACAGACCTAAAATGAAAGAACAAGAGAATTCTCAGAAGATGAAAAGAAATGGAGTCAAGTAGTTTATCAAATAGAGAGTTTAGAGTAATGATTATAAGGATACTCAACAGTATGAAAAAAACATAGAAACCATAATAAAGGACAAGTCAGAACTAAAGAATGCAATATCTAAAATAAATAATACACTGGAAGAAAACAAACAGTAAGTTACATGAAGCAGAGGATTGAATCAGTGGTTTGGAATACAAGGTAGAAAAAAACACCCAGGCAGAGGTCAGAAAAGAAAAAAGAATCAGAGCCTAAGAAATATTTTGAACAACATGAAGTGTAACAACATCTGCATCATGGGAACACCTGAAGGAGAAGAGAGTGAGCAAGGGATTGAGAACCTACTTGAAGAAATACTGACCACAGGAGACTTCCGGCAAGATGGAGACCTAGACTGACATGCTCCATCTACCTCCACAGCTAACAAGGAATACAACTACCGCAAAACCAGAAAAATACAGAAGTTCCAGAAAATAAGTGGAAGTCCAATGTATGAAGTTGTAAAGAAGTGGTGCTCATCTGGATGGGTAGGAAGGGCGAAGCCAGGGTGGAGAGGTCAAGCTGTGCTGGCGGCAACAGCTGTGATGATGGCAGCGGGATGGCGGTAAGCACAGACACACATATTTAAGGGTAGGCAAGAAGCACCTGGAGAGCACCCCCAGCTGCAGACCAGACCCATCAGCTTGCAATTCCAATGCCAGGGAAGGCAGACCCCCATTGCTTTGGACTGTGAGACCGGGAGAGGGTGGGGATGGAGGAGGAGGCTCCCAGTCTCTCAGCGGAGAGTGAATGGCAGGAATACATCTTGGACCCCCACCCCCACAGAAAATGCCACAGCGTGGTGAGAAGGGTCACCTGGTTGTGATGAGTTCACAGGGTTCTTCCCCCTATAGTGTAGGAGGTGTGACAGCCCCACCCAGGAAGCAAAGGTAAACACAAAACTGTCAGGATGGCACAGATCATGATAGAGATCCCGGTGATGCAGCTGACCAGACAGCAAGTATCTAATCTAACGAAGCAGCAGATAGGAAATCTTTCTGAGGCATAGTTCAGAGCTTTGGTTATAAGAATGCTTACAGACCTAACAGCAGATCTTAAACAAGAAAGAGAAGAAATGAAGGCTAGTCCAACTGAAATGAACAAAAATACATATGAAACTAGTGGTTAGGGAAAGAAAACCAGGGATGAAATCAACAAATCAGAACATAAGGTAGGAATAAACAGTCAACCAGTACAGAAAGAGAAAGCAAAAAGTGAGGAAAATGAGGAGAGGCTCAGAAACCTATGGGACAGCTATGAGCAGGCCAACATCTGAATCATAGGGCTGCCAGAAGGTGAAGAAGAAGAGCTAGAAATGGAAAAATTATGTGAAAAAATAATGAAGCAGAACTTTCCTAACTTGGGGAAGGAAATAGACTTACAGGAAGCACAGAGAGTTCCAGAAAAACTGGACCCAGGGAGACCCACATCAAGACATTATAATCAAAATGCCAAAAATTAAGGATAAAGAGACAATCTTAAAAGCAGCAAGACAGAAGAGAGCTACATTACCAAGGGGTCCCAGTAAGACTATCAGCTGATTTCTCAAAAGAAACTCTGCAGGCATGAAGGGACTGGCAAGAAATATTCAAAGTAATGAAAAGCAAAAGCCTACGTCCATGATTACTCTATCCAGTGAAGTTGTCATTCAGAATAGAAGGGCAGAAAAAGTGCTTCCAGGACAAAGTAAAACTGAAGGAGTTCATCAGATCCAAACCACTGTTATATGAAATGTTAAAGGGACTTGTTTAGGAGAAAGATGATCAAAACTATGAATATTAAATTGAAAACTGTATCACAACAACCAACAACAGAAGCTAGGGAACTGAAACAAAGGTAAACTAAGTAGGCAATGAGAGTGGGAAAAGACTTATAGGTATGGGGAAAATTCTGGGAGGAGGTCAGCAGGGTGGAGGAAAAGGGGAAAGGGAGGGAGATGGTACAGGAATTAAGCATAGCAGGGGGGAGTAGAGTAGACAGGAAAATGTTGAGAAAACTATATGCACAACCAATGGACATGGACTAAGGGGGGGGGGGCAATCAGAGGGAGGGGGTGGCACTAGGTGAAGGGGAACAAAGGGAAAAGAAATTGGGACAACTCTAACAGTATAATCAATAAAGCATATTAAAAATAAATAAATAAATACTGACCAAAAACTTCCCTAAGGTGGTGAAGGAAAAGGCATACAAGCTCAGAGAGTCACAAACAAGATGGACCCAAAGAGGCCTACACCCAAACACACCATAATTAAAATGACAAGGCTTAAAGACAAGGAGAGAATCATACAAGCTGGAAGAGAAAAGCAGGTAGTTACCTAAAATGGAGCACCAATTAGACTGATATCAAGTTTCTTAGCAGAAACATTTCAGGCCAGAAGACAGTGGCTGGACTATTCAAGGTAATGAAAGCAAGGACCTACGCCCAAAGCTACTTTACCCAGCAAGTCTACCATTTAAAATTGAAGGAGAAATAAGGAGATTCCTAGACAAGAAAATGCTAAAAGAGTTTGTTAACACCAAACAAGTACTACAACAAATGTTAAAGGGCTTGCTTTAAAAAGAAGAGGGAAAAAGAGAAAGAAAAATAAAACAGGAAAAAGTCTAACAATAAAATGGCACTACATATGTACCTATCAATAATACCTTAAATGCAAATGGCTTAAATGCTCCAACCAGAAGACATAAGGTAGCTGAATGAATAAGAAAACAAGACCCACATATATGCTGTCTCCAAGAGACCCACCTCAGATTAAAAGATACACACAGATGAAAAGTAAAAAGATGGAAAGATATTTCATGCAAATGGAAAAGAATAAAAAGCTGGGGAAGCTATGCTTATATCTGATGAAACAGACTTTAAAACCAAAGCTATAGTAAGAGACAAAGAAGGACACTATATAATGATAAAGGGAACAATCCAACAAGAGGATATAACCCTAGTAAACATTTATGGACCCAACACAGGAGCACCTAAATACGTAAATCAAATCATGATAGACATAAAATGGCAGACTGACAGAAATACAGTCATAGTCAGGGATTTTAACATGCCATTGACTTCAATGGATAGATCTTCTAGTCAGAAAACCAACAAGGAGACGGGGCATTAAATGATGCACTAGATCAAATGGATTTAATTGATCTATTCAGAGCATTTCATTCCAAAGCAACAGAATATACATAATTTTCAAGGGCACATGGAACGTTTTCTAAAGCAGACCACATATTAGGACACAAAAACATCTCAATAATTTAAGATTGAAATCATATCAATCATCTACTCTGACCACAATGCTATGAAACTAGAAATCAATCACAAGAACAATGAAAATCACACAAAAACATGGGAGCTAAATAACATGTTATTAAACAATAAATGGATCAACAATGAGATCAAGGAAGAAGTCAAAAGAACCTTAAAAAAATGAAAATAAGGACACAATCCAAAATCTGTGGGACACTGGAAAAGCAACCCTAAGAGGAAAATTCATAGCATTATAGGCTATCTCAAAAAAAAAAAAGAAAGAAAGAAAAGCTCAAATAAACAATCTAACTTTACACTTAAAGGAACTTGAAAAGGAACAATAAGCCAAGCCCAATATGAGTAGAAGGAAGGAAGAAATAAAGATCAGAGCAGAAATAAATGAAATAGAGTCTAAAAAATGATGCAAAACATTAATGACTCCAACAGCTGGTTCTTTGAAAAGATAAGATTGGAAAACCTTTAATCAGGCTCATCAATGAGAAAAGAAAAAAGATCCAAATAAATAAAATCAGAAATGAAAGAGGAGAAATAACAACTGAACCAAAGAAATACAAAGGATTGTAAGGAAATATTATGAACAAATATGCCAACAAACTGGACAACCTGGATGAAATAGATAAATTCTTAGAAACATCCACTCTTCCAAAACTAAATCAGGAAGAATAAGAGAATCTGAATAGACAGATTACACCTAGCGATTGAAGCAGTAATCAAAAAACTCTCAACAAACAAAAGCCCTGGACCAGATGTCTTCATAGGTGAATTTTACCAAACATTCCAAAAACTAATGCTTACTCTAAAACTATTTCATAACATTCAAGAGGAGGGAAGCCTTCCACACTCATTTTATGAGGCCAGCATTATTCTAATTCTAAAACCAGATAAAGAGAATACAAAGAAAAAAAGATAGACAAAATTAAAGGACAATATCCCTGATGAACACAGGTGCTAAAATCCTCAACAAAATATTAGCAAACCAAATACAGCAGTCCATCAAAAAGATCATGCACCATGATCAAGTGGGATTTATTCCAGGAATTCAGATTGGTGCACCATTCACAAGTCAATAAATGTGATTCACCTAGAAACAAAATGAAGGTAAAAGCCACATGATCATATCGACAGATGCAGAAAAAGCATTTGATAAAATCCAGTACCCTTTTACGATAAAACTGCTCAGCAAAGTAGGAACAGAGGGAACATAACTAAACAATAATAAAGGCCATGTAATGAAAAACCCACTGCCAACATCATATTAAATGGACAAAAGCTACAAGCATTTCTCTTAAGACTGGAAACAAGATTGGGATGTCTGCTTTCACTTCTCTTATTCAACATAGTATTCCAATAGGAAGTCCTAGCCACACCTCTCTTCTTCCAAAAGGAAGTTCTAGCCACAGCAATCAGACAAGAAGAAATAAAAGGCATCCATATTGTAAAGGAAAGAGAAAACTGTCTTTATTTGCAGATGACATGATACTGTACATAGAGGACCCCAAAGATTCCACCAAGAAACTACTAGAACTGATCAATGAATTCAGCAAAGTAGCAGGATAAAAAATTAATATCCAGAAATCAGTTGCATTTTTGTATGTCAACAATGAGCTAACAGAAAGGGAAATTAAGAAACAATCCCATTCAAAATTGCTTCAGAAAGAATAAAATACCTAGGAATAAACTTAACCAAGGATGTATAAGACCTATACATAGAAAATTATAAGACACTGAAGAAAGAAATTGGAGAATATACAAGTGGAAGCACATACCATGTTCATGGACAGGAAGGATTAACATCATTAAAATGTCCATACTACCCAAAGGAATCTATAGATTTAATGCAATTCCTATCCAGATTCAAATGACATATCTCACAGAACTAGAACAAATATTTCCAAAATTTATGGAACCACAAAAGGCCCCGCATAACAACAGTAACCCTGAGAAAGAAGAATAAAGTTGAAGGAATCAAGCTATCTAATATCAAACTATACTATAAGGACATGGTAATCAAAACAGCCTGGCATAAAAACAGACACATAGATCAATGGAACAGAATAGAGCCCAGAAATAAACCCACACCTTTATAGTCAATTAATATTTGACTATAAAGGAGGAAATAAGCACATACAATGGGCTAAAGACAGTTTATTTATTAAATCATATTTGGAAAATTGGACAGATATGTGTAGAAAATTAAACTAGAACCACCTTCTTACACCACTCAGAAGGATAAATTCAAAATTTATTAAAGACTTAAATGTTAGACCTGAAACCCTAAAAATCCTAGAAAAAATCATAGTCAGTAAAATCTCAGACATTGCTCATACCAATTCTTCATCTGATCTATCTCCCCAGGCAAGGGAAGCAAAAGAAAAAAAATAAACAACTGGTACTACATCAAACTAAAAAGTTTTTGCACAACAAAGGAAATCATCAACAAAATAAAAATACAGCCTAAAGAATGGGAGAACATATTTGCCTATACATCTGATAAGGGGTAAATATCCAAACTTTTAAAGAACTTATAAACTCAACAACAACAACAACAACAAAAAACCAATCCAATTAAAAAATAGCCAAAGGACTTGAATAGACATTTCTCCAAAGAGGACATACAGATGACCAACAGACAGATGAAAAGATGCTCAATGTCACAAATCATCAGAGAAGTGAAAATTAAAACCACAATGAGATACCATCTCAGACCTTTCAGATGGCCATCATAAATAGTTCAACAAACAACAAGTGCTGGGGATGATATGGAGAAAGGGGAACCCTTTTGCACTGTTGATGGGAATGCAGACTGGTGCATTCACTGTGGGAAGCAGTATGGAGATACCTTAAAAAATTAAAAATGGATCTGCCTTTTGACCCAGCAATCCCACTTCTGGGAATATAGCCAAAGGATCCCAAAACACTAATTTGAAAGAACACAAGCATCCCTGTGTTCATTGCAGCATTATTTACAATCACCAAGATATGGAAGCAGCCCAAGTGTCCATCAGTAAATGAGTAGGTAAAACAACTATAGGACATTTACATAATGGGATACTACTTAGACATAAAAAAGAAGAAAATTTTATTTGTGACTGTGGTTGGACCTGGAGAACATTAGGCTAAGTGTATAGTAAGACAGTCAGAGAAAGACAAATACCATATAATTTCACTCATATGCAGAATTGAATGAACAAACTGAATAAGCAAAACAAAGACAGACTCATAGATGGAGAGCCCAACGACAGCTAGTTGGGAGGGGGAGGTTAGGAGGTAGGGGGATTGAGTGAAAAAGAAAAAGGACCCATGGATGTGGATAACAGTGTGGAAATTGCTAGGGTGGGTGTAAGGGGACTAAATAATAATGGAAAAAATATAATAAAGATTAAATAAAAAAAGAAAGAACATTCTAGAAATGAGTTATATTGAACACTTCTTCATTTTCAACACCCTGCTTCATAGTACAAAGAAGTACTATAGACTTTTCTGACTATCTTCTCATATCCTTTTTCCTTGCTTGAGTAACTCTAACTCTCCTTCAGGCCAGATGTCATTTCTCAGGGAGACTTACCTGATCCACAAACCCTTTGCCCACTTCAACCAAGCCTGATTAAGTTCATCATCATGGTATTCAATAGCACCCTGCAATTCTCTCTCATAGTACCTATTATGGTTCTGGTTTTATATTTATTTATGTGCTTAGTTTTCCATGTCTGTCTTTCTCATTTGCCTGTGAGCTACATGAGGATTGGGCCCTGGCTGGTTTAGCTCAGTGGATTGAGCGTCGGCCTGCGAGCTAAGTGTCGCTGGTTCGATCTTCCAGTCAGGGTACATCAGAGAAGGAAAACTCTGACTCCAAAAAACCTCCGCTGCCTTGCGGCATACCTCTTCAGGGGAAAGGCTAGGGGAGTAAACCCCGACAGAAAATCCGGAGCCGGAGTCCCTAAGGCGGTTTGACGTTGTAGTCAACACCGGCAACTCCTGCGGCGCACCTGAAGCCAAGCTGTATTGACTCCGTCTTTCCCTTGGACCCTTCAGCTGCGAAGAGAGGGGGGGTCTGCTGCATGGGCAACAGCAGACCCTCCATATCACCCTGCCCAGGCTCTGTAGCTTCAGCGTCATCGCAAGATGTCGATTCAACACGGGAGGAGACAGATACGATGTCACTCCGGAGTCGGACTGCACAGCCATTCTCGGCGGTGCAGATAGACTCTTAAGAAGCTACACCATCGTCTCTCGAGACGGACGGCTGCCGACGACGACGACATGAGGATTGACATTATATCTGCTTTATTCATTTTTGTGTGTCCAGGGCCAGTTGTAGAACCTAGCACTTGGAAGTGCTTGATAAATTTGTTTACTAAATGGATGACTGGACATATAAATGACTTAATAAGAATTTTGTTTAAAGATAATTTTTCTTTTTGGACAGCATAAACAAACAACTAAACTAAAATCCAAATAATTCCACCAAATATCCTGGAAAGTTTTGGGGTTGCCTTTTCTTCCTTGACTCATTACTTAGGGCTTTGATTCCAGAAATACTTTTGGCTAAGACCTTTTCAGTTTATTGCCAAACACTTGATTTCAAATTGCTTTTGGCTAAAGTAGTGTCCACTGGGTAGTGCCCATTTTAAATAGTTAAAACTTAAAGAAAGATATCTATTGCTGTTAGAAAGGTGGGATAACCAAGAATACCGTTGGGAAATTTTTCAACATAGTCATTACTGGACTTCCAAGAAACCATACAGATAGTTCTGAACACCTGTGACCTTATTCTAGATACATAGCAGTGAAACTCCACACAACACTACAATTCTTGGGTGATAAGAAGCACAATGAAATAGCCTCAGTATGCAATAATTTAACTTGCTTTTTCCTCTTAGCCTGCCAGCACTTCGAAGAGCAGGAAGCTGGGTTCATCAGAACTTGACCATCTGCAGCAGTGCTGAGCTTGAATGTGGGAAGAGAGAGACAGCAGGCTAATTGGAATAAGCACTTTGTGCTGCAGTGAAATGTATTTTCGTGGATATTTATATTTGACCTTTCATGTTTTTCATCTGTAAAAAAATTGAGTTAAAATGATGACCTTTGAGGTTTTATATATTGTTATTTAATAAAATAATTTTGTTCCCAAGTGAAAACAATGTGAAGCCCAGTGTGAAAGGGCAGATGAAAGTTGAGCAGTTCAGTGAGTGTATATATGTGAGTGGGTGTGTCTGAAATCTATTCTTGATTTCACCTCCAGCATTCACAAAAACATTTTAGAAAATAAGAAATAACTCTTTGAAACACAGTTTGAAAAACACAGCTCTGTCTTTAATTTCTAATTCAATTTAGTTCTATTATATGGATGGTGATTTAGGTCCACAATTATTTATATTACTATTTTTAAAGAAAGCTATTTCCATCTCTTAGTCAATGGGCCATTATTCAAAACATTATTGGATAAAAGAAAATCTAAATGCAAATACAAGATTTAAATAAGGTTTTGAATGCACCACAGTGTGACTTAGAGAGAAAATGTTACTGTAAAGATTAGATGCTGATCACAAAAAACAATGAACAAAACAGCATTTTAGGATCTTGTTATGTTTCAATCATGATGAACAATCATTTGTTAACTTGGCAGATGTCATGTCATGATGGCCAGTATTTCCCTGTAAACAAGACACATTTTATGCAAATATTGAAAAGTGTTTGCAAGATCTTTGCTAAGGAAAAATACTGACAATCTCTAAAATATATAAGATGTATGAAATTCAGTATGCATCTTACTTTTACTTATAGTGAACTCCTAGCCTTGATGGTAGAAGTGTAAATTGAACTAATTAATGAATTTGATCACAATCTTTTGGATTGTGGTTGTAATAAAACAACTCAATATGACTGGAGAGGATAAAGCTGTAATGTAGGAAAAGGTGTTAAGCATAGGGACTGATATTTGTGGGAGCCTAGAGGGGATCTATCTTTTGGCAATTATTCTTAGGAAAATGTCTCTAATAGAAGATTCCAGCCATGTGATTGCAGTCATTGAACTCTTATAAGAATCCACAAGCCACAGATATACCCATTGCAATAGGGCCTCTACTCCTTTGTTTTCTTTAAAAGGCTGAATTTGGCCATCATCATTCCCCTATTTTAACTCATGTTTTAAAATTTTTTCCAACATTGTAGAATGACATCATATTTCCTATTATTAGTCCAAAATAGAGAGAAAGAGAAAATGCATTATTTGGATATAATCCAAGGAGATTTGGAGAGGATGTAGGGATAAATGGTGAGAGACATATGTATTTCTATGGCTCTTGAGTCCCTTCCAATGTGCCTTTTAAGGGAAGGGCAATGACATTTACATTTTTAAATTTAATTTTTATGTGCAGGTAATATTCGAGTTGTTCAAAAGCCAGAACACATACATATACAGTGAAAAGACTTCCTCCCATTACTGTCCCCCGAATACCCAGTTCTCCCCTAATGGTCCACCCTTGTTCCTAATTTCATGTATCACCTTCCAGAAATTCTTTAAGTATTTACGAACAAGTATAAATATGGACTCTTGTTTTAGGAAAACTAAAACAAGATGGTTTTTAAGATCTGTCCTAGGAATCTGGTAAGGATTTCTTCTCATATCCAAAGATAATATACAAAATCCTTTTGGTATTTTATTGTAAATGGCATTACAAAGGACAGCTGACTTCCTTGTGGAAAAGGGCTTTCTATAAATGGCCTGCTGAATAAGGGTAATAAAATATTGTCAAATCCAGACTCTTGGTTACACAATTTCTCTTTCTATCTCTGAAAGTAAATGGAGAGAGCTGGGAGGAGCTAAAGGAAAAAGAAACCAGATCAATACCTAGAAATGGTTTACAGATGAATTATGGTTGTCTTTTTAAATTAACTGCTTTTTCTATTATTTCCTAAAGTCATTAAATAAACCATCACCAGTGCCCACGCAGTTCAGTGAATTCAGAGCAGATCCCTTGGTTTTGGCAAGTCACTCAACTGGCCCTAGAAATGGGGCTGGATGGAACCAGGGCTGAAAGAATTACAGGTTTCCTTCCTCTTGATGACTCTCTGGGAGCACGCCTGGAATGAGTGAGTCTAGGAGATGAGGTGGTGTCACTCGGAGGCAGGGCTGAATATGCATGTGGAAGGGGAGTTATGCTCTGGTGTTATTTTTGATGCTGTCATTCTGCTAGGCCTAGCTCTTCTCTTACAACATTTTTCTTATTGTAACCCCTCTCCCCTCTCTTGGGGCCCTAAAGTTACCATTGAGGCTGAAAACAAGTTTGGTGCTTCAGGATCAGGCTTGGAAACCCATTCTAGTCAAAATTTTCTCCCTCAATCCCGTGTGTTGAGTTATCATTACATTAAAAAAAAAAAAAAAAAGAAACTCTAACTCCCACTTAGATTGAGATTTAACTTTTAGAAATTCTTCCTAGTCAGATAAAAATGTAACCCCTAGTAGAGTCATCCTTAAACCTCACCGCACACATCGAACATCGGCACTTGCCATTAAAAACAAGTCGTTGGAGGGCTTCATGGCAGACGCAGTGCTTTGGCACAAGCAGCCACTCAAAAAAGGTTCGGAAAATGAACACCAGGCAGCCGCCAATGCTCAGCAACCATGGATCACCTTTCTACCACATTGTGTACAAGATGTAACATTTGCTTTTTTCCCTATAAACTTATTATCAAAACAGCCTTTTAAATATGGGCAAGAAAGTCTATTTAGATTGAGGAGAGCATTTTAATTTTTAACCTAAGTATTCTAGAAGTGAGAGTTAAGTGAATAGATGGACTTGAATCAGAAAGATCTGGGATAAAATGTGTCCATCCATCCACCCACGCATCCATCCAACAAATACTTAATATTAAGTTCCCTATATGCTGAAACTAAGCAGGATATTCCTATATAAACCCATGTGAACAAAACAGCTTCAATCCTCATCTTCATGAAATTTACCACTTAGAGGAAGAGAATGTAAATAAAATAATCACAGATTATGGTAATCTTTATGAAACAAACAAAGCTGAATTAGAGGCTAATGGAATGAGAATGTGGAAAATAATAGATAAGGTAGACAGAGAAGCCATCTATGAGAAAGGCATTTAAGCTGAGACCCAAAGGAAGAGCAGAAGTTAGCCATACAGAGAGTGCAGAATAGCATTCTGGGCATAAGGATCCCTGCGTATAAAGACTTTGAGGCAGGAAAGTGCTTAGTGATCCAAGGGACTGAAAAATAAGTGAGAGTTTGAATTTCAGCTCTGATTCAGCAGCTGGGGAAGATAGAACAAGCTACCCAATCTTTTGAACCTCCATTTTTTCATATTTAAAAGAAGATAATGGTGCATACTTCACAGGGTTGTTGAGAAAACTTACCAGGTGTTTAATGGGATAACATGTAGCTTACTGGAATCACTTCACATTTACAGAAAGGTCTCTGAGACTCCAATTGGCCCTCAATACCCAATGTGCTTGACCTAATCATTTTATGTAGATTTGGGAATCAACCATTTCTGGTATCTCCACATTCAACAAGAGCAGAGAATAGGCACAGATTTGATTTGTTCATCCTAGAAACTTTAGAAATCAAAACAGGAGAGAGAGAGAGAGAGAGAGAGAGAGAGAGAGAGAGAGAGAGAGAGAGAGAGAGAGAGAGAGAGAAAGAGGTAAATGAAAGGATTTTCTTTTTTAAAATGTGCTTCATCATTTGTGGAATAAATTTTGCAGGTCAGGTAGGAGTTTGTTTTTGCATTTGGGAAGGGTTGAGTTTTGGGCTTAGGTGTTCAGGAAATGGAATAAAGAGAACGGAAATAATGGTCACTGTGTACCCCATATATAACAGACACAGTGCTTGGAAAGTTATGTACTTTATCTCATTTAATTTTTCCAAGGATCCTGCAAGATAGGTCTTTTTAGCCTTGTTTTAAAAACGGCACAAATGAAGCTCAGAGGGAGATGCAGATTTCACTCAGTCCCTGTCTTATCTTGTGTAATTTACCATGTAATTGGGCAATTCTTTGATAATGATGAGAGTCTTACAATTAGCATCATGTACAGGGGTGGGCAAAAGGAGGTTTACAGTTTTTTTGTATGGAAAATAATACAATAATTAATAAATAATAATACAAAAATACACTTTTGCATATTCACAACCATAGACTTGTATACTGTTGATATATTTCTTTAGAATACTTTATTATTTGGCAGTATGACATTGTTATTAATTAATTAATAATTAATTATAATTAATAATGACAATAATGCTATTATCATAAATTTATGTCAACAAGCATTGCCTGAACACCTCACTAACGTCTTAGGCAATGTGGGGGTTAGTGCACAGCTTGTTTTGGAGAATGGAAAAAACTGACAGTCCACTGCAGCTGGGGTGTGCAGTGGTGCAGGAGTGGTTAATAGGGTTGAGGTGGTGCCATGGTAAAGAGTTGTGGGTCCTGTTCTATGGACAATCACCACCAGATCAGAGTAGCATTTTGGAAAGACTGCTCAAAAAGCTATTTTTAGACAAGACTTTGCATGCACTGGTTTATCCTGTGGGGGCCATTGTAATAACCTTCTTCTTTCTATCTAGGAACAGTGGACGGTGCCATGGACCTGATCTTGATCAATTCCCTACCTCTTGTGTCTGACGCTGAAACTTCCCTCACCTGCATTGCCACTGGATGGCGGCCCCAGGAGCCCCTCACCATAGGAAGAGACTTTGAAGCCTTAATGAACCAACACCAGGACCCACTAGAAGTTACTCAAGATGTCACCAGAGAATGGGCCAAAAAAGTTGTTTGGAAGAGAGAAAAGGCTAGTAAAATAAATGGTGCTTACTTCTGTGAAGGGCGTGTTCGAGGAGAAGCAGTAAAGATCCGCACCATGAAGATGCGCCAACAAGGTAACATGCCCCTTAGTGATGGGAAAATGTGGTCCACTGGGACACACACACATCTTTTGTTTTGGCAGCTGCTTGTGGAGACTGGGCATAAGCTGCCTGAGCGTAGCTTAAAGACCTTGTCTGCCTCTTTTGCAAGCACTGATGTATCTAACACACTGAGAGTCAGAGATGAAAGAGACCATCCACTCCAACTCCCTCACATTCAAGCTCATTCATTAGATATTATTCCTAGTTCATAAGATGAAATGAAATATATGTTCTACTAAAAGATCCATAGCCCTTATGAAAATATAAACATGTTATATGTATGTAATATAAAAGTCACAGTAATGAAGAGAACTGTGCATTGCCAAACTCTTGGCTATTTTGAGCTTTCTTGTTGATTTTTAAAATTTGATTCTTTAGTTTTTTTGACCTTCCCCTGAGTATTCTTAACAGAATCTAATGTCTTCAGGGGAAAAATATAGTAGAAATAAAAAATTAAAAAGAGAAACATCTATCAATAACTCAACCTCATTGATTATTGATATGTCAGTTATCTATTGCCACAAGAATTCTGTGTGACACACGGCCACAAACCACAGACGCATGAGACAAGAAGCATTTATTGCTAGTGAGTCTGAGTCAGCTGAGTTGATTAGGTGGCTCTGCTGATCTTGACTGGGTTTTCTCCTATGTATAGATGTTGGCTTACTGTCATCTTATTAGACTGGCCTTGGCTGAGCTAGCTTGACTCTGTTCCATGTGTGTATTAGCTTTTAGCAGGCTAACCTCAGTATTGTCTCATGGAGATGGCAAAAGTGCAAGAAAACAAGTGGAAACACTTGAGGCTTCTTGAACCTAGTGTCAGTATTATTCTCTCTCACTTCTGCCTCATTTGATTGGCAAGAGCAAGTCAAATAGTGGAGCCTAAATCAGAATGGGAGGCTACTACCCAGTTAAATGGCAGTTATGGATACAGAGAGGGATGAAGAACTGGCTTTTTTTGCAGGTTGCCATTCTTGGGAAGAGACCAGGATTTAATTTGAGAAGTCGAGTACCCAAGCCCAGCTCACAGAACACCAGAACTTCAAAGGAAGATTGTTGAGAGTCTTCTGCAAGGGATAGAGGATTACTCCTTGCTACTGCCTCACAAGGCAGTGATGTGATGGAGCTTTACTCTTCAAATAGAAGTAGGTCCTAGGCTAAATGTTTAGGGCAGTCCACCAAACTGATGACAGTTTGAAGCAGATGGTGCTATAAACATTCTTTAATGATTCTGTTCTGCCCTAAGGCTCCCCAGGCCTCCATAGGCAGGTAGACTTCTGTATTTCTGACAAGGTCCCAGGTGATGTAGTGCTCCAGGGAGAGACCACCCTTTGAATAGCTGGGGTCCACCTGAAAACATTGCTTTGAATTTACTCATGGTGATAAATAAAAGATTTGAAGGCGGCAAGCTCATTTTTAAGGCCAAAAGTGATAAAATCACTACTCATTACAAATGAAGGAAAAGGTTTCTTAGCAAAACTGTAATGTCCCCTTTAAACGACACCAGGGCGAGTGGGAAAAATGCACAGCAGACATTCCCAGGAATGCAGCTCTCCGGTGAGGGAAGAGAGGTTGAACAAAGGGATGTGAGGTGTGCCAAAGCTATCATGGCTGAAGAGTCACCTCTATTATGCTTCACATGTGTCATTTGGGATTTCACTTGTATAAAGAGTTATATCTTTCTGCTGATATTTCCACATTCTGAATGAAGATAATCTGAGATTTGTGCCCTAATGATTTCACAGGAATGAACTGTGAAGTGCCACCATGCCCTTTCTGGGATGTCCTGCGATTGTCCTTGACAATGTATAAATAAGAACCAGTAGAGCATGTTAAACCAGAACAATGAGAGTCAAAAACCAATTGTAATGATCCCTCCAAACTGAAAGTTCAGGTCAGCACAGATAAAGAGTAGAGTAAATTCAGTTAAATGAGGCAACATCAGGCTTGGATAGTGAGAAAGAGGTGAGAGAAGATGGCTTTTAAATTCATCTTCACCTGCATTTTAATTCTTTCTCTACCACTTACTAGCTGTGTGGGCTTAGGCAAGATTTTTAACCTCTGTAGTTCTCATTCTTCATTATCTGTGAAATGGGTATAATAATACGTACCTCGAAAATCGTCTTAAGTTTTAAATAAGATGGTATATGCAAGAAGCCAGTTCCCACGAGTGCATTTAAAATAAGATACGATTTATACATGTTCCTAAAAGTCTTGTATAAAGTGAGACACTGCAGAATAAGTTACATAGTAATAACAATAGCAGTTTGTAAATGGTGGGAATGAAATTTGATGCCAAGCAATCTGATTTCAGAGCCAGTATTTCTGACCACTTCACTACCCTTTGTATATCACTTGCAGTGTTATCTCCCTCTCTTATTCTGAGCACTTGTTTTATGAAGTACAACCACTTGAACTGAAACCCTACCAAGCAGCCCTGGGCATAGTGAAGAGGTGTGGGAGTGGAAGTCAGCCATATGTGGTTTGAACCCAGCTCTGCAACTAATGATCTGATCCAGGGCAAATTACTTAACTAAAATAATAGTTTCCTCATTTGAAAAAATATATAAGGGTAGAGACTGAACCACATGCACTTGAGAATCAAATGAGATCACCAACATTACCTGGCTCACAGTAAATGTTCAATAATTATCATTATTATAATGTCTTGAAATAAGAAATAATTTAGTGGGACTATTAGTTTTCCTGGTCATTTATAAAAGCTTTTGATATCATCTATTAACATAATTGTGGAGGTTTATACAAAATAGAAAAATAGGTAGTAATTTTCTTTATTTTAATAATAACATCTCAGACTGTTGAACGGATTCTGTTTCTTTTGTTGACCATCTGATGACTGGTATATGGTGTGAGATATAGTGAATCAAGAAAACCCCCAAAACTCTGTCTTCATGACACTATTAAGTCCCTGGTAAAACATCATGGGAACTCAGAAGTGGCTGCCCAGGGACACAGCAGGATAGCAAAAACATCAATATATTCCTGCTTGCTGCTGACTCGTACATCTGGGGAGGAAGTGGAAAATCCATTTGAGATGTGCCAAAACACAGCTTAAATTGACTCTCATGTGCCAAACGGCCAACCTGTTTTTATCAATGGCATCATCCAAAGCAGTCTAAAGCAGTTTATTGAAACTGTACTGCTGATTTCATTTGAGAGTAAGGAGGTAGATATGAAGTTTGAGACATTTTCACATCCAAAGATCCATGTCAGAGTATTCCATCAGAAGAAACCTAGGTGATTTTTTCCCCTATTTTCATCTAAGAAATAACATTACTTTAAGAACCTCAGACTTTCCACAGAAGTTGAGAGGTGAGCCATTTTTATCTAAATAACACAAATTAACATGTTAAAAGCATAAAGAAAGTAGGGAAATATGAAATCAGATGCATTCATTTATTCTTTCATTCCACAGGTATTCTTAAGTCTCTATTGGGGCCACACATGGCAAAAGCAATGATGTTAACACTTCACAAATACTTATTATGTGTCCTAACAATTTCATATACATTACTATATGGTAATCTAGTCTTTACCAAATGCATATCTGATGAGGACTACTGTGACCCCATGTTAACAGAGGAGGCTTATAGCTATTGTAATAACTTAGGTACATTTGTACACCTGGTTCCCATTTGTTGGACCTGGTATGATTAATACAGGCCTGATTCCAGAGGCCAGGCCCTACCCACCACCTTGCACTGACTTTCAATGAACCTGCCCTCCTGAAATGCTAAGGTTAGTACAGGAGATACCTTTGGAATGGTGCTGTAATGGGGAAGTGCAGCTATGACAGCACTTAACCTGGATCCCAGGGGTTGTGTAAGGCCCTTGGAAAAAGTGACATCTAAAAGAAGACTGATGAATGAGTAGGAGTTGGTGAGACATAGGGAAAAAGGAGCAGAAGAGAAAGGAGGAATTTCATAACTTAGACATGAATGACTACGTGGTCTGTTTGAAGAAACCCATGTACATAGTTCAGAATGGCTAGAATTGAGAGCTAAGGATGCAGGCCTGGACTATGATGAGTCTGGAGAGCTGGTGTTGTGGAATGAGTGTGGATCTCTTGAGTTTGTGTCTTAACTTTCACCTTTATTCAATGTTAGGGGGCCTTGAGTAAGGAACTTAACCCTATCTCCCACATTGGTAAAGTGGTTATCCTGTTTTCACAGGACTTTTGTGAAATATTGCAAAATAATAATGAACATAAAAGTACTTCATAAATCTTATGACAGTCTTTAACTATCATTAAAGGAGAGAACTGTAATTTTTCTCAATTATTTTTCATCATGAGAAACATTTTTATATAACTTTTGCTACCATCTATTTTCTCCTCCAGTTCTTAAGAATAAGTGAATTGTGTTTTTATTAAAGTTCTATCAGTTAATTAGCTCATCTCAGCCATCCTGAGCAACTCACCTTCTAACCTGGGCCTCAGCGATCTCCTTTGTAAAAGGAGGTAGTGGAACTTTAAGCATTTAGAGTACTAATACTATATAACTTATGAAAAGTCTCTGGGGCCAAGTTACCTGATTCCAATCTGGGCTCTCCCATGAACTTGCTGTATGATCTTGGACAGGTTACATAACCTCTGTACCATAATCTCCTCATCTGTAAAATTGGGGTAATTGTAGTATCTATTTCACAGAGATACTGTAAAAATTGAATATGTGCAAAGTCCTTAAAATAATGCCTGGTATTAGTAGGCACTGTTAAAAGGTGGTTATTGTTTTCATGATCCAGTCAAGTCACATGACATCAGTCTATGTGTACCATGTCAAAGCTGGGCTCCCGTGTCATTAGGAAGCTTGAAGTGCCATGCTCAGCAGAAAACAAGTAGCCTAGAAACATTAATGCAGGAGGTAACAGGCTAGACAGCAGTGGAACTCTGGTATGACTGTGTCCCTTCCTAAGAAAACAGGGAACTTAAAGGGCACAAGTCTGAACTAAGAAAGAGCCACAGAGTGGGGGAAAAGAAAAGTACATTGGCGTTGAACATAGGGGGGAATCTTGGTTCCTTTTCAGATATAATGTTGAGTGTGAAGCCTCGTGGTTAGCTAAACAGTCTTCACACAAAAGGGCAGAAAATACAAACAAACTCTATACAAAGAAAAAAAAAGCATAAAATAGTCAGAAAAAAAAATATCACAGGAACCCAGGAGCATGTCACAGAGAGCAAGAGCTACACACATGAGGACTGCTAAATGAAGCATCTTGTCAGTGTAAGAGGGAGCCCACCAAAGTCCCCACCCTTGTCGCCTGCCTGCCTTCCCACCATGGTTCATTCATTTCAGTCCTGTTGAGAAAGCTGCCACTCAAGTCTGTATTACAGATGTCAGTGCAGCACTGCTGCCATTTACTTATATTTGGGAAGGATACTGACCTCTTCTAAACAGCTAGAGGCTTGGCATACATCATTTACTATTTCTGACAACATTTTAACATAAATATTTTTACTTCCAAATTACAGATGAGGAAACTGTGATGTTCAGAGTTTAAGTAACTTGCTCAAATAGGCCCAGTAGATGGCAGCGGGCAACCTCAAGCCCCGGGCTGTCTTATCCCAGGGCTCACAGTACCCTTTGGTCTATACCATTCTCTCTCTAGGTTTGCCCATGTAACCATCTGTGCCAAGGCATTTATGTGGGAGTCCTGGCAGGGCACCATGCCTGGGTCAGCAGTCACAGAGAAAAACAATCAGACAAGCCTAAAGCCTGGATCCCGAGCATGGCTAAGAGGCATCTTCTGCCCTCACGGGGTAGCTCTCTAAGCACTTGCTTACCTTCTCAAGCCACCCAATCTAAAAGCCTCTCTATAGGAATTCAGGTGTTAAGGTGCAAGATGTTTTGTTATTGATTTATAATTTAGGTGCATTCTAGTCAGAGAATTTGTTCTATGGGATATTGATTCTTCATAATTTATGAAGCTGTGCTTTCTGACTTCACAGCGAGGCAATATACTTCAAAATAACATGTATTCAGATAGCTATATGCAGGGGCCCATGAATATCCAACAGATCTTTATTATTCAAATCTATAGTTGTCCTTACTAATTTTGGACTGTTTGATTAATCAGTTCTTGAAAGTTTCCATAACACTTGTGGATTTGTAACTTTCTGTGTTTAATTCTGTCAGTTTTTCTTTCATGGGTTTTGAAGCTCCGTTGTTAGGTGCATATACAAATTCAAGATAATTTAATCTACCTGATGGATTGTCTTTTTCACATCATGTAAAGACCATCTTTATCCCTAAAATTTTGTTTTGGCTTTAGAAAAGATTTTTTTTCTGATATAAATATTGCTTCTGATATAAATATTGGCTTCTTTTAGTTAATTGTACAGTATATATTTTTCTGTCCCTTTATTCTCAACCTTATGCGGTCTGTCCAGAAAAAGTCCAACCATTGTTAATAAATGAGAATGGTTTTCACAACATTGATTTAACCTGGCAGCCAAGGAGAGTGGATTAGAATGTACATGCACGAACAATGATGACTTCACTGTACTAGCCAGTGAGGGTGTTAGACACCATTGAGGGAGCATGTGTACTGTGTGGCTGTCACACTCAAAAGGACTGAATGAGTAGAACAACAAATCTGCATCAAGTTTTGCATTGAGCTTGAACGTTCCTCTATGGAAACTATTCAGATGATTCAGAAGACTGTAGCTATGGGCAACTGGTGACTGGCAGCTTCATTACACAATGTACCTGCTTATGTATGATGTCTCGTGCAGAGTTTTTTGGTGAACCATCAAATCACCCAGGTGACTCAGCCCCTCTACAGTCCAGATTTGGCACCCTGCAATTCTGGCTTTTCCTAAAACTAAATTCACCTTTTAGAGGGAAGACGTTTCAGACAGTTAACAAGATTTAGGAAAATATGATAGGGGAGCTAATGGCGATTGGGAGAACTGTGTGAGGTTCCAAGGTGCCTACCTTTAAAGGAACTGAGGCATCATTGTCCTACATACAATGTTTTTTGTATCTTGTATCTTCTTAAATAAATGTCTTTATTTTTCATAGTGTATGGCTGGATACTTTCTGGACAGACCTCATGTATGTCCTTATGCTTAATGTATAGTTCATGAAAAGAGCATGTATTTACATATTTATATAGTTGTTCTGAGACCCTCTGGCTTTTAACATATATTTGGCATGACTTCTGCCATTTTATTTTGTCTTTTCTGTATGCTGTGATTTTTCTTTGTGCTATTTCCTCTTTTTATGTCTTCTGGTTTCTTCCATTCTTCTTGCCATTCTTATTTAGGAAGTTTATATATTCTGTTTTTCTCCTTTTAGTGGTTATCCTTACATTTAAATATTGGCTCAACTTCAATGTCAATTATACCTTAATAAAGCTGACATTTTAAAAACTGACTTAATTTAAAAGCTAGAGTTAATACCCCTTATTCTTGTAGCTGCGGCTCCCTGCAGATTATGATATAAGTTAAAGGGATTTAGGAACTATTGTAGCTGGGAGAATGTAAGAAGATTTTGTTCACAAAAAACAAGGAACTCAGGCAATGTTTTGTTCTAAGTTTCCAAAATGATATTATAAGCCAAATATACAATAACCAGTCCAGTTTCATTTCAGTTCTTCAGTCTCATGATTATATTAGTTCATATATAGATAACTAAAGGATAAAAGGAAACATATGGGGACCTATTTTTGCCTTATTCTTCAATATTTCAATATTTACACCTTTAGTAGTAAGTGCAGCATTGTACTGATTCTATTTGAGAAACGCTTGGGCCATTCTAGAGCAATGGGAATTATTTAGGGCAACTAAAACCAAAAAGAACCAACAGAAAAGCCATTTGGAAAATACCTGTCCATTCATATTCTATTCAGCTTTGAGAAAACTTGTTAGGCATTGGGGAAGGATGGCAGATTCATATTGAATATAGTTTATAGTTAATATCAGATATTAGTTTGGTAATAGGTAGTAATCAACACAGAATCTTCACTTCCCCAGCTAGTTGCACGGAAAAATGTATACATGTATGTTGTGTGTATATATTTACATTTTTGCAGAGAAAATAACCCTTCCTTTCATCAGATTCTTAAAAAAATAATAATAACCTCAAGAAAGGTTAAAACCCATTAGCTACCACTGTTTTTAAAATCATGCAAACCAGCTGACTCCTGTGCAGAGCCAGCAGTCATCATCTAAAGTTCAGAGTTCAATTGCTCCTGGAGAAGATATGTGACCTCATTTTCTCGTTTGTTTTCTCTCTCTCTTTTAAAAGCTTCCTTCCTACCAGCTACTTTAACTATGACTGTGGACAGGGGAGATAATGTGAACATATCTTTCAAAAAGGTCTTGATTAAAGAAGAAGATGCAGTGATTTACAAAAATGGTGAGTGTGTGTTTTGTTTCCTTTGAGCACCATGATGTGAGATGTCAGATAGGAGAAAACATATTGGGTCATTATCTTATTGCACTCTTAGGAGCAGATATTGGAAGTAGAACTACTATGATACAAGCTAATCATATTATATAATAGAAGCTCTCTTTGGCAATGTGTTTGGTGACTTAATCAAGTAAATTAACATAGAGATTCACATATATATGTGAATGTACAACACGAATTATAAATGTACAATAAACCCTATCGTGATGTGATAAGTGGGGTTTCAAATTCTGCCATATAAAATGTTTGCTTTTTTGATTGCAAATTTAAGAAAATAACTAGAATGAGCCCAGAGAGCCAACTGGCAATCATTCTGGTGGTCTTCACTGTGCAATCCAAATCTGTCTCCATCCAACTACAGTTTTGCATCACTTGATGGCAGTTACCTGATTCAGCTAAAATATTGCTGGGGATTATTCTGAGTTCTGTGGGTGGATATGACTTCCAGATGGGAGTAGTAATTCTAGGTATCTTCTGGTTAATTAATTAGTTGTCAGGGTTTTCTGACATTTCTCACCCAGATTTGCCTGTTCACCTCTCCCTGCAGAAGATAAGAACTTCAGTGTATGCCCATCTCCATGTGTTTGGCAGTAGATCCCATAGACTAATAGACTAGCTGCTCTATCACCACACCTTTCTTGACTGTTGGAGAGCACTGAGCAGCTCCGCCTTTTCATTCTTCTCCTGCATTCAGTATGCTAGAGTATATTTTCTATTGGGTCATGGACAGCTGATCAAGTAGAGGAGCCAGACAAGGAAACAGGAGTGTTTGAGCATGACCCATTATGCTCTACTCTTCTCCTTTACCAGGTTCCTTCATCCATTCAGTGCCCCGGCATGAAGTACCTGATATTTTAGAAGTGCACCTGCCTCATGCTCAGCCCCAGGATGCTGGAGTGTATTCGGCCAGGTACATAGGAGGAAACCTCTTCACTTCAGCCTTCACCAGACTGATAGTCCGGAGTAAGTGACTGAGAGGCCTCCATTGTGATGGCATAGTTGTTAGGATTTTTGGTTGCAAGTAACAAACTGACTCTGGCTATTTAAGCAAAAACCAGGAACTTGTTGGAAGTATACTAAGGACTCTTAGAAAATTGATGGAAAAGCTGACAAGTAACTTTACAAAAAAAGATAGGCTCCAGGGACAATCTGGGGCTCAGCACTGGTGTGGAAGAGTGATCTTTCTCTCTAGGATGCTACCTCCCCTTACCCTGACTTAGCTTCAGTGATGTATCTTTTACTTCCACAGTTTGAAATCCCATGACAAAATAAAATTGGTCTCACTAACATATGTCAGATGTCTATTCACCTTGACCAACAAGCTCTAGGCAAGGGTCAAGCCACATACTATGGTGCAGACACTGGGACCTCATACTTGAATAACAACATCATTCCTACAAAAAGGGGAAATCACACTGAGCAGTAGAGTATCCCTGATAGGTGTCCTACAGGGGGATGAGGTGGGCCTTCTGGGTTGGTCTAATATCTTGTTAAACAATAAATCTCCTGTAAATTTCACACAGTCCATATCATTTAAATCTCATGTGGTTTCTATTTTCAGGTTTAAAAAATGCAAGAGTTAGAACTAGTGGAAACTACCCCACACCCTGTTATAGCTATTGAAATGGGAAGTAATAGTCACCAGTAATTTTTACAAGAAATTGATCTGTAGTAAACAAAAAATTTGCCCTGAGTTTTCCCCAGGTATGTGAGGTATCCATGATATTAAATATTCAAGCTTCAGGCCTAAGTACTTGGGATGTTTTGTCATTCCTCTAATGATTGGGATCTCTAACTCAGAAAGAGCATTTATTTTGCTTTGCATTATATTCGTTCATTCAGCAAATATGTGTTGATTGTAACTGTGTCAAGCATTGTATTGGTGTTGAAAATACAAGAGTAATAAGATTAGCCACTGTCCCTTGGATAATTCCCAGTTCGAGCAGGTATATACATAAATCGATAAACAGGTATTGCAATATGACCATGGGAGTATGAAAAGTGTGGTTCATCCAGTTTGGCAGTTGAAAATCCCTTTTACTTCACTACACTCATGGAAAGTCTGGATGGCAAGGACACGGTTTATTTTCATGTCTTAGATGGTTTCTCTCCAGTCTGACATAGCACATGCACCACAGTGTTCAGAGTCTGGGGTAAATGGGCATGTTTTCCAACAGTATCAGAAATGCCAGATGTTGATGTATGGTAAAAAGTTTAAAGCTTTAAAAATGACTTAGCATAGACTGGAATTTAAAATTCACCTGAACTTTTAAGATAAAGCAAAAGACTTTAAGCACACTTTGATCTTCAAGTTGTCTCTTTCTCAGATTGCTAGGAGCACATGTTTATTCTCTTTTGCTCTTAGAAGTATTTCAGTGGAACTGTTTAAGGAACACTGCTAATATCTAAAATCATTCTGAGAAGTTTGGGTTTTGGTACAGTTATCCCATTTAAAAGCATTTTTCCCCAGTATGATATCTCTGATGTTCAGGCATTTGAAGGCATTTATCCATTTCTCATAATGGTGAGCTTCTCTGTCCAGGATGGACTGAAGTTTAGGAGCAGTCAGTGCTTAAAGACTGTGTACTAAAAGTCACACTGATGATGTTTATAAGATTTCTGTTCAGTACAAGTTCTCTCTCTGACAAAGATTCTTCACAAGCACCAAGTTTACAGGATTTCTGTCTGTATGCCATGAATATGTGGTTTCCTAAAGCACAAAACCATGAGGCTTTTTAAGTAAATAACAAAGCTTAATTGCATACTTGTTACTTATCAACAAATTCTTTTCCTGACTTCT
This sequence comes from Furipterus horrens, assembly GCF_987537825.1. Classification (NCBI taxonomy): domain Eukaryota; kingdom Metazoa; phylum Chordata; class Mammalia; order Chiroptera; family Furipteridae; genus Furipterus; species Furipterus horrens. Next base: position 129,596,218 of record NW_028327174.1, on the reverse strand, counting down.
CAATCCCCAAGACATCAGCTCAATTATTCCCTCGAGCTTCATTTCCTCCTCCTTCAGAAGACTTGGCATGAAGCTGGGACAGGTCTACATATAATTACAGGGCTAGAGACATAGTTTAATGCAACAGGAAGCCATTTTCATCTCTGGCATTTGCCATCATTAGTCTTCACTATGGGCAAACAGCCTGTGATCAGGCTCTTAAGAAATCACTAATTGTAAAGAATCATTTTTCCATTTATATTTTAAGGCATGCATATATTAGCTTTTAGACATTTTGTAGCTTTATCTAGTAAGTGGAAGCCTGTAAGAAAAGGTCTGTGTTGACCAGATAGACAAAAAAAAAAAAAAATTAAAAAATGGGCAAAGGATCTGAATAGACACTTCTCCAAGGACATACAGATGACCAATTGACATATGAATAGATACTCAACATCATTAGCCATCAGAGAGATGCAAATTCAAATTACATTGAGATATCACCTCACACCTGTCAGAATGATCATCACTAATAAATCAACAAACAACAAGTGCTGGCAAGGATGTGGAGAAAAGGGAACCCTAGTTCACTGTTGGTGGGAATGCAGACTGGTGTAGCCACTGTGGAAAACAGGATGGAATTTCCTTAAAAAAGCTAAAAATGAAACTACCTTCTGATCCAGCAATTCTGCTGCTGGGATTATACCTGAAGAACCCTGAAACACCAATTCAAAAGAACCTATGCACCCCTATGTTCATAGCAGCACTATTTACAATAGCCAAGTGCTGGAAACAGCCTACGTGCCCATCAGTGGGTGAGTGGATCAAAAAACGGTGGTACATTTACACAATAGAATACTGTGCAGCAGAAAGAAAGAAGGAACTCCTGCCTTTGGCAACAGCATGGATGGAACTGGAGAATATTATGCTAAGTGAAATAAGCCAGTCAGTGACAGACAGATTCTATATGATGTCACTTATAACAGGAATCTAATGAACAAAATAAACTAATGAAAAAAATAAAACCACAGGCAAGAAAACATGGAACAGACTGAAAGTGCCCAGAGGAGAGGAGGAGGGGGATAATGGTGGAAAGAAGGGGAAGGGACTAGACAAAGAACATGTACGAATGACCCAGGGACATGGACTACATTGTGGGACTTGACTGTGGGAGCAGGGGGGTCGGATGGGCGGAGGACGTTAAAGGGGGAAAATTGAGACAATTGTAATAGAATAACAATAAAAATGATATTAAAAATGTTGGCAGAAAAAATAAAATAAAATTGCAATTGTAAAAAAAGAAAGAAAGAAAAGGCCTGTGTTGACAGTCTTCTTGATTATTTTAGAGAAAATACTGATAACCAGTAGTTCTTGCCAAAGAAATTACAAGGTTACGTCAGTTGTAGGCACGGGTCCAAGCTTAACCATCATGAAATTAGCATTCAGGGACAAAGATGCTCAGAAGAAAAATTAAATAAAATTCCTGAGCATAAAAGGTCACCCCAAACTCCCTGGATTTTCCTTATATCAGACGATATCCTTGGACCTAATTAAATTAACAATCTAAAGTCATCGAGTGCTGGAGAGAAGTAGCCAGGAAATGTAAATCAAGGAGCATTTTATTATCCATGTACTTTAGGTTTGCGTGTCTTGTTTCACTTTTTATGTTTTCTGTCTGAAAAATTGGTAGATGCTATGACCTTCTGCTTCCCTTTTAGCCATATTTCTTCTTCACACACTTTAGACCAGAGGTTTTCAAACTCTGGCTTGTATCAGAATCATCTAGAAGACTTGTTAAGTTTTGATTGCTAGACCACCATCAGAGGTTCTCATCAGTAGGTCATGCATGAGGAGTCTGAAGTTTGCATGTTTAACAGATTCTCAGGCAATGGAGATACTATGGATTAAGGATCACACTTTGAAAACTACTGCTCTAGTGTTTAACCACATCTGCAGCTCCCTGAACATGCTCCCTGCAGCTCACCTCTTGGCCTCGCCTTCATGTGGAATACATTCTGCAGTCCAATCTTCTTTGCTACTTAGGTGGTCCTGCGGATTCAGCTCATGTACCACTTCTTTTGGGAAGCCTTCCTTTATGCCCTTTTCAACTCCCAAGACAGGATTTGGTACTTCTGTTTTTGTTTCTTTCATTATTTTCCATTAACATATCTGTTTCCCACATTCAACTATTAGCTTTTAAAGAGCAAAGATCATACTGTATTTATGTTCATTCACTTGTGTCTACTAAAATGACTGACATGTAGCAGATTTGTTGTCAATGTGCTTTACTCACCACAGCCTTGTTTTCCTTAACAAAAGGATGTGAAGCTCAGAAGTGGGGACCTGACTGTAAGCGTGTCTGCACTGCATGTATGAACAATGGTGTCTGCCATGAAGATACTGGAGAATGCATTTGCCCTCCTGGGTTTATGGGGAGAACGTGTGAGAAAGGTAAGTCAAGAGTACCTGATGAGTGAGCTGTGGATTTAAAAAGACATCACTGGATCTAGAATTCTGTATCTGGACAGAGTTAGGAATGGAAGATAAATGGCCTCTGCTAGGCATGTGATACTTTTGTGTGAATTGGAAAAAGGTGCCCTTTCCTAAAGGCTTTTTATTGTCAACTTTGGGAAGTTGCAACACATGAGTACGTCTACGATGTCAGGATGTGAGTGTCACCCCTAGGTTCATGCTGTACACAGCCTGTGTAACTGTGGGTTGTGGGGCAGTTTCATTGTCTGTAAAATGGACCATAAGCGTGTTCACCCTGCCTGTGCCGCAGCTGAGATTACGTTACTTCCTGTGTTCAGGGTTCCAGGAGAGACCCTTTAAAAGAAGAATTATGCATTTCAAAGGATTGCATATTTGACTCTTTAATCATCTTTTTCTCCCCCCAAAGCTTGTGAACTGCACACATTTGGCAGAACTTGTAAAGAAAGGTGTAGCGGGCCAGAGGGATGCAAGTCCTACGTGTTCTGCCTCCCAGACCCCTATGGGTGTTCCTGTGCCACAGGTTGGAAGAGTCTGCAGTGCAACGAAGGTATGCGCCAACCAAAACCCTGAGCGGAGGGAGTTCTAGCTGGTTTATCAAGGAGGTCTGGCTTGTTGGAAATCACAGTGTAGGGGATACTTGGACTTCTCCATCAACACTCTATCCATTGCTGAGCTACAGGGTTTTGCATCACAGATGATTTCATCAAAAGTTAATTATGCTTTCACATGAAGACTCCACTTCAGAGAAAGTGCTTCGCATACACGCCACCTGGGGATCTAATTAAAACACAGATTCTGATTTCATGGGTCTGGACTGGGGCCTGCAGTTCTGTATTTCTAATGAGCTCCCACATGGTATGGGTGCTGTTAGTTTTCAGACCACACTTTAAGTTGGAAGGCCATAGATTTGTTTTCTCAGTGCATCATAAATATCAGCACTTTCAGGTCAGATCCAGACAGGATTTTAAATTTGGAAACTGAGAAAGTGAAGCTCTTATCTTTTGTGGACCTTACTCATGCAGTGCTCACTTCCCCTGCTCGAAGATTCACTCTGCCCTTTCTAAAATATACTTTCCCTTTTAATGAGGCACAAAGGTCTGTGTTTCCCACCCGTTTTGCAGTATGTGTTTCACATCTACTGCAGCACAGTAGCTTAACCTGAACCTGAACCTGTAGCCAGATCTTTTCCAATGAATATTAATGAAGTGAATTAGCCAGAGCTCAAAGAATTTTCAGTAATTACTGTACAAAGTCAGCTTTTTCCACATCTGGTGCTATTGGGAACTATGATGGGGTCCCAGCAACCTGATAACAATGCCCTAGGGCAGAGCAGTTCAATAGAAATATAAGCAAGGCTCATTTGTAACTGAAAATTTTCTAGCAGCCACATTAAAAAAGTTAAAGAAATAGATGAAATAATTTTAATATATACTTTATTTAACCCAATATATCAAAACTATTTCAATAAGTCATCAATAAAACAGTATTAATGAGCTATTTCACATTCTTTTTTTCACATTAAGTCCTGGAAATCTCAGTTTGGACTTGCTCTATTTGAAGTGCTCAGCGGCCACACGCAGCTAAGTGGCTACCAGACGGGACAGCACAGCTCTAGGGGCTGGGAATGAGGGCAAAGAGGAGAGTCACACAAAACAAGCCGCAGCCGCCTACAAAACCTCACTCAGTCCCCTCTAAGTGTTGTAGCTGCCAGCATGGAACATAGAGGGAGACATAGCAGTGCAGGAATCCTACCTGGTCTCAGAAATGTGCACCTTATAGTAAAAGGTTCCCCCAAGTGGGAGCAGTCCAGTTCCCTTTCAAAAAAAGAATAATACAATCATATGCAAATTTTTAAACGTGCATATTGTAAGCAATGTAAAGAGCTGGGAAGGAGTGTCTCCAAGTAGGAATCCAGAATATAAGCTTCACCAGCTTCATAGCGATTCTGTCTCTAGATCTAGGTTTATAAGAGTACATTTATTAACTCATCCCAGACCATGCCTCGCTCAAGAAATCACTAAAATTTTGTGGATGGGAATATTCTAGTGTTCTCCTAGACTTTTTTCCTAGGGTCCCCAAATACTAATGTGCTAGACCCTTTGATACTGTCCCTCAGGTCCCTGAGACTAAAGATTTCTTTCTACTTTTTCCCTATCCATGTTCTTCAGACTGGATATCTATTAATCTAGCTTAAAATTCATTGTCTCTTTCTTCTGTTATCTCCATTCTATTGCTAAGTCCACATAGTAATATATTTTACTTCAGTTGTCCAGTTGCTGAATGTTTTTTGGTTATTTCATGAAAATGTTTATTGAATTTACTGGTGTGACATTGGTTATAAAATTATATAAGCTTTAGGTGTATAATTCTATAATATATCATCTGTATATTGTATTGTGTTTCGCCACCCAAAGTCAGGTCTCATTTAATCACCATCCATCTCCCCCACTACCCTCTTCTACCTCCCTTCACCCCCATTTCCTTCTGGTAACCAATATACTGTTGTCTGTGTCTATGAAGGTTTTTTTTTTTTTTTTTTTGCTTAATACCTTCACCTTTTTCACCCAGGAACCCAATCCCCTTCCCCTCAGTGAGCTATCAGTCTGTTTTCTGTATCTATAAGTCTGTTTCTATTTTGTTCATTTATTTTTAGATTCCACATATAAGTTGTCTTTCTCTGACTGGTTTATTTCACTTAACACAATTCTCTCCAGGTCCACCCATGCTGTCACAGAAGGTAAGATTTCCTTCCTTTTTTAATGGCCAAATAGTATTCCATTATGTAAATGTAACACAGTTTTTTATCTGCTCATCTATTGATGAGCACTTAGGCTCCTTCCAGATCTTGGTTATTGTAAATAATGCTGCAATTTGAACATAGGGGTGCATATATTCTTTCAAAACAATGCTTCGAGGTTTTTTTGGATATATTCTTAGAAGTGGAATCACTGGGTCATAAGGCAGTTCCATTTTTATCTTTGAGGAAACTTCATACTGTTTTTCATGGTGGCCACACCAATTAGAAGTCCCACCAACAATGAACAAGGGTTCTTTTTTCTCTGCATCCTCCCCAACATATGTTGTTTGTTGATTTATTGATGATGGTCATTCTGACAGGTGTGAGGTGATATCTCATTGTGGTCTTAATTTGCATTTCTCTGACGATTAGTGACATTGACCACCTTTTCATATATCTATTGGCCATCTATATGACCTCTTTGAAGAAGTGTCTATTTAGGTCCTTTGCCCATTTTTAAATTAGATTTTTTTTTAAATTGGTATTGAGTTGTATAAGCTCTTTGCGTACTTTGGATATTAAGTCCCTATCAGATGTATCATTGGCGAATATGTTATCTTGTTCAATAGGTTGTCTTTTTATTTTGTTGCTGGTTTTGTTTACTGTGCAAAAACCTTTTAGTTTGAAATAACCCTATTTGTTTATTTATTTATTTTTTGTTTCCTTTGCCCAAGGAGATATATCAGAAAAAATATTGCTATGAGATATGTCTGAAATTTTACTACGTATTTTTCCTTCTAGAGTTTTTATGGTTGAGTCTAACATTTAAATCTTGAATCTCTTTTGAGTTTATTCTTGTTAATGGGGTAAAAAGGTGGCCTGGTTTCATTTTTTTTTCTTCATATATCTGTCCAATTTTCCCACTGTTTATTGAGCAGACTGCCTTTACCCCATTATATATTTTTGCTTGCTTTGTTGACTATTAATTGACCATAAAGGCATAGGTATATTTCTGGACTCTCTTTTCTTTTTCATTGATCTATATATTTGTTTTTATGCCTGTACCTTGCTGTTTTGATTACTATGGACTTGTAGTGTATTTTGATATCAGGTAGCAAGATTCACCCAGTTTTGTTCTTCTTTCTCAAGACTGTTGTGGCTATTTGGGAGTCTATATAAATTTTTTGATTATTTTTTCTAGTTCTCTGAAATATGTCATTGGTATATTGATAGCAATTACAATAAATCTAAAGATTGCTTTGGGTAGTATGGACATTTTAATGATGTTAATATTTTCTATCCATGAATATGGTATATGCTTCCATTTATTTGTATCTTCTTCAATTTCCTTCTTTAGTATCTTATAATTTTCTGAGTACAGATCTTTTACACCCTCAGTTAAATTTATTCCTGGTTTTGTTTTTTTTTTGAAGCAGTATGAATAAGATTCTTTTCTTAGTTTCCCTTTCTGATAGTTATTGCATTATTGGTGTATAAAAATGCAGGTGATTTGTGGATATTTACTTTGTATCCTTTTACTTTACTGAATTCATTTATCACTTCTGGTAGTTTTTTTGGTCGAATCTTTAGGCTTTTCTATATACAGTATTATGTCATCTTCAGACAATGACAGTTTCACTTCTTCATTTCCAATTTGGATATGTTTTATTTCTTCTTGTCTGATTGTTGTAGCTAGGACTTCCTGTACTCTGTTGAATAAGAGTGGTGAAAATGGACAACCCTATCTTGTTCCTGATCTTAGGGGAAATGCTTTTAGTTTTTTCCCATTGAGTATGTTTGCCACAGTTTTGTCATATATTACCTTTATTGTGTTGAAGTATTTTCCTTCTATTTCCATTTTGTGAGACTTTTTTTCATTACTGGGTGTTGGATTTTAGCAAACAGTTTTTTTGCATCTGTTGAAATACTTATGTGATTTTTATCCTTCATTTCATTTATTGGTGTATCATGTTTATTGATTTGTAGATATTGTACAAATCTTGAATCTCCAGAATAAATCCCATTTGATAAAGGTGTATGACCTTTTAAATGTATTCCTGGATCTGGTTTGCTAATGTTATGTTGAGGACTTTAGCATCTGTATCCATCAGGGATACTGACCTTTAATTTTTGTTCTTTGCGAGTATCTTTACCTGGTTTTGGAATTAGGATAATGCTGATTATGTAAAATAAGCTTAGGAGTCTCCCCTGCCCCTGAATTTTTTAGAATAGTTTGAAAAGGGTAAGTGTTAGCACGTCTTCAAATGCATGGTAAAATTCACCGGTGAAGCCATGCAGTCCAAAGCTCTTGTTAGTTGAGTTATTTTTATTACTGCTTCAATTTCATTAGTTGTAATTGGGCAATTAAAATTTTCTGATCTTCCTGATTAAGTTTTGGAAGATTGTATGTTCCTAGGAATTTATTCATTTTTGCCAGGTTGTGCCATTTCCTGGCATATAGTTAAAAAAAATATTTTCTTACAGTCCTTTGTATATATATGGAGCCAGTTGTTACTTCTCCTTTTTCATTTCTGATTTTATTTATTTGGGATCTCTCTTTTTTTTCTTCATGAGTCTGGTTAAAGGTTTGTCAATCTAATTTATCTTTTCTAAGAACCAGCTCTTGGTTTTGTCAATCTTTTGTATTGTGTTTTAGACTCTAGCGCATTTATTTTGCTCTGATCTTCATTATTTCCTTCCTTCTACCTACTCTGCATTTTGTTTGTTATACTGTTTCAAGTTCCTTTAAGTGTAAAGTTAGATTGGTTATTTGATATATATTTTTTTGTTTTGAGGAAGGCCCGTAATGCTATGAATTTCCCTCTTAGGACTGCTTTCAATGTGTCCCATAGACTTTGGATTGTTGTGTTCTCATTTTAATTTTTTCAAGGTATCTTTTGATTTTTCCCCCTTGATTCCACTGTTAACCCATTCATTGTTTAGTAACATGTCATTTAGACTCCATGTGTTTGTGTTTTCAGTATTTTTTCTTGCAATTGATTCCTAGTTTCATATCATTGTGTTTGGAGAAGATGCTTCATATGATTTCTATCTTTTTAAATTTATTGAGATTTGTTTCATGTCCTAACATGTTATTCTGGAAAATGTTTCACATGTGCTTGGAAAGAATGTATATCTGCTGCTTTGACATGAAATGCTCTGAAGTTAACAGTTAAATCTTTCTGATCTCGTGTCTCATTTATGGCTGCTGTTTACTTTTGATTTTCTCTCTGTAAGATTTACCCATTGATGTTAATAAGGTGTTAACATTCCCTACTTTGACTATATTTCTGTCAGTCTGTCCCTTTATGTCTATCAAGATTGGCTTTATATATTTAAGTGCTCCTATATTGAAGGCATACATGTTTAGAAGGGTTATATCCTCTTGGTGGATTAATCCCTTTATCATTATGTAGTGTCCTTCTTTGTCTCTTATAACAGCCTTTGGTATCTTTTTTTATGTTTGATTGATTATGCTGTTACAGTTGTCCCAGTTTCTTTCTCTTTGCTCCCCTCTGCTTAGCACTCACCCTCCCTCCAGCAGTCCCACCACCCCCTTAGTTCATGTCCATGGGTTGTGCATATAAGCTCTTTGACTTTACCCTTTCCTCAACAACCTCTGCCTATTCTGCACCCTCCTACTATGCTTCTTAATTCCTCTTTCTCTCCCCTTCCCCCAGCCCCAGCTGACACCCCTCCACATGCTCCCCAAACCAATGATTTTGTTTCCATTCTGGTTGTCTGCTTAGTTTGTTTTTATTTTTTATCTTCTGTTGTGATTTTGTTGTCATTTTAATGTTCATAGTTTTGATCTTGTTTTTCTTGAATAAGTCCCTTTAACATTTCATATAATAATGGCTTGGTGATGACGAACTCCTTTAGCTTTACCTTGTCTGGGAAGCACTTTATCTGCCCTTCCATTCTAAATGATAGCTTTGCTGGATAGAGTAATCTTGGTTGTAAGTCCTTGCTTTTCATCACCTTGAATGCTTCTTGCCAGTCCCTTCTTGCTTGCAAAGTTCCTTTTGAGAAATCAGCTGATAGTCTTACAGGTACCCCTTTGTAGGCAATTATCTTCTTTTCTCTTGCTGCTTTTAAGATTCTCTCTTTATCTTTAATCTTTAGCATTTTTAAAGCATATTTTATTGATTATGTTGTTATAATAGTTCCAATTTTTTCCCTTTGCTCCCTTCTACCCAGTACCCCTTTGCCTTCAGCGATCCCACCCCACTTAGTTCATGTCCATGGGTCATGTATATAAGTTCTTCACCTTCACCCTTTCCTATATTATTCTTAAATTCCCCCGTCTATTTGGTACCAACTGATTATGCTTCTTAATCCCTGAACCATTTCCCCATTTCTCCCATCCCCCCTTCAGGCTGATAACCCTTCAAATGATCCCCATACCTATGATTCTGTTCCTATTCTGGTTTGCTTAGTTGGATTTTGTTTTCATTTTTCAGATTCAGTTGTTGATAGTTGTAAGTTTGTTGTCATTTTAATGTTCATAGTTTTGATCTTTTTTTTAAGTAAGTCCCTTTGATATTTCATATAACAATGGCTTGGTAATGATGAACTCCTTTAGCTTCACCTTGTCTGGGAAGCACTTCATCTGCCCTTCCATTCCAAATGATAGCCTTGCTGGATAGAGTAATCTTGGTTGCAGGTTGCCTTTCAGCACATTGAATACTGTTTGCCAGTCCCTTCCTGCTGGCAAAGTGTCCTCTGAGAAATCAGCTGATAGTCCTATAGAGACCCCCTGTACATAACTCTCTGCCTCTCTCTTGCTGCCCCCAGGACTTTGTCTTTATCTTTCATCTTTGGCATCTCGATTATGATGTGTACTGGTGTGGTCCCCTCTGGGTCCAGCTCGCCCAGGACCCTCTGTACTTCCTGGACCTGTATGTCCATCTCCTTCACAAAATTTGGGAAGTTACCCTCATTTGTTTCAATTCTCGCTTCCTCATTCTGCACTGGTTGACTGTTTTTTTCTTCCTTATGTTCCAAATAATTAATTTGAACCCCAGTTTCCTTCTCTTCACCATTGGCTTTGTGTGGATTTTCCTTCGTTTCACTTAGCATAGCCTTCGCTTCTTCTCTTATGCGTTTGCCATACTCAATCATATTTGTCAAGCCTGTGAGCATCTTTATCACCAGTGTTTTGATTTCTTCATTTGTTAGGTTGTCTATCTCCTCATCTGTGAGGTTGTCTATTTCCTCGTCTCTTAGTTCTCCCAATGAACTTTGATCTGTTCCCCCTTTTGGACCATACTTCTCTGTCTCCTCATTTTGACAGGTTCCTGTGTTTGCCTCCACGTCCCATGCAGAGCTGTCGCTCCTATTACATTGTGAGGGGCAGAGCCTTAGGGACTAGTCAGTGCAGGGCGACCTGTTTTACCACGTTGTGGCACTGTATGTGGAGGAGGGGTCCAAGAGAGAACAATGCTGCCTGCCCAGCACTCATCCCTTTTCCAGGCACCTCTCCCACTTCTGCACCGGACTGGTGCTCCTCTAGCTGCTGCCCTGACTGTCGTTCCCAGAGTGGGTGGGTCTGCGGACGTTCTAGGACCATGGGGGCCCTTTAAACAAGCAAACTCTGCTGAGAGACTGGCAGTTTCTGCCTCCGCCCCAACCCCCACTGGTCTGCACAGTCAGAAGTAAGGAGGCTTGACTTTCCCTGGTACTGGGACCGTGAGCTGCTAGGTCTGGTGAGGAGCTGGGAATGCTCCCCAGGTGTGCCTCCTGCTTTTTTAAAATGTGTGACTGCACTTTCCACTGGCCTGCCACTGTGGCTGTCGCTGTCGCTGCTGCTGCTGCCTCCTTCACATCGCAACCCCTTCGCCCTGGCTCCGCCCTTCCTACCAGTCTGGATGAGTATTTCTTTATATCTTTGTTTGCTGAACTTCCATGTAGTTTGATTTTCTGGAACTTCTGATTATTTCTAGTTTTGAGGTAGTTGTATTCCTTCTTTATTGTATTCCTTATTTCTGGAGGGAGACGCAGCATGTCTGTCTATGCCTCCATCTTGGCCGGAAGTCTAACCTTTAGCATTTTAATTATGATATGTCTTGGTGTGCTCCTCCCTGGATCTGGCTTGTTTGTGACTCTGTGCTTCCTGGATTTGTATGTCCATTTCCTTCCTCAAATTAGGGAAGTTTTCTGTCATCATTTTTTCACATAATTTTCTAATTTCTTGCTTTTCTTCTCCTTTTAGCAACCCTATGATTGGGATATTGGCACTTTTGAAGCTATCCAGATGTTTCTAAGCTTCTCCTCATTTTTAAAAATTCTTGTTTTCTCCTTCTATACTGCCTGACTGTTTATTTTTTCCTTGACGTTCCAATTCGTTGATTTGAACCCTCGTTTCCTTTCCTTCACCACTAGTTTCATGTGGATTTTCCTTAATTTCACTTAGTATAGTCTTCATTTTTTCCTGTCATGCTTAATCTTTTCTTTCAAGTCTGTCAGCTTCTTAATCACCAGTACTTTGAACTGCGCTTCTGTTAAGGTGGCTATCTCTTCATCTGTTAGGATTGCTATCTCCTTGTTGCTTAGTTCTCCCCCTGGAACCTTGATCTGCCCCCTCTTTTGGGCTGTACTTCTCTGTCTCCTCATCTTGACAGCTTTGTGTTTGCCTCTGTGACTTAGGTAGAGCTGTGGCAGCTGTTACATTGTAAGGGGTTGAGCCTTAGGTATTCATCAGCGCTGGTGACCCATTTCACCATGGTGTGGCACTGTATGTTGGGGAGGGGTCTGAGAGGGAACAATGCCACTTGCCTGGCAGTTGCCCCTTTCCCAGGCACTTCTTCCCCTTCCCATTATAAACAAGTTGCCTCCATTGAGAGACTGGCAGTTTCTTCCTCCACCCCAACCCCCCACTGGTTTTCACAGTCAGAAGCAATGTGGCTCTATTTTCCTTGGTGCTGCAACCTCAGACTTCATAATCTGGTTTGGGGCTGGGATCACGTCCCATGTTTAAAATGTATGATTGTGCCTTTCACTGCAGCTACAGTCACTGTACCACTAGCTGCACTGCCAGCTGCTGTCACCAAGCACTGTCCCCACAGCCACAGCTGCTGCACCACACCTCATTCTCTTCATCTTGACTCTGCCCCTTCTACCTTTCTGGCTGAATATTTCTTCTTTTTTTCTTGCTGGACTTCCCTGTAGTTTGGATTTTCTGTTTTTTGTTTTGTTTTGTTTTTTTAGTTTTGAAGTGGTTGAAAATTCCTTTTTAGTTGTGAGAAGACAGTGTGTCTATCTATGCCTCCATCTTGGCTGGAAGGCTGTCTTTTTTAAAGTCTATTTTGTCAGATTATAATTATTTTTACCCTAGTTTCTTTTCGCTTCTGTTTGCATGAAAAATCTTTTTCTATTTCTTTACTTTTTTTTGTGAGCAGTCATATGACTTATAATAAGATGTAACAAATATTAAAATGATACAAAATATCATTTTCAGAACAACATCAAGAAGTGAGTGTATTTAACCATACTCAGCTCATATGAGTGAGTGAAGCAATAATAATTTGTTATTTAACATGTTTAATAAACTGGCAACAGAGAAATAGTTGAAGGAAAGCAGAAGAACTTTGTCTTTTAAGTATTAGAACTGAGGGGCTTCATAATCATCTGGCATCCGCTCAATGTTGTACCCATGGTTAGAAATGTACATGATGGGAACTCCAGGGATCTTTCTGAGTCATCGTTTAAGGTCCTGGTCAACTGTGGCCACAATGTAACACTTGTGCCGAGTTACTCTCTGTACTAAACAGTCATCTGCCTAGGTTCCTTTATGTGTGCATGGTAATCGTTCAAATCTTGGATCCTTGGTGATCCTCAGAGCCCCAATTTCTCAGTTTCAGCCATTACACAGTCAGTTATACAAGGGGTACACTTGGTATAGAGACAGTCCATCATTGACGGCATTAAGTCCAGTTTAGACTTAATAGAAAAGTTGGTATCAACCAGGATATGATGAGGTGGGCCCAGTTGTGTATTATATTAGAAGAATAAGCAGAAAGAGTATTGGGGGACTTCTCTTTCCTTGAGTGCATTAGGATCTTTTTTCCCTTTCTTTTTAGGTTTCAATCTATTCTTTTCTTTAAGCCTCTGATCTCTCAGACTAAGCATTCACTTCATGGTCGCATATTTCCTTGTTTTCTTTTGCTTCCCCATGTTCTTATTTCTTCCAGAACCACCTCTACCCCTTTACTTTTAGTCTGTATATATCTTTGATCTGAGATATATCACTTGTAGACAGCATATATATATATATATATATGTGTGTGTGTGTGTGTGTGTGCGTGTGTGTGTGTGTGTGTGTGTGTGTGTCTTGTTTTCTCATCCATTCTTCTAACCTATGTCTTTTGATAGGTATGTATTTATTACAATTTTATTATTTATAACTATGTTCCTCTGGTGTTTCTTTTTCTCTTTTCCCACTTCCTCTTAAGGAAAATATTTAACATTTCTTGAAATACTGATTTGGCGGTAATGAACTTTTTTATCTTTGTCTTCTCTGGGAAGCTCTTTATTTCTCCTTTAATTTTAAATGATAGCCTTGCTGGATAGTCTTGGTTGTGGGTCCTACTTTTCATTAACTTGAATATTTCATGCAATGTCTTCTTGCATGAACTGTTTTTGCTGAGAAAGCTGACAGTCTTATAGGAGCTCCCTTGTAGGTAAATGTATTTCTCTTTCTATTTTTAAGATCTTTTTGTCCTTAAACTTTGACATTTAAATTATGATATTTCTTGAAGTGGGCCTCTTTGCGTTCATCTTGTTTGGGACTCTGTGTGTTTCCTGATCTTGTGTGTCTTTTTCCTTCACTAGGTAAGAAAGTTTTCAGTCATTATTTCTTCAAGTAGGTTCTCAATTCTTTGCTCTCTTTTCTTTCTGGTAACCCTATGAGGCAAAATTTATTACACTTCATGTCGTCCCAAATATTCCTTAACCTATTTCCTTTTTAAAATTCTTTTTCTTTTATTTTCTTTCTTTCTTTCTTTCTTTTTTTTTTTTTGCTGCATCGATTGGGTATTTTCTGCTACCTAATTTTCCAATCACTGATTTAATCTTCTGCTTCATCCATTCTACTATTTCTTCCTTCTAGTGTATTCTTCATTTCAGATATTGTATTCTTCACTTCTGACTGGTTCTTTTTTATGGTTTCCATGTCCTTTTTATGCTTGATGTCTCTTCGTTGAAGTATTCACTAAGTCATTTGAACATCCTTAAACAATTTTTAAAAAATCGATATCTGGTAAATTGCTTGCCTCCATTTCATTTAGCTCTTTTTCTGGAGCATTCTCCTCTCTTTTTGATTGGGGAATTTTCTTTATCTTTCCACTTTGACTGCCTCTTTGTGTTTGTTTCTATGTATTAGTTAGATCTACCTTCACTCCTGTCTTTGTAGGTGGTCTTATGTATTAAGTGTCTTGTGGGACCCCATAGTAGTCTCCTCGATCACTTGATCTGAGTGTCCAGGAATGTTCCTTATGTGGGCCCTCTTGTTGTAACTGAGTCTTGTTTGCTATTGACCCATTTCTTTGTGGAGTTGACCTTCAGGCTGGCTGATTGTGAGGGTCAACTCTGACCACAGTGTATGAACTGCTGTGCAGGTGCTGACCACATGAAATGGAATTTGTCTCAGCAAGATCTGGTGCCTACCAAGATCTCTTTTTGGATATGCTGCTTGTGAAGCAAACTGGATCTTGTTCTGATGTTGTCTGAAGCTTGCCACTGGGTGTATTGATTCTAGGGCCTCTTGGGAGGAATGCTGGTGCAGGATAATGTTGGATGCTACTTGTTACTGGCTCTGGGCAACCTGTTTGGAGCTACATAGTGATCTACAGTTTAGGGCTGCCTCTGCTGGGCCTGATTGTTCTTCAGAAATACCCAGCTGTGCATCAATGCTGGGTTTTTCCAACACTGGGTCTGGAGGCACCCTGAGATCCACCTCCACTTGCCTCTGCCTGCTGGCTCCCTGATAGGTTCAGTCACTGAAAGAGACTCTGGCAGTACTCAAATTGCATGAGTTAAGTTCTTAGTGAGTCACCAGGTAGGAGTGAGTGGTGATCACCTGATTGATACAGGTTTAAGCTCAGTGCTAGTCCTGAGTCTGAGGCCACTCAGCAAAAGTCCCAGGGTATACAAAGTCTAGCTGCCACCCACTGGGTGCCTGCAGACATTTGTGGTGCAGCGGGATCTCAGGGAGTTGTTCAGGTGATGTCAGAATTTATCAGGTCTAGACTGAACAAGATTTAGCTGCATGAAGGGAGTGCTCTTCACTGGTTAGGCATGCAAAGGAAAAATGACCCTCATCCTATAGTCACACAGCTCAGTATACTCAAGATTCTTCCAGGAGCCTGAGCTTAGAGTGGGGCCACTGGAAGTAAGGAAGATGGGGCTAGTGGATCTTTTGTGAGGGGGTGGTGCCAATTAGGGTTGGGGGTAGGTGGGAAGAGTTGCTCCCATCCTTGAGCCACACAACTCTATCTGTCCTGGATTCTGCCAAGACCTCAGCAGAGCAGGGGCTACATAGAATTGAGAAGGTGGGGCCACCTGGAGCCCAGAGGGTGGGGCTAGAGGATCTCTTATAATGGGGAGGTGCCAGTCAAGTTTACAGGAAAGTTGGGGGAGTGACCTCTCCCCCAAAGCCACATCATTCAGTCACTGACACCTACTGAGTCTGCCAAGACCTCTATATCCTCAAGCTGGAAGCTAACTCCAACATAGGGCATGAGATCCATAGTGTAGGGGGACAAGAAACCCAGATATGGGGCCTTTGCATTCCCCCAGGCTAATGCCATAAGGAGGGAAGTGCTTCACCCAAGAAAGATGGTGTCTACAGTGTGGGAGAGTTACTCAGCACAGAGGTCCCAGTAACTGTACCCTCAGCTTTCTCTCCAGAGCCGCAAAGCCCAGTCTCTCTTCACAAACTCCACGCTGGAGCTCAGGGTGAGTGGCCACGAATGAGATTTTGTGCATTGGCTCTTTTGGGGCGTGCCTGTGTCTTTGATAGTCTCTTATTTCTCCTTGGCAGACAGACTCTCTGCTGATATTCATGGCCAGATGTTATGTGAGCCCCTCTTCTCAGTTACAGTGCTCCAGGATGAAGGATTCTGGCATGGTGTTGAGACCCCACATTCCTCAGGGGAACCTTTGCAACTCAGATATCCCTCTGGAATCTCAGCCACCACCCATGGGACCAGGGACAGCCCTTTTTGCATCTTCACCCTTCATACCAGTCTCAATGTGGTTTCTATAAATCCTTGGCTATAAAGCTTCTATTCAGCTTAGTCTTCAGTTGGTGGATCAGGTTGATTGTTTGGGTTAATTGTTCTATATTTTAGTTGTAATTTCAATTTGCTCCTGAAAGGAGATGAGTGTTATTTCCATCTAGTCTGCCGCTATTTTGGATCCCCTTTTGGTTATTTTTTATAGTTTCTATTTCTCTATTTATCATTGTTTCATTTGTTGTGAGCATATTTTCTTTTATGTCACTGAGCATAGTTATTACAGTTGCTTTAAAATTTTTGTCTACCCTTTCTAACATTTGGATCATCAAGGTTGGTTTTTGTTTATTTTTTTCTTATGCTGAGTAATTTGGTATTGTATCTTGGACATTGTGAATGTTACATTGTGGAGAGAATGAAATATGATATAAATGTTGATTTTGTTTTTTTGTTTTAGCAAGCAATTAACTTGGTAAGACTCAAATTGAAAACTCTTAGACATCACCTCAAACTCAGTTCAGTTCTTTTATCTTTAGCTGGGCTGCTTTGAATCTGCACTTAGCATGTGTGGTTCAGGGACCAACCAAAGATTTGGGAGTTCCTCTCTCTGGCTTTCCCTTTCTAGATTTTCCCTCTCACTTTCTAGTGGGTGTCATTGCCCTGATCTCATCTTCTGGTTCTCTAGGTCAGTAAACTACAGATTTTCTGTGGAGTTTAGTTGCCCTATTTGATATCAATTGTGCCCAACCATTAGACTAAAAGATGAAAAGTGGGAAGCACAGTATTCCCATCTTCAAATTTTAATCCCTCTTTAGAGTCTGCCTGGTTCCCACTCCCATGCTTCAGTGCTTTCAGGTAGTTTTTTTTTTTTTTCTCTTCTTCTTAATATAGTTGTTATTTATAAGAAGGTTGACCTAGTAAGAGCTTATTCAAGTCTCCTAGAAGGAGAATTTCCCATCCATTTAAGTTCCTGGTAATTTAGATAAATAATGCTGATAAATCACATACTACTTTAAATGAAGCAACAAGGTTGACTAGAGAGAAAAATGAAACTAACTCCCTACAGCCTGAGTTTTCTCCCTTATCCTATTTCAGCACTTTTTTAAAAATTATATTTTATTGGTTATATTGTTACAATAATTCCAATTTTTTCCCCTTTGCTCCCCTCCACCCAGCACCTCCCCTTCCCCAGCAGTCCCCCACCAAATCCATGCCCATGGTTCGTACATACAAGCTCTCCCACTTCAACCCTTCATATATTCTTCTTCTTTTTTTTAATAAATAAATGATTAATTAATTATTTTAACAATAAAAAATAACAATCCCTCCCTCTCAGATATTAAGACCATTTATAATCATATAATGGACAATGGGTGAAGGTCTCAAGCTCCTCTAACTGCTTCAAGCTGGACGTGGTCGTCGTCCTACCTACCCTTGGGTCAGAAATCCCTAATAAGAGTGGGGGTGTGGAGGGGAGGGTGGCCTTCCCACATGAGGAAGGATCGACAGCACTTGTTTTTGATATCTTTGTTTACAGCATGCCAGCCTGGGTTTTATGGGCCAGACTGCAAGCTCAGGTGCAGGTGCACCAACGGGGAGATCTGTGATCGGTTCCAAGGATGCCTCTGCTCTTCAGAACAGCAAGGGCTCCAGTGTGATAAAGAAGGTAAAGCAAGGTAACACTGTAGTCAGGGCCATGTTCAGCACATCTGCACCAAGCTTTGATGTTATCAT
Organism: Furipterus horrens; assembly: GCF_987537825.1. NCBI lineage: Eukaryota > Metazoa > Chordata > Mammalia > Chiroptera > Furipteridae > Furipterus > Furipterus horrens. The sequence goes on along the minus strand of NW_028327174.1, from coordinate 129,578,044 downwards.
TCTTGCCTCAATAGCGCAAGATTCACAAACCTCTTCTATTTCCATCTAGAAGCTGGGAAGATTATATCCCAAGTCCTAAAGGACAGCTTTCTGATTCTTTTCTATGGACCCTTATGCTGGATCTCATTTCCTTTTCGACTAGAAATAAAGCATATGCTTTTTGTAGCATATTAAGTGGTAACTGGCCAGCTAAGACTTCTGCCTACCTCTTCTGCTTTCTTCTCTAGGGCTAGCCTTTATCCTAGATATGCGCAACAGAAAAAAATAATAACTTGAAGGGATTTATACAAAGAATATTTTTAAAAAGAAAGATATATAATAGTAGAAAAGATTACTCTCAAAATGAAATGCTAAATAATTCTAGTTCAGAAGCTACCACAGAGCAGAGGTCAGCAACTACTGACCCACAGACCATAGGTAGTCCATTATTTTTTAACATCTTTATTGAGATTTAGTTTTTATACCTTGAAGTTTATTTCTTTAAATTGTACAATTCAGTGGGTTTTAGTATATTTATGAAGTTGTGAATCCATTGCCATAACCTAATTTTAGAATATTTCCATCTTACCAAAAGAAATTTTGTACCTGTTAGTGATAACTCCCATTCTTCCCTCCTTCCATCCTCTGGTGTCTATTAATTTACTTTCTGTCTGTACAAATTTGCTTATTCTTGACGGTTCATATACTGTGAATGAGATCATACAATATGTGGTCTTTTGTGGCTGGCTTCTTTCACTTATCGTAGTGCTTGAGGTCTATCTATGTCATAGTGCATATCAGTACTCATTCCCTTTCACTGCCCACCACCTGCTGTCATAAAGAAAATTTTATTGGAACATAGCCACACCCTTCTGTTTACAATATATTGTGTAAGGCTGCTTATACAAAAGTTGAGTAGTTTTCTAACCATTTACAGAAAGTTTGCTAATTCCTGCCCCAGAATATACTTTTTTTAAATTAAAAGAAGTGTATTTTCAGAATTTAAAAATAATATACATATATATCTTTTTCAATCAAATAAACAGAAATGTTGTAGAAAGAAACACACACCCAGTGAAATCTAAGACATATATAGCCTTTACTCTGTAGCTTTTAAAAATTAGAACAATTCTAAGGGAAAAGACCAACAGTTGTTTTTTCAAAGGCTTTAGCTTGCCAGCTTTATATACTTTCTCTTCTTTTCCCAGTGTTTGGACTTTGTTACAGGGCAAGAATCTGGGAGGGTCTAGGAAGGGAAGGAAATGCTTTGGGGCTATGAGAGGAATAGATTGAAAATGGACAACTAACAAGCTTTAGGATTTGCATTTTGTAATTTGCCCCTTCTTTTCTGTTCTAAGGCTGATATTGCAAAAGGTGTGAGAAATCTCAGACCTAGATGCAGGTCCTGAGCTCCCAGAGAGCAGCCCCCTTTCCCTAATTAACACCATTCCATGCTCCACCTGCACATACACCTTCACCTCCTTCCAACTGCAGAAAATGCAAGGGGACAGTAAAGGAAAGAAATGGTTTAAAAGTTACAAAGCATTTTTAAAAATTTCTATGTGAATAACTAAGCTGAAAAAATTGATTTTTAAAAAATCCTCACTCAAGGACATGCTCACTGATTTTAGAGACAGGAGAAAGGAGAGAGGTATAAAGGGACAGAAACATCGATGCAAGAGAGTAGCATTGATTGGTTGCCTCTTATACATGCACCAACCAGGGGGATGAAGCCTGCAACCCAGGCATGTGCCCTGACTGGGAATCCAACCCATGATCTTTTGGTTTATGGGACAATGCTGAAACCAAGTGAGCCACATTGACCAGGGCTGATCAATTTTCTAATCATAATCTCTCCAAATTTACAGATATATGAAGGACATACCTTTGTAGTCATAAACCTTTTTCTCTCCTTTTCCACACACTTTACCTGTTTAATTCTAGGCCTGAGAGATAGGATATTAATATAAACTATCACTATTGATGTGTTTCCCATGACCCCACCTTGTCCCCACCATTGATATGGAACAGCATATAAGTGACTACTGTTCTTGGGGCACCTCCATCTCCTGGGAAAGTATGTGTTGGACTATTTTCTACCATGTCTCACATTTAGTACAGTGGTCCAAGGTTCTCTAAGATCCTATAGTTCAGAATAAAATTGTTATATTTCAGGATTATTCATCCTCTACTCCATAGCTATTAGACAAGGAACCTTAATATCTTTGTTGCAACCACAGGTATTTTTCTTCTTTTAGTACTAGAAGCAACATTTTTTATTTGGCCATTGACTATAAATTTATTTGGGGGAGGTATATTCCAATTTACTTCTTGGATATAAATCTATTATTAATCATCTGCCGCTTGCAGACTTCCCAAGCAATGAGACATCTCTTATATATCAAATCCTATGATCATGTTGTTGATCAGTGATATCACGGAATGGAAGAATTATTTTTGTTTTTGCTTCTGTTCTTGTAAAATTTCTTTTAAAACAAGAAAGAGGCTGACAAATAAGGGCAGCGGAGATGTGGCCCCAATGATCATGTAGCTTAGTGTTATGGTAAACACTGTGGACTCTGCATTCATACAAATCTGAGCTTGAATCTGGGCTCTGAGTCTCCCTCTCATCATTTATAAAATGGTGATCACAATAGGACCCACCTTACAAATTTATTATGTGATGATAAAATAGTATAATCTTTGGAAAGTTTTTTCCCAGGCATAACCTGCTAAATGGTAGCTAGATTTTTGTTTGTTTGTTTTGTTTTTAATTACTATTTCTGCTGTGTTTAAGATTAGATTTCACAGTGCTGTTTTCTTCATTTAGGCATGCGAAGGATTACCCCAAAGATAGAGGATTTGCCAGATGACATAGAAGTAAACAGTGGTAAATTTAACCCCATCTGCAAAGCATCTGGCTGGCCATTACCTGCTAATGAAGAAATGACCCTAGTGAAACCAGATGGGACAGTGCTTCATGTAAGACTTGTTCTTCATCTGCCTTCCTAATACCACTAGAAACTCAGTGTAGTAATTACCCAACCTAAGGCTAGATTCCACTTAGAGTTTGCATCCTCCTTGGGTAGGATGTTGCTCGCTTGACTCTAGATAGACCTGTTCCCACATCTGCAGTTCAGAAACCATGATCCGCAGAATCCCTTAGTTCTGAATGCATGCATTTCTTGGGTCTCCCTACCCCTTCACTTTTCCCTCATCACTGGTGCTCACTATTGGTTAAGATGCTATGGCAGCAGTTCTTCTTTGCTGGAAGGGACTAAGCTATTTTCCAATGCATTTCCCTTTTCTCTCTCTCAATATCCTGAATTTCTCTGTTTCATAAATGATTCTCAGGAAGTTAATGTACTCTCTTATCTAAAGACCTTGAAATAGTTATACGTCTCTCAAAGATGACTGAAAACCAACCTGACAGAAAGACAAAACCAAGTAACCTGTTGGGGATAGGATATGCATGTATAACATGCCATTATCAATGTCCCCATATGAGATGTTTCTGATTCCACACAAAGAACTCATTAGGTAGTAGAAGACAATTGACAGCTTCCAAAATCTTGTTGGTCTTTCTAAAACTTAATGAAAGAACAGTTACCATCTAGTGAGGGCCACCCATACTATATCCATCTTCTTACCGAACATTACCTGTCCCCCTTTTGCAGAAATGGAAACTGCCTGGGTGAAGTTAAGTAACTAAGGAATTGGTCACAAGTGGTAGAGCTGGTATGTGAACTCAGGTCTTTGTATCTTCAAAGCCTTGGCTTTTTCCATAACACCACACTCAACAGCCCCTCAAACACGTTAGGAAGCACTTTTATCCTCCCACCCAGCCATCTCTGTATTAGACCAGAAAGGAGCGAATGTTGCCAGAAGCAATTTAAAAGGAATTAGACTTCTTGCTTTTAACTATTTACCCCACAACCCCAAACACACAAATACAACAGCAGGATCTGTGAGGGCGTCAACCCAATATAAACTTTCAGGGCTACTACAATAGTTTTGGAAATAAGCCAATGATTATACAAGCATTGCATTGAACTTCTTAATCTCTCCTAGAAAACTTCTTATTAAACAATGAGATGGGGTCAGTGTTATGAACTTTTGTGTTTACACCTCTGTAGAAGCTTTATTTTTTGTATTTGACCTTTCCAGCCAAAAGACTTTAACCATACGGGTGAGCTCTCCGTGGCCACCTTCACCATCCACCGGATCCTCCCCCCTGACTCAGGAGTCTGGGTCTGCAGTGTGAACACCATAGCTGGGATGGTGGAAAAGCCTTTCAACATTTCAGTTAAAGGTAAGCTTCATTTTCCAGAGGAAGAGCTTGTATCCTTCATGAGCTTAGTTTATGTGTCACTGGATGTTGCTTCTAGATAAAAACGTTATCTCAGCACTAAAATGTCTTTTGGAGATTTTCCAGGATTCTAAGCCTTTAAAAATTTTTTATGTGCATGAAAATGGAAAAAAAGGCTTAACTATATGGCCACTGGAGTCACATTAGCCCTAGGTTTGATTTTTGTACCTAATAGCTAGTAACTTTGTGTGTGGGCCTAGGCACAGGACTTTAACCTGCTGAGCCTTTCCTTATTTGTAAATGAAGCTTAATTTGTCTACCTCTCAGGGTTATTGTGAAGATTTATTAAGTATATAGAACACTTTTTAGAATTGTGTCTCATACAAAATGTCTGATCATATTGGTAATTCATATAAAGTTTCATCATTGTTGTGACTTCATCACTGTTGTGACTTCCTATTCATTATTGTAGAGAATAATTTGGAAAAATTTTGAGGACTACTCACTTAGTATGAAGCCCAGGCTATGCTATCAAATTAACAAAAATGATTTTTTTCACATATTCAGTATTGTGAGTATTTATTCTGTTAGAAATTTGTTGTTCAAAATTCAAATTAATCTATGTCGGTGTATGTACATTTGTAGCTTGGAGAGAATAAATAAAGTGAAGGTAAATCCAAGTTAGCTTGGCTGCTGTACATAGATACAAGAAATAATTTTAAATGTGGAAGTTATGAATCCATTTAGACAAAGACACCTAACAGCTCTTGGTATATATTCTTGGAAAGGCAGTGAGCTAACTATCTCACATACTTCATCTTATTTAATCTTTATATGAAACTTATGTAATAGACATTGTTGTCCCCACTTTGCCAGTCAGGAAACAGATTCAGAACATTTAGTTAACTTGTTTAAGGTAGTGTATCTGGTAAGAAACAAATCTTAATTGTGAATCTGGTCTCCTGACTCCAAACCCTGCATCATTTTGCTTTCTGAGTCTCTTGTATTACAGACTAAATAAATTGGGTCTGTTTGACCCAATTTATTACTTGATTAGGAATCTTTGAGAGAACCAAGAAGTCATTTCTATAAATAAAATGAATGCAAATACCTAGAATTTAATCTTTTTTTTAAAAGGTCAATCACAACACTAACATAAATAGACCTTCACAGATTTGGATTTTGTGCCCTGGGAATCTATGTGAACCACCTCAGAATCCTCAATATTCTTTGGATTACTGAAAAAATGCCAGATCTATTTTATTCAGAATATTCACATTATCAAAATAATTTCTTACATCTTACATGTTCTTTAAAGGAAACAGCATACAGGCAAGGCAAATTATATTATTTTTAAAGCTTCTTGGAATATTTGTTATCCATGGTAAATAAATAATGATGATTATAAAAACAAACCATGTTGTTAAGATTCAGGAGAATCTTATTTTTATCTTTTTAATGAAAGACACAGCAAATGATGTCAATGCATAGATGCATCTCCAGTTCTAAGTCATTGATGCCTCTTCACTGTCATAATGATTGACATTCATAAAATGGAAATAGCTATTAGTTTAATTAATTAGTGTCTTTAACTGTAATATTAAAAAAATAGACAGTAGGCTTTATTACCAGAGTACAAATTGGTATGACGACTTTGAGGAACGGGCAATATGTACTAAAGCTAATCATACCCTTACCCTATCATCTAGCAAGTTTACTCTGAGGTATATGCTCAAAAGAAATGTGTGCATATGTTCAAAACAGACATTTTCAAGAATGTCCGGAACAGTTTTATTACTAATAGCCACAAACCAAAATTAACCCCAATGTCCATCAACAGTCGAAGGGATAAATACATTGTGGTACATTCATATGTATTACTTTGTTAGGGTTGCTGTAACAAAGTACCACAGACTAGGGGCTTAAACGAAAGAAATTGATTTCTCACAGTTCTGGAGGCTGGAAGTCCAAGATCAAGGTGCCCTCAGAGTTGGTTTCTTCTACGGCCTCTCTCTTACGGTTGTAGCAGGTCTCCTCCTGTCTTCATATGGTCTTCCCTGTGTACATGTGTGTAGCCTAATTTAATCTTCTTATGAGGACAATAGTTACATTGGATTAGAAACTGCTCTCATAACCTCATTTTAACTTAATTACTTTCCTAAACACCTTATTTATAAATACGGTTACATTTTGAGGCACTGGGAGTTAAGACCTCAACACATGAATTTTGGGGGGGATGCAATTTATTATATCATCATACAGTGGAAAACTAAAGAGCAATTTAGAAAGAATCAATTTCTGTTACATAATAATGAACAAAAGAAAGTACATGTTTTATGATTTCATTTACATAAAATTAAAGAACAGGTAAAACTGATCTATAGTAACAGAAGTCAGAAGAGTAGTTCCCTATTGTCTGGGAAGGGACATACGATGCTTGGTGTTTTGGGGGTGGGTGGGGCTGGAAATGTTTTCTATCTCAATCTGGTTAGTGGTTACATGGGTGTGTATATTAGTAAAGTCCCCTGAGCTAAATACACTTAGATTTTTATGCTTTACAATATGTATATATCTATAAGAATGATTAAAAGACAAAAAACAAAATGATGAATTACTAAGAGGAAGCTTTTGGAGCAATTTTTTACCCTTGTCAAATTATCTCTTTTATAAGAGACTGGCACCAATGGCTATAATAAAATATGCATTTTGATGATTTAAGCAAACAGGTGGTCCCATGTGATCAAACAAGGAAAGCGTGACTTAATGAATGAATTTACTCTCTTTTTTCAGAGTGCTCTCTTCAGAAACTGATCTAAGAAAATATGTATCCAGACTTACCTGACTTAACACTGGCATAATTGGTCTCCAGTCAGGGCATACTGCCCAATTAGGCCTCTTACTTGCTTTATTATCCTGACCTTAGGCAACTTACTCCTCAGTCTTTACTGGGTCAGTCAATAGAATTTACTAAAGGACTATTATGTTCTAGGCTTGGGAATATAGCAATGCACAATACAAGAAAAAGAAAAAGCTCCTCCATCATGGAGTTTCATTCCTATGGAGAGAAATAAACAGTGAACAAATAAATAAGTGAAGTGTCTGGTTTACTAAGATGCTAAGTGCCATGCAAAGAATAAAGCAGAAATGGGGGCAGAGGATGCTGGGGCAAGTCTGGAGGTGGCTAATTTTAAATGGGATAGTCAGATTTCCCTGAAAAGATGCTATTGAGCAAAGACTAGGAGGTCATTTTTTATGGATGGAGAGTTAAAACATTAAGACAGAGAGGTAAAGTAAAATTATTGAACATTGTAATGTCCCTGAAATCTGCAAGAGTCTACATTACATAATATACACTTTTGTGGAAGAAAACCCCCCCCCCCAACAATTATGCATTTCTAAGAAGGGCAGGCTAATGGGGCTTCAGAGCTCACTGGAAATTCAATTGGCAAACAGTTATTCAGCACCTGGTGAACAAACCTACATGGTCTTTGCCCTAATGGGGTTTAGAGCCTACTGCAGTGTTTTACAAATTCTTTATTAGTATTGATTAAGGCACCCTCTTAGAAATCTTATTCCAAAACTCTATTTCTGTCATCATAAAATATTTACATCCCAGATGTACTATATACCTGTTTATGTACTGTGGCTCTTTGGAAGGCCACAAACCATTATAATAATTAAGATTTTTTTATTCTCCCAAGAACCAATTTTCACATCCTTGGTAGGGTGCTATTGTCCTCACTGAGAACATAGGGTCTTTGAGATGGGGAGATTATTCTGGGTCATCCAGAGGGATCCACTTCAATCACATGAGTTCTTAAAAGCAAAGAACCTTCCTTGGCTCTATTCAGAAAGATATGTTACAATGGAAGAAGGGTCAGAGAGCTGAAACTTGTTGACTTTGAAGATAAAGGAAGGGGCCATGAGCCAAGGAATGCAGGTAGTTTCTAAAAGTCAGAAAGAACACAGAAACAGATTCTCCTGTAGAGCCTCCAGAAAGGAACACAGCTCCACTAACACCTTGATGTTATTCCAGGGATGCCCATGTCTGACTTCTGCTTTTCAGGACTGTAAGATAATTTTGTGTTGTTTTCAGCCTCCTCCCCCACACAAAGAGAAAGAATAAATACATAGTCTAGTGGGAAGACCAATATCAAATAATCATTCAAAATTACAAAAAATAATAAATTCTGAAAATTACAATGAAGCAGAAGTATAAGTTTTGTAAAAGCCTAACTGAGGTTCTAGGATAGCCCTTGTGAAGGAGTTACATTGGAGGTGAGAGTTGAATAATAGGTAAGAGTTAACTAGAGAATAGTGGGAGGTAGAGCATTCCTTTCCCAGAGGATAACACCTACGAAAAAATCTGAGACAAAAAGAAGCTTGGTGCATTTTTAATTGGATAAACTGCAAGTTGTTCAGTGGCACAGGATGGTATTGGATGAGGGGAAGAGGAAACTGGAGGGGAGGCAGTCTCACTTGTGCAAGGCCTGGCAGTTCCGGGTCCAAATTTTATATTTTATTCCAAATGTAATTGGAATCCATTGAAAGTTCCTGAGCAGAGGAATGCGCATATTTTAAGAAAGCACTTTGTGGGAAATGTGTTGGAGAGGCAAGAGCTAAGTGAGGAGATCACAGAGCAGGTGATTAAATTGAATCTGAGCAGAGAGCTCTAAGAGGGTGTTGTTGGAAATATAAAGGCACCTAAGAACAATGGAAAACCCTAAATCTAAGAACTAATCTGATTGCTGAAATTTTGTTTAGTTCTCCCAAAGCCTCTGAATGCCCCAAACGTGATTGACACTGGACATAACTTTGCTGTTATCAACATCAGCTCTGAGCCTTACTTTGGGGATGGACCAATCAAATCCAAGAAGCTTCTCTACAAACCTGTCAATCATTATGAGGCATGGCGGCACATTCAAGGTAAGGTTTAGACAGAAAAGGCTGCAGCTGGAGATGTGGCACCAGAAAAAGAGTTTTCCCCCAAATATAGAAATCCTTCTCCTTGCCTCAACTCTCTACCCTTGTGCTGGTGACTGTAGCAGAGGATTTTATTTCAGAGTATTCAAGATAGAGTTCAGGGCCCTCTGAGTCCTGGGGCTTATTTCTGAAAGTCAGGGTGTGCTGTGGAACACAACAGACTGCATCAGGAGTTACTATCTGTATCAATATTTCTTTTTCAGGCTTTTCTGGATCTCCAGTACTGTTTTTAGTTACTCCACTTTGGTTGGTCATAGTGAAAGAGATGTGTTTGTGCCATAAATATGGTAACAGGAAATTCCAGTGTTTACTGGAAAGACAAAGAGACCCAATCTGCTTAAATTCAAGGGGTGATTGTTACTGCTGTATTGAGTTGTTTGTTCTTATTCTCATTTCAATCTTGCCCTGTCCTGCGGGCTCCTAACCCACAGAGATTTCGAGAAGAATTTGGGCCTGAAAAGTTTAGGTTATGGCAGACTAGACTGGAGGGAGGAGAAGAGGGGTTTGGGCAGAGTACATACATGCTCCTTCCCAACTTCCTGAAAGAAAAATATAGTTTCACAAGATGTGATAAAATGTCAAAGTTTCATGAAACCAGTATAATGAATTAATTTGTCAAATTTATTCAGAAACACAAATTAGTTCTTTTTGTTGCATGATGATATAAAATCACCATTTTTTAAAAAGAAAACTGAGCATTATCTCTTGACAGTGCTGCCTGAATTGTGCCATCTGTAGCAAGACCTGTGATACCATGTTTGGAGGCAATGCACATCCCTTCACCACCAAAGCTTTACTCTCACTATGCTTGTGCGTTACTGAAAAGGGCCCTACTCACTGTATATAGATAATTAAGGGAGTTGCAGAAAATGAAAAGAAAAGAAGGGTTTGGGGCTTAATAATACTAGCTAATCTGGATATGTTGAATAAAGCCATGGCATTATTACTGAGTTCTTCACATTCTACTGTAGACTCAGGTGAAATTCAAAATCCCAGCAACATAAGGCTGATGGGTGGGATTGCTGCTTCCAATGTCAATGGCTAGATCTTATGAAAAAGCAGCTTTTAAATAAATATGTTGGTAATAATTCATAGTCTTTTTTTACAAGTAGACATCCACAAAATGGCCTTCTAGTGACTCTGGAACACAACCCACTTTTTCCTTACTCACTGGGAATTTATCATACGGTGAGGCAAAAATCTACCTTTTCAGGATCCGTGGAGAAAGAGGCTGGCTGAAGCCAATCGCTGAGGAGAAAAACAGCATGTACCATTTGCTAATGGGATCTGTTCTCCTTCGGAGTGATATAACCAGTACAAATCTGTTATTCTGTCATTGTGAGCAAACCCTCGTAGTTTTCTCCTCCTGATACTCTCAATCACTGTATGTACTTGAAAACAGTAAAAATTAAATCATTTTATATTGTTCTAAGTTGAGATTTTCCCCCTCTAAATCAGATCGGTATTTCATATAGTCGAATATTTGTGTGATTTTACTCTACAAATGAAAGGACTAGAGTAGAAATGATTAAGTGGCATGGAAATACTCATATTAGTGTACACATCATAACCTGTAAACTTCCTTTAAAAAGCCCTATTTTCCTTATATTAGGATGGTGAGACCCTGAAGATGGAATTACTTCTCTGTTTCACTAGGACATTGTATTTTTAAAAACCAAACATTAGTTCACATCACAATAACAACATTCCAGTTTAGAGAATGTAAAAGAGTGCCAACCTAAGTTTCCTGGACTTTCCCTCTTCTCAGTGACAAATGAGATTGTTACACTCAACTATTTGGAACCTCGAACAGAATATGAGCTCTGCGTGCAGCTGGTCCGGCGTGGAGAGGGCGGAGAAGGGCATCCTGGACCCGTGAGACGGTTCACAACAGCTTCTATCGGTCAGTTGAAGCAAACAGCATTTATTCACAAGCTGGGTGGGAGGGGGAGGAAGGGGAAAGAGGAAGGAAGACCAGGAAGGGTGGTGGTGGGTGAGTGGGTGGGTGGGGATGGAGGTGGAAGGAGTTTGCTTTTGAATGGGTGGGAAAGTGACAGGAAGGGTAGCAACTTGGAGCCAAAGCGATCCTTTATTTGGGCTGCACTCTGGTCTATCTCCCTGGGGGAGGGGGTCTGTGGCAGTCCAGGAGGACAGAGAAGGAAGCAGATGAGCCTTCAGGAAGGCAGGGACATCCCTTAGGAGTTGGGGTTTACTTAGTAGCGACTGTGCTGAGCCTTGGCTGCTAAGTTTTACCAACAGTTTCCTGTTTCCATCTTAAGGGCCCAGGCCAGGTTGCTGCCACATACATACTTCAGAAATCCAGGTTTATTTATTTTTTAAAATAATTTTTAAAAGTAATTCATGCACATAGTTGAAACATCAAATAAAATAAAAGGCGTTTTTCTAAAGGACAGCAGCCCCCTGCTCCACCCCTCATCCTCCTAGCCCTGCTTACAATAGGCAGTCACTTTTATCTCCTTAAGCTGTTTCGTATAGTATAGACCCCCATGTTTCTAAATCAATGGTTCTGGCCATGAATTTTACTACTGCAAGTCTGTTTGTAATATATTGTGGTCCTTCATAAACCACTGTAATATATAAACATTTCTCACGCCCTAAGAACCAATTTTTGCCATCTTAGAGGCAATAATGTCCCCACTGAGAATGCATGAATTAGAGGATCTCTGTTCTATGTTTTTTTAAAAAAATACTCATCTGAAGATATGCTTATTGATTTTAGAGAGAGAGGGAAAGAGAGAGAGAAAGAAATGTCTATGTGAAAGACAAACATTGATCGGTTATTTCCTGTATGCCCCCCAACCAGGAATCCAACACACAGCCTAGGTATATGCCCTAACTGGTAATCAAACCTGCAACCTTTGGTGTACAGGATGATGCTCCAACCAACTGAGCCACCCAGCCAGGGCTCTAGTCTATGATTTGAAAATACTTTATATCTGGAATTTAAAAATCAATTTTTAATTTTTAACTGAAAACACACAGGTTCCTCTTCTATCCACTGACACAAGACATTTTAGGAAGGAAGGAAGGAGGAGAGAGAGAGGGAGGTCATGATAATAGAACATCTTAACACATTCTAAATATATTTTCACATCCATTATCTCATTTATTTCTCCTGAATCTGGATGGGTATTTTCATTTTGTGTTACATGTGAACTTGGAGAGATTGTTAATTTTCCCAAGGTCATAGACTAACGTGGCACACTGTCTGATTTCAAAACCCATATTGTTTCATTCTGTTACCTCGTTGGTAGCCCAGGTTCTTGTGGGTGGTTACGGCCAGGAGTATGTGCTGGAAACCCATACCTTTATGTGATCAGAGCAGGGCTACGCCTGGCCCTGCCACCACAGCTGTTATCATGTCTGAAATTCTCCTTGTTAAGGGGAAGTAATCTCAAAATTATTTTAAAATGTGTTGCTCAAAATGGTAACACAAACACTGACCTACAAACCCATAAACTTGGCAAATCCACTGTTTTCATTTTTATCAGTTTCCTTCCTATCTTTCACCAATTGTAGACATGACTTTTACCAAGTTGCAATGAGAGTTTTTTTCTCATGTATTATAAGTACTTTTATTGGGTTTTCATACTTTTCCCAATTATCTATTTTAATCCATTGGCTTGCTGTATTATAATTTATTAAAACATTTACCTATTCTGAGCACTTAGGTTTCTTTCAACATTTTGCTATTATAAAATAATGTTATAATGAACATCTTCATGCACATAGGTCTTCTCTTTCTTTGGATTATTTATTTAGGATAAATCACTGGTAGTCAGATTATAGGGCCAAAGTATACATAATTTCTAGGGCTCTTAAAAACTACTCCCAAATTATTCTCCAAAGGTGTTGTATCCCTGTATTATAATTATCCAAACTACATATTAGAGTCATTGTCAAGGTTTGCTATTTTGGTAAGAAGCAAGTATTGAGTGGCTGTGTTTATTTGATAGCTTATGAAATCGTGTATCATTCTAAGATCCAAGGTTATTCTGTAGAGCTGCTCTTTGGGGCTGTTTGTTACCTTCACCCTGTATAAAAATAATGATCTTTCTGGTTTCCCCCAGGTCTCCCTCCTCCAAGAGGTCTCAGTCTCCTACCAAAAAGTCAGACCACTCTAAATTTGACTTGGCAACCAATATCTCCAAGCTCAGAAGATGAATTTTATGTTGAAGTTGAGAGGAGATCTGTGCAAATGAAAAGTGATCAACAGAATATTAAAGTGCCAGGCAACTTGACATCAGTGCTACTTAACAATTTACACCCCAGGGAGCAGTATATAGTTCGAGCCAGAGTCAATACCAAGGCCCAGGGGGAATGGAGTGAAGACCTCACTGCTTGGACCCTTAGCGACAGTAAGTGACTCCTGCTGCCCCTGTCTCTCCTGAATGACTTTTGACTGGTGTCGTTTGGACTTAGCTACCATTACTTCTAGACTGTTTCTTAGAAATCATAAAAGGCATTTACTTGTGAATGGAGGCTAATCAGTGCCCTGAAACATACAAGGAATCTCCGTGTGAATGGGTTCACAATAATTCAGAGAGGACTGTGCTAAATTTACATTTCCCTGGTATAAGGCTATTAAATAAATTAATAACATGTATAAGGTATGTAAGACTCATTTAATCAGTCACAGGACAGTTTTCAGGATTATCATGTATCTGTATGTACACAGATGTTGATTTATTATAGATGATGGGTCTTTCTTAATCTTAAAAGCCAAATAACATTGCTTGAAAAATAGTCTCAACAGAGAATTCTTAGAGCTACGAGAATTGAGATTAAGAACATGACTTTTCTTTTAAAATATTCTTTAAATTAGGCTTTTCTTAATTTTATATTGGTCACTTAAAATTACTCAGTAATTGGAACTTCTTGGGTTTCTTTGTAGTAACTAATGAAAGTTTTTTCATCATTAAGCAGAGTACTATTTTAACTCATGGCTTTAGAACTGTGTGCATTTTGAGACCTTGTAAAGGTTAGATATTTCTTGGCCACACTAGCAACCACTTAAATCAGGATCGTGTGTGGTCCCTTGTCCACCCCCAAAGTCTGAGGCTCTCTTCTGCAGCTGGGTCTCTGTTTCTTCAGGAGTGGGTTTGGCAGCAGGTTCAATGTTTCTCCAGCCAATCTCTTTTTGTATCAGTGATGCTTTGTCAGTGTTTACAGATTCTTCATCATTAAAAAAAAAAATACTGTGAAATTTAGAAGTTACAGAGCAATGCAGAGAATAATAGAACCAATACATTCCTATAACCCAGAATTAACAACTGCTAATATTTTTTCATATTTTCTTTCAGCTTCTTTTGTTGGTTTGTGGAAATAATAACACAAGGTGGATATACCAAAATTCCCTTTGACCACCATTCCTATTGTAATTCTATTCTCCTCTCTCCAAAGACAGCCAAAATTATGAGTTTGTTATGTATCTTTCCCTTCAACATTGTATAATTTTAACACATTGTACTCATACATATCCATAAGTATACATATGCATACATATTATTTATCTTGCTTTTTAATGTTAATTTGCTTTCTGACGTATGCTTCTTTAACTTCTGCATAATAGTTTATGTTATAACTATATAATCTTTTTTATCCCTTTCTTTTTAGCTAGACATTTAGATTTTTTTTTTTTTTTTTTTTTACTATCACAAACAAAAGTGCAATGACCATCCTTATACATGTCTCCATGTGCATAGGTGTGAGAGCTTTTCTAGGGAGTATATCCAGAAGAGGAGTTGGTTGACTATATCCCTCTAAAGTATCTATTCAATGTGTACTATGTTTCCAGGAGTGTGTGAGTGTACCTTTTCCCCTATATCCATCTCTATATTCTTTAACTATATTGATTTTGCTTGATATTGTCAGACCTTTTAATTTTTGTCAACCTCAAAAGTAAAAAACAGTTAATTTCAATTTTCACTTCCTTAATAACTAGCAAGGGTAAGCAACTTTTCTTGGGCATTTTGGGGGCTTTTTGGGGGATTATTTAGATTTCCTCTTGCTTGATATATTTGTTGATGTACTTTCCCCGTTGGCTTGGTTGTCTTCTTTTACTGATTTGTTAAAATTGTTCATGTAATTTGGATACTAATCTTGTTATATATGTTGTAAATATATTCTCCTAATCTCTTTATTTTCACCTTGTTTGTGATAGTTTATTTTATTTTATTTTTTACCTTAAGCACATTTTACATGTAATCAGAGCTATCAATATCTGCCTTTGTGGTGTGTACTTTTTGTGTTTTGAAATTATTCCCTACCCCAAGGACTTAAGTATATTCTCTGTATTTTTCCAATAGTTGTAGTCTCTTAGCTTTTGCATATGGAGGTGTTTAAGATATAAGCATGTTATTTTGGGGTATAGTGTATTTTAATCTTTTAAAATATGTCTTATTTACTCACATATGGCAAGCCAATGGTCCCAATGCCATATATTGAATAGTCTCTCTAGTGACTTGTGCTGCTTTCTGTATCTTATGCCGAGTTTTCATATTGGTTTTGCTTTAATTTCTAAGCACTCTGTTTTCCTCCACTGACCTGTGTGTGTGTGTGTGTGTGTGTGTGTTTGTTACTGTACAATTTCCAACCTGTTTAAATTACTATGGATTTATTAAACGTTTTGATAACTAGAGGGTGAATCACTATTTTCTTTTTCAAAGTTGTCTTAGATGTACATTCACTATTCTATAGAAATTTTACCTTCACTAGAATTATATACTATCAAATCACATCATAATTATCATAGAATTGAATAAAAATAGCTAGTAATCACAAGGACTTTCCTTGTGTGGACTTTGATGGGGGTAGGTTGGTGGGGATTATACTGCTGGTGGTGGTGGTAGGAATGCTGAGATCAGCAGGGTAGGATGCAGTCCGTACAGGGTTGGGAAATCAGGGCAAGGAAAATGTGGATGAGGACATTTCAGTCTTAACTGATATATTTGTTAATATGCTATGTTGTTCAGAAGTCAAATTAATGCTTCTAGTTTAAAGTTTATCATGGTGCCTAGCTTAGCAGTTCTAACTAGACCAAGTGTAAAGAATGAAATAAATTAGATTTGACATATGGCCCCAAACATATGTAAAGTAATAAATGTGTGTAATGTGTTCCTGCATATGTATATATAGAGTATCTCATTGGACACTTAGAATGGCTTTATGAGAAAATTAAAATAGGAGTTATCATCACATTTAACAGATAGGGAACCTGAGACTCAGAGGAAGGTAAGTAAGTTGACCAAAGTTATACAGCTAGTAACTCATGGGGTTAGGATTCTAAGTCACATTTCAGTTCCATGTTTTGTTTACTTTTGCTAAACCATGCTACTCATTTGTCACTCTGGATGGGCAACCAACTGCTTCAAAGCAATGTTGGTTATTGGAGAATTTTCTTCAAAAATGTTTTAAATTGTTTGCAATCTAATTAGCATTTCCTGAAGTGCTTTATATCATTTCTATTTTCTAATTACAATTGACATTAAATGTTATTTCATATTAGTTTTAGGTGGATTGAATAGTGGTTAGACATTTATACAATTTATGAAGTGATTCCCCCCAATCAGTCTAGCACCCACCTGGCACCATACATAGTTATATAAGTATTATTGACTGTATTTCCTATGCTGTACTTTACATCCCTGTGACTATTACAAAACTACCTCTTTGTATTTCTTAGTCCCTTAATTTTTTTCACCCAGCCCCCCAACCCCCCTCCCATCTGGCAATCATCAGTCTTTTCTTTGTATCTATGACTCTGTTTCTGTTTTGTTAATTTATTTTGTTCTTTAGAGTTCACATATAAGTGAAATCAAAGGGTATTTGTCCTAAAGTATTTTAGAGTCACCTGGACAATCTGCTGAAATGTAGATTATTGGCCTCAGACTCACTGAATCTAAATCAGAGTCCATTAAATAAGCTCAAGACTTCTATCAGGCATCAAATGGATAAATTGGTACATACAAGTTTATGATTTTTAATTGGCACCAAAAATTATATGCATTATTTTTTGGTTGGTCTTTGCAAGGTACTGCATCTTTGATAACAGCCTTAGAATAGCACTGGTTTATGAAATTGAATTTTTTTTATGTTAAATGTTAATATTCCTAATACTCTGTAACCCCTTGTATGAAAGAAGGTTATTTTGTATTTTCTAAATATAAAGATATACAGAAATCTTTGTACTAGATGCAAAGGAAATTAGGACATATTGTTAATTTATTAATTGTAATTTTGGATAAGTTACCACCTGTTAGACATAGAAAATAACAATCAGACTACCTGATTCTCACAGATTGCCATGGTTACCTAAGGAATTTGATTTGAAGAATCAGCATCAGGAAAAGAAGAAATTTAGAATGAAGAAAAATCTCTGAGAATACAAAATAGAAAGAATGTATGTCAAGACATGTCTTGAAGGTTCTAATTTTCTTATAAGTTGTAACTTTTATATGAAATAAAATGGCCTGAGTCTATTACCTGCTCAATGGGACCAGTACAGGTCCTTTATATTGTAAAGTCTCAGTTTTCTTACCCCTAATATTGGGATGATTAAAACCTCAGCATTGGTTACCTACCTGCTTATGTAATTATGAGCGCCAAGGGAGAGCCTGCATACAGAAGCACCTTGTAAACAGCCTCACAAATGGAAGGTACAGTTAATATCAAGGGCAAGATGTTGGAGTCATTCTTTTCTTGAGCCGAAGAATTTCAGGCTTTACAGAGTCACAAAGCTTCCTCTGGTCTGTGTCTTTGTCTGAAAGGAGTTAGAATGGGAGAACGGGAATGATTCTGTGCCTGTCATCTTCCTATCTGGAAAACCTCAAAGTATCTCTCTCATTTTACCTATGACCCTAATGGAATATTATCTCTTTTTTCCCAAGTCCATATAGCAGTTTGTTTATAAAATGCTTAACACTGACTTGCTACTGCTCCATAAATGCATTAAGGGCAAGGATAGGTCAAATGGAACAGTGGCTAGGTTATAGACTATGACATCTGATTGCCAGGAATTGAATCCTATTCCTTCTATTTAATAGCTGTGTGACCTTGATCAAGTCACTTAACCCTTCTGGGCCTCAATACTTATGATAAGAATGTTATAAAGATAAAATGTCTTACTATGTGGAAAAGCCTATATAGATGCCAGCTCTTAATCTTTCTATTCTCCCTTGAATCAAGAACAGTATAATATAGGTTTCTGGAGTAACAGGCCTGAATTTAGTGTAAGGATGACAAATATGTGATTTATGTGCTGTTATTTTCCCATCTTGTGTTACTTCATCAAGTCTGCATTGAGTCCACTATCAATTGTTTGGAATTACCAACTGAGAAAATACCTCTTAGCCATTCTCAGTTTATGATCTGACATTAACTATCTCTCAAAAACAGAGTAATCCAAGAGATGATAGTATAACTTAAGTGAAATATTGTTTTGTTTTGTTTTTCTTAATTTCTAGTTCTCCCTCCTCAACCCGAAAACATCAAGATTTCCAACATTACAGACTCTTCTGCTGTGATTTCTTGGACCATCTTGGATGGCTATTCTATTTCTTCTATTATCATTCGTTACAAGGTTCAAGGCAAGGATGAAGACCAGCACATTGATGTGAAGATCAAAAATGCCACTATCACCCGGTATCAGCTCAAAGGCCTAGAACCCCAAACAGCTTACCAAGTGGACATTTTTGCAGAGAACAACATAGGCTCAAGCAACCCAACTTTTTCTCATGAACTGATGACTCTCTCCAAGTCTCAAGGTTGGTAGAGTGGACAGGATCTTGAATTATTTCTGGAAACTCTCAGAAAAGCCGCACCATGTTAAGATACTTATCCTATATTTGTGTCATGGGACACAATTCATTTGTCCTAATAGGCTTCACTATCTGTAGATAGGTCCTTAAAGTGAAAATGCCCCTGGGAAGGCTACTCTGTTGCTCCTTTGTCCATTATTAAACCTTAGGCTGAATTAGTCCATCAGTATTCCCCACCCAGTGGTCTTTGCTCTGAGGAATATGAATTTGATGGAAAAAAAAGAATGTGGAACCTGTGTAGTGGAGACACATCTGCGCGGTGCTTCCGTGGGAGGTTCCAAGAGCCACACTCCTTTCTCAAGATGAACTCCTCTTTTAGCTTGGGTGGCACTATGCTATTCTGAATTTTCTTCTACTCTTTGGATCCAGGTTATTGTGTCTGCACATCTGCCACTAACCCCGATCCCAGAGAGAGTAAGCCCTTTGAGATAGAGACCCTCAGACACTCTGTCCAGGGTTTGTGATTGATAAAACCTGTTGAATACAGTTGGTGGGCGGTTGGAGGTAGGGCAGAGTCTGCAGCATGTGGAACAGTTTTCCTTCGAAGTTTATCTGAAATGGCGCCTTCCAGTCCTCTGCGTTTGCAACATGTGCAAGAGAATCGAGATAGAAGGAATGGTGATTTCTGAAAATTTATTATTTGGAGTAGAGTTATTAGAGTTTATTTTTACAGAAAATCTTATAGTACTAATAACTTCTTGCTTCTCTTCAGGGTTACGTAGGACTTAAGGAATAAAATCAAACAAGCTATGTTTTCTGTGCTGATTCTTTGGATTTTTAAAAGGTCCAAAGAATAATGAGTCTCCCAACTACAGAATATTATAGTTTTCAGATCACACCTTTAACAAATAAATCATTTTTATAGTTGTTTGTGTTTTGGTAAAATGCATACAAGCTATACCTAAAATACAAACAGAAAAATTAAACAGGGCATAACAAAACAACCCCTCACCATTCCATTCCAGACATTTCTTTATGTAAATATTCACAGAGATAGAAGGAAAGATATATTATCACAAAAGAATCCTTGTAAGAAAATGAGGTCATGTTCTACATGCTGTTTTTCATAAAAATACATTGAATTTAATTGTACTTGAATTTAAATAAGGGACAGAAGTGGAAAGATTAGACCTTAGTTTTTAATAGTTTATTTTGACTTGAACCTTAAGTTTTTCTGCTCCCTCCCTCCCTCTTTTATGCTTCCTTCCTTCTTTCCTTTCTTCCCCATTGGTATCCTCAGGTTTTATCCATCAGCTTTTTAAAACAAGGAAAAACCAAAACCAAAGTGTGTTATTACAGACTCTAAGCTCTTAGCAGCATGAAGCTTGTCTAGATTGTGCAGGTAGGTTGAGTCGCTTTCCCAAAGTCATGATTGAGTTAGTCATTCACCCTGTTACTTGATAACATGCATCTGCCTGACCTCTACTTGGAAGTAAAAGTTGAACAAATGAAAACTAATGATTAGCACACTGCCATTTAAAAAACACTTTTGCATTTTTTCTTTAAGGATCTTAATCCCATGAGTCAGACGCATCTCCACTGAGTTTCAGAAAACAAATGAGTAGTCCTAGGGCACATAGCAATTAGGTGGCAGGGCTAAGGGCTGCCGCCACATTCTCATTCCCTGTGACCCCTCCCATAGGTGGTCCTGGCTTCTCTCTCTATCCCCACTAACACTGCAGCTTCTCCTGTGTTCCCCTGCACAGCATCAGCAGAGCTCGGCGGCGGGAAGATGCTGCTCATAGCCATCCTCGGCTCGGCGGGAATGACCTGCCTGACGGTGCTGTTGGCCTTTCTGATCATGTTGCAGTTGAAGAGGGCAAACGTTCAAAGGAGAATGGCCCAAGCCTTCCAAAATGTGGTAGTGTCTCCTTTTTCTATTAGCTAATAAGACGTGCAGAACCTTCGCTTTAAAGATGTGTACCAGACAATTTACTTGTAAAGTAAATATTTCCAATAGGCAAGTCTCATCTTTTCTTTGGCTTCCATTATTAAATAAGAGGTAATAGCATGACTATGGGATTTCCTGTCAAAAATGGAACAATTTTGAGAGTGAAAATGTTGCTCAATAATTATGCAGGATACCACACCTAAAACATGACTGTTGCACTGCTGCAATGAAATGTATGATCATCTTAGTGATAAGTCACCAGAGAGAATAATCTTGCTGTATAAAGAACTGAACATGAGGGTAACCAGATCTCAGTGTTATAGGTAATGGTGTGTTGCACTAGGCAAGTTTCCCCACACTTTTCTATTTCCTGTTCCCATTTCTTCTTCTAATACCTTTCTCAATTTTACCATTCCTCATATGTGTGAGAATTATATATACATGTGTGTATTTCCCATTCATATGTACCCTTTGATGTGCAGTCATATTTCATAGCACTTGGCGAGGCCTCTTTCTTTCACTTGTGAATTTTGAACAGTAGCAAAGGTCTACAAAAGGCATCCCATTGGACTTCTTTGGTATACCATAGCCTGAACATAACTCTAGTTTGTGGTTTGATACTTTATCAGTTCTGTGTATAAACCATTGAGTACTATTACATGTCCGAAGTGAGATGTATCTTGATATACACATGTCCCTGAGATTCTGCTCAGTGGAGGACAGGGAAGTTTTGTTATCTGTCTTTGTGCCAGAGCTCACTCAGTTCAGGCGGTCCTTAAAGGGGAAAGTGCCAGCAAAGGGGTCAGCAGCGCGGGCGCTCATCATGGTGCCGTCAGCAGCTACCAAAACTCAGCAGCAAAGGAGACACTGTGATGGGCTTTGCCCTGTGCATCAGTCATTGTGAGGCCAGAGTCCACGCCAGAATGGGCCTGAGAGATTCTGAGCTTTAAGACAAGTGGGAGGGGTGAGTGAGAGCCAAGAAGGGACCAAGGGAAAGCTCTCCCTGAGGCCCATCCTGTGGCTTCCCAGAGAGAATCTTTGAGTTCTTTCCAAGTCAGGACTGAATACTTGCTCATTCTACAGCAGAGTAGAAACCCAGTCATGACTAACTCAGGGCTGCGCCATGCTCTGGCACACATGCTGTCACCTCTGGTCCCCTTGCCCTCTGTAGGCATGGATGATCAGTTGTGACATGCTCCCCACTGGGGCCTGGAGCTGTGCCCAAACATCTCTGAGGACAGCCAGTTCACCAGAATGGGTTTGTTGGATAACACCCATTCCACCTCTATTCTAGAATTAGATACATTTCTTTCTTCACCTGGTATGTCTACAATCGGGAGGTACTAAGTTCCTTAAAATGATAAAAAATCCTGACATGGAAAAAATCTTTTTGTAGAGGGAAGAACCAGCTGTGCAGTTCAACTCAGGAACTCTGGCCCTGAACAGGAAGGCCAAAAACAACCCAGATCCTACAATTTATCCAGTGCTGGACTGGAACGACATCAAATTTCAAGATGTGATTGGGGAGGGTAATTTTGGCCAGGTTCTCAAGGCACGTATCAAGAAGGACGGGCTACGGATGGACGCTGCCATCAAAAGGATGAAAGGTCAGTGTGTGGCCAAATCCAGTCAGCATTTCAGCAGGGTGGGGAGAAAATCTGACTTCCTGTTGAATCTTTCCTCTATGGTCTTGCATTTTTTAAGCAAAACATTGGCACGAGGTCAGATACAGCTGTTACGTGCAACTGTAGGTGATATTTCCTTTGAGGTCAGCCCCTGATAGGGTTGGGATGTAAATACGAAGGCATGAGCTATTTCAGCCCCACTGTCTTGATTCCTTGGGACGTGAGAATACAGATTCTCAGTCATATACTGCTAACTTGATGCAGAGGTTCTCAAAATTTGGCATTCATCAGAATCACCTGGAAGACTCGTTTAAAAACATACTTTTGAACCCCATCCCACAGTTTCTGATTCAATAAGTCTGGTGCAAGGCCAGAGAATCTGCGTTTCTAATTAGTTCCCGAGTGATACGGATGCTGAAGGTTTGGACACCATATTTTTCAAATTACTGTCTTCATGGATTATCTGCATCAACATCCTGGGAGACAGTGTGAGAAATGTATCTCTCTGGGCTTCTTCCACAGCCAGTTCTGCTATATTTGAATTTCTGGGGTGGCCCGTGCACAACCGTGTTCTTAAGCTTTCTCAATGACTCTTCTGTGTGCCGAGGTTTGAAAAACCAATGATCTGAGACCACAAGGACTAAATCTTTTTCAGTTGTGTTCCTCTCCTGACTGCTTGGTGCTTACCCGTTTAACATGGGTGGATCATAAACTTCTTCTGACAAAGCAAAACAACTAATTCCCTGGCAATACTACTGTCTTCTGTGTAAAATGACAGTTTATGGAAGACCTGATTGTGAAGCTGCGCTCTTACGGCATCAGGCAGGGGCAGGGGGTATGAGAGCCAGGAATGTGATTATTGGGCTGCTTCATAGTAAGGCTCTCTGGGGTTTCCTTCTTTTTGACAGCAGTTCTGAGCCTCAGATGAGAATTAACTCTAAATCTTATTCAATCACTGCTGTGTTCTGCATTATTAGAAAACACCATGTCAGAAAACAAACAAAAATAAGCAAAATATTAACTATGCTTAGAGATAGTAATGTTTCAGGATGCAAACACACACACATGCACACACACATGCACACACACACACACACACACACCCACACAGAGCTTTGCTTAGCAGCCAGAAATCCCTGTTTTGTTTCGCTACCTTAGTCACAGGGAGTTGGGGGGAGCAGTAAGGATAGTGAGAAGAGAGAGGGTATAGGACCTTGTAAAATCAGTTTTTGTTGGTATCTGACCTCAGCCTGATTGTCTACATCATGCCCATGTGAAGAGGTAAAATAGCTTAACAGCGCCAGGACATAAAATTTCTGCAGAAGTGACACATCCAATCAGGGCAGTTCCTCAAATACGGGGACAAACTCATTATATAGAACTTCACTTTTGAAATGCTCCCAAGGCACTGAACCTCCGGCGGCTCTGGTATGAATAGGATTGCCTGCTAGTTAGTCTTACAGGTACCCTTGGCCTGTATGAAACAGGCCCATAATTTTTATGCACACAGACACTAGCACCCATCTGTTATTTTCCTAAAAATAATAATAGCACAATGTCACCAATTCAAGGCTGATCAGTTTATGCATCAAAGAGCCTTCCCTCCAGCCTCATTGGTGCCTGACGATTCTCCCTCCGATCAAAGTGCCAGTGGAGAGAAAGGATGCAGAGAAACAAATGCAAATCAGTTTCCTGACTACCAAGCAACTTCTATAAAAATGTCGCTGGGAGTTGAGTTTTTTGACAGGACTGGTTTGTGAAAAAGCGAGCAAGTTAAAATCATTGAATAAAATCATGTGTTTGTGTGATTGGTGACATTTGCATAAAATTTGGTCCTGTTCTTTAGCATATTTTTCTTGGGATGGTAGATTGAGCTGGAAGAGCTAGAGTCTAAAAGTGGAGGCAGCTCTATTGCTACCAAGGGATTGCCTTGGGCATTTGAGAGCAGTGGTTCTCAAGCAGGGGTGATTTTACCCCCTGGTAGGGGGCATTTGAGAATACCTGGATACATTTTTGGGTTGGGTTACTGGCATCTAGTGAGAAGAGGTTAGACATGCTGCTAAACATCCTACTGTGCCCAGAACAGCCCCCAACAACACAGAAGCACCAGCCCAAAGTGTCACTAGGGACCTAACGGTGACTGAGTGCACTTGAAAGTCCAGCCAGAGAATAGGAAGAGCCAGTTGTTTCTGAAGAAGAATAACAGACAGGAATCATAAATCTTGACTTTCTTTCCAGAATATGCCTCCAAAGATGACCACAGGGACTTTGCGGGAGAGCTGGAGGTTCTCTGTAAACTCGGACATCACCCAAACATCATCAACCTCTTGGGAGCATGTGAGCATCGTGGTAAGATGCTCTTTCCCTGTCTTTCCTGACAGATTTTTTTTTGAAACAGGCACATTTCATATTGAAATTAGGAAAGATAATAACCTTAAGAATATTACCTTTTTTTAAAGTTACAGTTTCAATCTGAATGACTAGTCTCATTTATAGATAGTGCTGAGAGGTACAGCATCTTTTTGGAGGTAGGACCTATGGCTGGATCATTTGCCCTTGGAGTAGTTCAGCCATCACTGCCCAAAGGTATCCCTGGCTCCTCCGTGCCCTCGTGCTTGCTAATCTAGAGGTTTGCCAGCCACCACTACTAAGTAGACTCGAGGAGCCCTTGGTACCAGGAAGAGTGAAGTGCATGGGTTCTTTTTAATTGTGTGTCCTCTCATTTTTCTACCAAATTCAAGCAACTGACATTCCAATTATTAAATTAAATATTAAATCCATGAATACCATCAATCTACTGTAATATGAAAGCATTTGATGATACTTAGGATAAAATAATAATAACATGCTTATAGCTGATAGAGCTTTGTTATTTCTATCTTGCATAATTTCCTGTACAATTACATCAGAGCTTTACAACTCTCTTGTGTTGTACATACTCTTAAAGTTCAACTTATATTATTAATTCAAATATTTATTGAGTACTTCTACTGAGTATTTAATATGTTATTAATTCAAATATTTATTGAGAGATTTATCTCTGCATGCAACCTGGGTTTGTATTTCGGAATCTATGCTTAAACTTAATTTCTCATGGAAAAGTTTTCTCTTACAAAAAAGCTCCACAAAGTAATTATTTACAAACTTGACAACCTCTTGTTGACTTTGCAGCACAAAACCAACAATAGAAAAGAGACTATTTCCTTTTCCTCAATTTATTAAACTAAAAATACTGGTAAGGCAACAATATATCGTTCTGTGATCTAATAAGGGTGTAATTCTGAAAGTTAGATCATGTCCCTTATATTAAGTAATGGAGTAATGACATTTATTTTTGAGCCATTTCCTGAAAACAGTAATCAGCACAGGGCAGCAATAAATGAAAGTTAAAAAAATAATAACCAGCAACAGAAAAATATGTATCTTTTGAAATTTTGCTCAATCATCACATTAAGATATAATTGGTTGGTTCTTAAAATTTATATTTCAGTAACTAAATGAGAAAGCACATTCATACCATAAATTATGTATATTTTTTCTTATAGTACAACAGGATTCAGTGATAGATTTTTTTTTTTTTTTTTTTTTGGCGAGAATTCCAATTTCTTAGGCTATCTTTTAAGTTCAAAATCATTCAGCATTTTAAATTTACAAAATGGTATATAAATAATTCACCTTTAAAAGATAGTAAAACCATTCTTCTTTTCACTGACTCTAAAGATCAATGTTTTATCAAAGAAGATTAATTTTTATTAAAAGGAAAAAATTGTAATAAAAATAAGGCAATGGATCAAAATGTGTTCTAAAAACTATTATTTTTTCCTGAAAGTTTCAGTTTTCTGGTTTCTGTAAGCAACATGGAATCTCTGACCCTGGACTCTGCGGCCCAGAGACCTAATCAGGATATGGTGACTGGGTGTGAGTTGTAGGGAGGAGCCAAAGCAGGACAGCATAAGTTATCAGTTGTGGATTCTTCAGCTATGGATATATAATCATTGTTTTGTTGTTTTTATTCACTTTTTATTTTTTAAAGAACCTCAAGAAAATTAGAGACGGCAATATTGGCTCATATTTGGTTCTCAATCAGTATTGAATTAAAAAATAAATAAATAAATAAAGATGACGTGGACTAGCTGTCTTAGATCCCCTGGAAGCAAATGCTTTGATTTACTGCGACTGCTATTACTGAGCAGGTGAAGGCATTCAGGAAGCTTTTCACGTTAGTCCACAGTTGGTAGGAAAGGAGAGGGGAATGGGAAAGAGGGGAACCTTGGGTCCAAGCACAGCAGCACCCTTCCAGTACTGCAGGAGGGGTTATTTAGGTTCCTGCTGTCCTCAGCATTCCCGAGGTCCCTCCGAATAGATGTTACTTTTATCGTAGATGAAATGGAGTCTTATAAGCAATTCCCAAGGACCATAGCACATCTCAGCAATTTCAAAGCTTTTTGGGTCTGCTGGTTAGATGGTGTCTCTCCCTCTCACCCCAGGATACCTGTACCTGGCCATCGAGTACGCCCCCCATGGAAACCTCCTGGACTTCCTGCGTAAGAGCCGGGTGCTGGAGACTGACCCAGCGTTCGCCATCGCCAACAGCACCGCCTCCACGCTGTCTTCCCAGCAGCTGCTTCACTTTGCCGCTGATGTGGCCCGGGGGATGGACTACTTGAGCCAAAAACAGGTTTGCACGAGGAAGCTGCTTTGGACATCTCTTTTCTTCGACATTCTCTCTGAAATCACTTTAAATTTGTACTTTTTTTTTCTTCCAGTCAACCTCTCTTCTTTAATTTGCCTTACAATCTCCCTAATTTTAATCTCTTCATTAATATCCCCTCTGTTTATATGGATGTTAATGGTCAACATTGACAATATGTTTATCTAGTAAATCTCATCCTGTGTATTCGATGAGGTGCCTTAATCCATATTAGCCCAAATAGTGCTCAATAGCAGAGGGCTTACATGGCAGCAAGAAGATTTAATGACTTGGTTTTGTTGGTGTTGTTCTGTTTTTGTTTTTTCTGAAGTGCTTCTCCCAAGAGTTGTCAGAATCCACTAACTGAAGTTTTAGAGAGCAACTTCAAGGGAACTGAATTCTGGTGACTTTCGAAAACCCATTTTAATACTCTCCTTTCATCTTTTTATCCCAAAATGCTTGTGCCTAGGGCATTGTGACAACAAAATGAAGTAAAAAATCAAATATGCTGAAAATACATGATGTTTTTTTAAATTTCAGTTTATTCACAGGGATCTGGCTGCCAGGAACATTTTAGTTGGTGAGAACTATGTAGCCAAAATAGCAGATTTTGGATTGTCCCGAGGTCAAGAAGTTTATGTGAAAAAGACGATGGTAAGTTCAAAACAGACACCGACGACACCCTTTCCCAGGCACCCTTCCCTGTCCCAATGTTACTTCTCTAAGACCGTTGTCCTGCCGTGGCTCAGGCATCTGACCGTGGATCCCAGCAAATATCGTCCTGGCCCAGCAAACATCCTTTCTGAGTTTGGATTCCTAAAATAGCTGGAGGGTCCCTATTACCAGCAAAGAAGCCACTATGACATGTGGCCAAGTAGTTACACATGCAAGCCTCATGGTGCAGGGGCTCAGGTCTGGATGCAGTCTAGACCCTTAAGTGTCTCACTCAGAGACTTCTGAGGATTCCATTGTTAAATATGCTCCAATACAGTACGCTGAGTGAAGTAAGCCAGTCTGAGAAGGAAAAATACCTGATCATTTCACTCATATGTGGAATCTAATGAACTGAACTAATAAGCAAAATAGAGACAGACTCAGAGACAGAGATCCGGCTGACAGCTCCGGGGTGAGGGTGAGGGAGTGGAGGGTTGCGGAAAAAGGAAAAAGGACTCGTGGACGTGGACAGCACTGTCAAGATTGCACAGGGGAGGGAAGTGTGAGGGGGGTAAATGGTGATGGGAAAAATATGATAAAAATAAATTTTAAAAAGTTAGAAAAAAAGACTAGAGGGAGAAATCCTAGGAATGGATAATGTGAGAGTACCAAATTATTTTAAAAGAAGGAAGAAAGAAAGAAGAAAGAAAGAAAGAAAGAAAGAAAGAAAGAAAGAAAGAAAGAAAGAAAGAAAGAAAGAAAAGAAAGAAAGAAAGGAAAGAAAAAAGGAAGGTAGTTCTGAGGAGTTCCCAATATCTCTTTTCACACACAGCAAATATAGGAGGGACAAGAAAAGATATTTAACATATTTTCCAAATATAAGGTAAGTAAATTAATGAGGTTCCTAAATCACAAGGAGGCCCTAGGGAGAAGCTCAGAACTTCTAAAGGCCCACATAAGATTTCCCTCTTTGCCAAAAGTTCCCCACTCTCCCTTTAAGCCCAAATCTATCAAATTCACTTTTACATAATGATACCTCCCAACCAATTATATTTTATCTCAAGTCTAAGATCCCAGGAGAACCTAACCACAGTGTTAGCAGAAAAGAGAAAGTGAACTCATTCTGCCTTTGTGCCCACCCTGGAGCCATGAAGCCCTGGAAATGCCACACCCTGGAGGTTAGCGCTGAGCCAGTGCCACCAGCAAAGGGGTCCTGGCCCCCCACTCAGGACAGAAATCAAGAGAGGAGACGAAACAGATTCCAAAGGGGGTTTACTAAAAACAGGGTGAAGGGAAAGGAGAAAGGGAAGGAGCTTGAGGCATCCAGGGAGCACATGCTAATGAAGAGTGTGGCCCCCCAAACTGCTGCCGGGCTCTGGTGTATATAAGGCTGGGCTCTTTACATAGGCACAGGGTATATTCTTTTGCTCTCCAGGAGCCCCTGTGGGCTGGTGTTGACTGGCACAGGGGCAGACTCATGGCGGGGGGTGGGGGGGCAGTGCAGTGCTTGAAGAGAAACTTTAGTCTTCTGTAGTAGAGGCTCAATAAAATACCTGAAGAACATTCTCAGCCTGTATCACCAACAACATGCCACCACCTCTGATTTCCCTGAGCGGTGGGACAATGCAGGGCCTCGGGTGAAAATTCCTGTAGCCTTTGCATGTGTTCGTAGGTCCGCTCCAGGGGCTAGTCTCCCTTTTCTAGCTTTCCTGGGATGACTCCAGTTTTCATGATATAGAAGCTCCTTTGACTTCTGTGGGTACTACAGTGCCTCCAAAAGGCCCAGGTTTCTGTATTTACCCTCAAATTCAGGTTTCTTCTCTTTTCAATATACTTACTTTACTGGATGACAAGATAACAGAAACAACATTCAAGAATGTTTTGGAAAGGAAATGACTTACAGTTCACTACGTTGACATGTTTTGTTTTGTTTTTAAATTTTTTACTTATTGCTTTTCACAGGCATACACATTTTGACAGTTACAATCACAGTGAACATAACCATTTTGGACCTTTCCATGCCCTTTCTTGATAAGGGTTTGCAGTGGGGTCCCTTTTACCACACAGCCTGGGTGCTCATCATCAGGGACACTTTCTGAAGCCATGGGTGACTCCCTGAAGGCTACTTCCCAGGCAATACTTGTTCCCTGAGATTTTCAGAATTTGCCCCATTCAAAGCAGATATTTCTCTGCTGGGCTGGTCTTAAAGAAGCAGGACCCGCTGCTCACCCCTCTACTCTGGCTGCCCCCTCTTCCTGTGCCACCTGGAAGCCTCCTGTCTCCTTCACAGAATCCCTTTCCTTCACTCCTGCATTTGGGTGAGGTGGTGCCCTCGATGACGGGGTGGAGGGAGGAACACCATTTATCCTCACAATCCACCCATTTTGTTTGGATGCGCTCAGATCCCCAAGGCAATGCTGGTTTGCCTGGCATTTCATAAAGGGCAGGGATCCATGTAGTCTTGGCAAGATTAAGAGGAATGCTAGAGGAACAGAGCACTGTTCAGGGCTTAACTCTTTCTCAATGGCAGGCAGTGTTCCCTGCTGGCGTGGGGTCTGAGGAGGAAAGGTGCAGGGTGAAGAAAGGAGGAGGGATTGGAGAGGAGCAAGCTCCCTGCAAGACGGGTGCAGTGTAGAAAGACACCACCAGAGGGCAGAGTGGCCAACTTCTCTGTCCCATTAAGTCAGAGATTTTCAACTCTCACTGTACTTAAGAATCATCTGGGGAACTTAAAAAAATATATAGATGCTGGGCCCTACTGCTTAGATATTCTGATTCAGTTGCTTTAGTGGGGCTTCTGTATCAGTTTTTTTTTTCTTTAAATCCAAAGTGGTTCTAATATGGAAAGTGTTGCAAACTAATGTACGAAATGATTTGGGGTTTTATTTTCATTGTTTAATATATGCATCTCCTCATACCAATTGTTTTTACTACATTGTTTATTACAAGGTTTGGAGGTAAATAAATCAGACACAGCATCCACTTTCAAAGAGCTCACTGATAAACACATAATGAA
The DNA here is from genome assembly GCF_987537825.1 of Furipterus horrens. Taxonomy (NCBI): domain Eukaryota; kingdom Metazoa; phylum Chordata; class Mammalia; order Chiroptera; family Furipteridae; genus Furipterus; species Furipterus horrens. The sequence continues at coordinate 129,547,058 of NW_028327174.1, read as the reverse complement.
CAATTATAACAAGTGCTGAGGGCCAGGAAAGCACAGGTGCCATAGGAACACAGAGAAAGCACACTGAATTGAGTGTATGGAAAATCATAGGAGGCTTCCCGGAGGAGGCTAACTCCTGAGTTTTACAGTAGGTGTTAGGTAGTGGAGATGTAAGAATGGATTGGATGATCTGAAGGGCGCAGTATATATAAAAGCCTAGAGGCAAAGAAAAGTATGAAACATTTGATAATTAGGTAATTCAATATGGTTGGAGTGTTATGCGAAAAAAAGGCGTGTTAAAAATTCAAAGTTGGTGGAGGAACAGGGCCAATAAGCTCTTTTTGAAGAACCTTAAATTCCAGCTAAGGATTTGGGATCTTGGGATGGGGCATTAAAGAACTTTAAGAAAAGGAACCACATGGCTGGGTTTGCTATTTAGAGTGATCATTCTAATTGTGCTATAGAGCACTCCTAAGGGAATGAAACTGAGGCAGGAGATCAGTTAAGAGGTGGTTGTCATCAGAGAGGAGATGATGGTGGCCTGACAGCAGTCAGTAGGTGATAGCACTGGGAACAGATGGAAGTAGACAGATCCAAAACAAGAAAAAAATGAAAAAGTGCACATGAAAATTAGTACTGAGGTCAGAAGCCAGCAGGTAAGGGGAAGCAAAGACAAGACAGAATGCAGATGACTCTCTCCATCCTTTAGCTGTGAAAGGGAGGCGAGAACTATGATGACAGGTGGGGGATGTGAGTGGGGTGGACGGGCAGTGAAAGGAGGTGGGAATGTGGAGAATATCGAAGGAGTAGATGTGAGAAAGGACAGTTTCATATGTGAGCCTGAAAGTAGGGAATTACCTTTTGGGACTCATGGTCAGCTTCACATTACTGCCACGTCACAAAGATCTGGGAGAGAATTGAGCATTCAGGCAGAATCCCGGGGGTGGAACAGGGCTGGTCTCATGGGGGGGGGGGGGTCTGGAAGAATGTCTGCTCCAGTTTCAGGGTCCCCTAAATGCTTCTGATTTTCCCTCACCCACTGGCGAATGTGGCTGAAGTACCAGTGTTAGCACCGGGACAAATCCCTGAGAGGAAGGTATCTGTCTCTCAATATGGCTCATAGGATTGCTGGGGAGGGTTGATAAAAAGAGAGTCCAAAATCATAGTGAATTTGAGGAAATTAGGAATAAAACTCAGAAGTCACACTCCCCAATGTCCAGTCCATGTCTCACTTTTCCCAGGCTGGACTCGATTAGCCAAAAAATGGGGACAACCTAGAGGGAGTCAGGGCCAGGCATGCAAAAGATAAGTGTCTCTCATCTACCTCCAAACCCAGTGTAAACCTCATCAGCTAGAAGTTCTTTCCTCCCCTGGTGGTATATATGCGCAGTGTTTCCTTTGGCCTGCTGTGCTCTCTGCTCCCTGACCCACCTGCTGACACGTACGCATCTCAGAGAACCAAGCTCAAATGTCCCCTCCCTGGAAATTCTCCCCTCACCTCCTTCAGGTGCAGTTGTTCACCTCACCCACCTTAGCTTTTCTCCCACATTACAGTTTAATTCTTGGTTTCTATGCCCATGTCTCTGCGTTCAAACCTGGGTGCCTCTGAGAGCCACGAAGTACATGAAGAATAATGACTACCAAGTACACACATACATTCACACTCACACACACACATTTTTCTCTATGTAAAAACCTGCAGTAGTACCCCTTACCTGCTGCCTTTGAATTTGAAAACACACTTGTAGGTGGGACATATACAAAACAATAGCTCCTGAGTGTGCCAGTTCCTCTCTCTGGCAAACTCCAAATAGGATGCCCTGTGGCCTTGAGTGAGCCTTGGCCTTGGGTAAGCTGCTAGCCTTGTGAAGGGGCCCTGCGCCTAAGTGGCATCTCACTTTGTTTCCTCCAGGGACGGCTCCCAGTGCGCTGGATGGCGATTGAGTCCCTCAATTACAGCGTGTATACAACCAACAGTGATGTGTGAGTAAGCCTCCTTACTGAGGGTTTTTCCTCATTTCCCCAGAAAAACACACATTTCACAGATGACTTAAAGAGCAGCAAGGATATTATGTCCCTCTGGGAACAAAGCAAATCAATAAGCCCAGGAAATAAATTCATAAAATAAATGAAGCCACAGCATGGACAGTTCTCAGGATGTGAGTCACAGGTGACAGGCTTTGGACTCCCTTTGCTTGTCAAGGAGGGACATCAGTGGCAATGGCTTGGTGTCCAGAGGAGCAAGGGGCATGCCGGCCTTCCTGGCTCCACTCCCTGGAATGATCTCAGGGCATGGAACTGAGGTCAGAGGAGGCAGCCCAGACCGCTGTTGAGGGTCAGAGGTGGCAGGGAGGTCGACAGAGGAGACCACTCTGCTTCTGGCCTGCAGTGATGAGGCTCAGGCTGACGGTGGAAGGAAGGGCTGGGATTGACACTTAGGCCATCTTGCCCACATGCCCTATTTCCTGGAGGAAAAACTGAGGCCCAGAGGGTGAAGGTGACTTGCCCAGTGGTTTTTCTTATACTGGGGGATGAGGAGAAGGCTGGATCCTCACTGTGTGCAAGGTGCCTTTAATATGTTATCTCATGTCATCTCTGCATAGCTTTGAGGTGGAAATTGTCCCCACTTTTAGAATAATATACAAAGAGGCCTCAGGGCTTCAGTAACAGGTCTTGTGAGTATCAGGTGACAGAGATGGTATTTAATACAATTTGTCTGGCCTAGAACGTCACCTGCTTTCCACAGCACCACCTTGCATTCTCTACCTAAAGCAAGAGGAGGCTTTGGAATAACTAACCCTGTTTCCCTGTTATAATCCTCCCCTGGGCCCCAGAGGAGAGAAACACATGCTGTGTGATGGTCTTTGCTCAGCAAGAAGACATTTAACATTTTCTTTTCTGACAAAAGGTCAGTCATCCTGGCTTTTGGGGAAGACGATTGTTTCACCTTTTTAATGATTGCTGATTATTGGTGTCCCTATTTCCCATCTGCAGATGGTCCTATGGAGTGTTGCTATGGGAGATTGTTAGCTTAGGTGAGTACCATGTCTCTCCCAGGTGAGGCTCTTGGCAAAGGGAGTGGGACCCCCTGTGCTCCCTCACTGCAGAATCCCACAGGGACCATTTCTATGTGGTGCCACCAGATGCGATTTGGAAATAGAGCCTATGGGTTTCTGCCTGAGTGTGTTTTATTCCTGTGTTTCTCTATATTTAATGTAATATGTAATAGTAAACCTGGTGGCCATGAACTTTGTTATAGGTTAATTATCTTTGCTTGTGCAAAGGTGTCATAGAGCTATTCCAAGTTTATTTCCACAACTTTAAGATGATATGTTATGTAGCCAAGAAAAAAAAGTTACATTTTGAAAGCTATAGATTAACCTGTGAAAATGTGCATGCCAAAAAAAATATTTCACATTCATTATGATCCCAGCTTTAAAATATTACATTTATAAAAACTGGAAGGGCTACATAGAAGGGTAGTAAAAGCTCTTGTATGTTTTTCTTCATGCATCTTTATATTTGCAAAGTTTTCTACAGTAACTATGTATTGTTATTATTATATAATTAAAATTGGACAGTGACTATTATAGATAGAACAGGAATTACATAACTACGGACTACTTCCGATTAGGAGAAAGGCACACGTCATTGGTACAATGGACGGGCCCTGTGTAGACAGACTTGGGGAAGAGAACCGCCCGGTGAGTCAGGCACGCTGTGGTGCATCTTCCTGCTGAAGCTACGGCCACACCCTGGGGCGGTCCGCAGCATGAGTCCGGCTTTGAGTGCACAGGGTTTGCTCAGAAAGGAAGATCACACTGGGTGCACACCCCAGACAAACCCCTTCTTTCTCCCAATCTCTTGGCTTCTGACTCCCTGAGCAGAAGACTTCGCGTCCTGCATCCGAGGGGGCTGAGGGCAACGCCATTTCCTGTCTTCCAGGTGGCACCCCCTACTGCGGGATGACGTGCGCAGAGCTCTACGAGAAGCTGCCGCAGGGCTACAGGCTGGAGAAGCCCCTGAACTGTGACGATGAGGTGTAAGTTAGGCTTCATCCTAGGGCCACGTGGTCTTAATCTTCCTGCTGTGTGTTTTGTGAACAGACTGACTCTCGTGCAGAAATGACCTGATTCATGCACATATATGTAAACCTACACGCATATGCATGCACACTCATGGAGATCATAAGAAACCAGAAATAAAGGGGTTCTTTAAACTAAGACTGTTGTGCAATGGGTAGGAAATAAGAGCTTTCCAGGCATAGAAGTCCAGGAGGAATTTAAGGTGATGATTCTTGTGGAGGTTGAAATGAGGAAGGCAAACAAATGCAGAAAAGATCTGAAATAAACTGATGAAATTATTTGTGAATAAATAAGTAAATAAACAAACAAATAGGGGTAGCAATTTCAGAGCTGTTACATGAAGGAAGATGGATTTTTCTTCATGGAATTTTGCTTCTATAGAGATTACTTTCCAGAGTAAGAATTATTCGGAGGGAAAGAATGATTAATCTGAGTGATACCAGAATTCCCACAACTTAGCTGAGGGAGAATCTGCCCAATTGCCATAATTTGAAGAGTGGAAGGCTCTAGGTTCAGTAAATAATTTATCATCTACACCGAGCCACTTCCAAGAGTGTAAGAGGGTGCTAGTAGTTACCGGGACAAGAGACATACACCTATTCCATCCTGGGAAAACCTAGATGTATTTGAACCATCACTGGATTAAGTCTCCAAAAGTCCGACTGAGGTTTTTCAGTTGTTATGAAATTTCGGTTAAAGTACTAACTATTCTAGAATCTGTGACACCCGGTGACAATGTTGATAGTGTTCTGTCCACATAGGTTCCCTTGAGGTGTTTGCTTGGTGTGTGAAATCTTGAGTCCCACTCCCAGACATGCTGACGCAATAGGTCTAGTGTGGCTCCCAGTAGTCTGCATTCTGATCATGCTAGTGGTCCTGACTGCTTTTGAGAAAGTACTTCCTTAGACCACTGCTTCCCCAGCTATGTTTATGGAACATGCAAGATGTAAATAAATAATACAGCGGGGGAAGGAGTTCTGTGGTCAATTATGTTGGGAAGTGTCATGGTAAACCTGGTTACACAGATTTTTTGTTTGTTTGTTTTCAATGGCAAGCCTTCTCAAGATTTTACAATGTAATCCTTAAGATGGAGATGCAGGAAGTGGCATTTTGCACAGTGATTTGAGCTTGAAGCCAAGATGCTGCAGGAATGGTACCTGGGGTGGGCACCAGATCTACAGGGAGAAGAAAGGGGACTTGGATAGGGAAGTGGGAGGTCTAATAGAAACTTCCTAGATACTGTTCCTCTGTCTTCTGCTGGTGAAGCTTAATGACCACATGTTGAATGGCTACCTCTTCCTCTCTTCTATTCCATACCCTACACTTTGTCATGCCCTGGACTATAGCACAGTCATAAAGTAAAGCCTTTAACTCTTTGTTTTCAAAGGTATGATCTAATGAGACAATGCTGGAGAGAGAAGCCATACGAGAGGCCCTCATTTGCCCAGATATTGGTGTCCTTAAACAGGATGTTAGAAGAACGAAAGGTGAGTATGGAGTTAAAAGCAGGGACTTTTAACTGGAATTCCTTATGTGTGGTTAATAAAAATAGTTGATACAATTCAACAAGTTTTTCTGGGCAGAGCCCTAGGTATTATAAGGACATAAAAGATGTTGCCCCAAATTTGAGGAAGTTTCAATTTTGAAGGAAGTAAGATTTCTTTACAAGATATAGTTACACACAGAACTACGTGTAGATCTAGCTATTTGAGTTAGAAGGAATCTTAAATTTATCAGTCATGTAGTCTGATCCTTTAATTTTATAGGTGAGGAGACAGACTCAAGAGGGGAAAGTGACTCTCCCAAAGGCACAGGCACACAGCAGGTAGCATCAGAGCATGATCTACAGGTTACTACGGGAGGGTCAAGAATTCTACAGAAATTTCTAGAAGGTAGCTGGCTATATGCGTCTGGAGGTTAAAAGACGAATCTAGGTTAGGGAAATAGATTTTGGAAGCCATCAAAACCCAAGTGGTAATTAAACTGGAGATGTGGGTGTAAAAAGGAGCTGTGAAGATGAGAAGTGGATAGAGGAAGGAGCCTTAGAGAGCTGGATATTTCAGAAGGGACCAATGGGGGGAAATGAGAAAGAGAAGTTCAGAGACTGGGGAAAGTGAGAGGATGAAATCTTACTGGCAGAAGTCAAGGGACACATTCCAGAAGGAAAGTTGTCAAATGCAGAAGGAACCGAGGACAGAAAAATGTCCCCCAAGCACCTAGTATTTGAATGGAAACAAGCTAAGGATGTTAGAGCATTGCAGTAACTGCCCCGGGAAGGCAGCACTGGGGCAGCCTGTCTCTGAACCACTCTTGTTCCCCTAGACCTACGTGAACACCACGCTTTATGAGAAGTTTACCTATGCAGGGATCGACTGCTCTGCCGAAGAAGCTGCCTAGGACAGACCATCATCATCTATATATTCTGTTTCCCCTCCAGCGGTGGGAGAGATGCTCAAGACCTTGATCCCAAGAAAGCAAATAAGCGTCTGCCAGAAGAGGTGACCTAGAAAATTAAAGTGTATATATATTGATGTATGTTTGGGACTTTCACCACAAAGACCCCTATGTGTGAATCTATAGTACACTCTGACTCTAATAGAACTGTATATACTGTTTTGAGAAAGAATGTGCTGAAATCAGAATGACTGTGGTTTCATATGCAATAATATATTTTTCTAAATATGTGGATTTTAAAGGAAGGTGCAGAAGTACAATTACTGTAATGCATAACTCATTATTGTTCTAGATATTTTTGATATTTACCTTTATATTGAATGCTATAAAATGTTTTGCTGTATAGAAGTAAAATATTGTTAACAAACCTAACACCCTGATAGCACAGGTAAGAAAAGTGGAGGAGATGTGCGACTCTTAACAGGACACAGGCTGACATTAAAGAGACTGTGATGTAATCCATGTGATGTAAAACAGATTCTTCTTTCTCTCAGTTCTCTCTCTCACCAGTAGAAGCCACCCAATTTCATTGAATCATTTGACAACTTTGGTCACGTGATTCCAGTGCCCACCAGTCAGTCCAGAATGTTAACATCTAAAAATAGGCTTAAATCTCATTCCTTACGTGCCTAAAACCTTTTAGATAGGTATAAGTAGGTTTAAAAGATAAATTAATGGGATTTGGTGTTGGTTACTCTGGTAAAATGGATTTGTATATTTGAAGAAATTACAATAGGAAGCCTGGAGTTATATTTGGGAGACATGTGACATTTATCATGTCAAATTAACATCCTTCATGTATTGCACATTGTAAAAACTTTTAGTTTTGACTGGTTGCAGGTTCACCATTTATGCAGTAAGTGAATAAATGTCTTGCCTACCCACTTTTTGTCCAGGAATGTGTCTCATAGGTATTGCCGAATGTCTTCATTGTGCTTTAAAGAAAAACGCATGATTATTCTGTAACTTGTTAGTAATATGTGTGTAGAGCCATTGCTGTGTATCCTCTGCCAGGCATGGTATGTCAAGCTCACAAGGTTGGAAACGTCTTCTAAAGGTGTTCTGCTAAGTACATTTTCATGTACCAAAGCAGCAAACCACTGGTAGTGTTCCACAGTGAACTGAGGGCTTTAGTACTGGAATCCCTGTTAATTGGTTACAATGTTAAACAGTCAACATGCCACATCAAGTTCCATATTCCTGCCATCTAATCAGCCATATGTATTCAGAAACGATGACCAAGAAACTGAATTTATTCTAAAGGCTCTTCACTCACAATACCATATTCAAGTGGAGACAGAGCAAAAAGCAAGACTGCTGGTATGCCAATTATTTAATCAGGTAAGTGGAAACTTGAATAAAAAGCCGTGGAAAATATGTCCAAATACAGCTGGCCCTTGAAAGTCGCGGGGGTAGGTGCCATTAGGGGTGCTGACCCCAAGTAGTTGAAAACCCATGTATAATTTTTGATTCCTCCCCTCATATAGCCTGCTGTCAAGATGAAGCCTTACTGGTAACATAAACAGTCAATTAACACATATTGTATATGTACTGTATACAGTATTCTTACAATAAAGTAAGCTAAAGAAAAATTTTAAAAAGAATTAAGAAAATCATAGGAAGGAAAAATATATTTACAGCATTTGTTTAAAAAATCCACATATAAGTGGATTCATGCAGTTCAAACCCATATTATTCAAGAGTTAACTGTATATATAACAGTTCCTTTTGCTTTTTACCCAAAATTATGTAGAGATAGTCCCAGTAACTGTTGGTTTGCATGTTCATGGAACTGAACAAGAATACGGATGATCTGAAAATGAGCATAATTTTACATATGGTTTTGGAATACACAGTAAGGTTTTTTTTCCTATTATAGTTGGACTTTGATTATCTATTTAAAATAATTAAACATTACAGCATTATGAATTTATCTCACACCAACTACATGCCAAAAGAGATGGATAAGTACTTATGGTAGCAAGAAAAAGGTACTTAGTGATAATTAAGATTTACTTGTAAATTCAGAATACCCAGGCAGCAAACCTGTGGTGTGCTCACTGAGGGGGTATCATCACAACCAGTCAGAAAGCAACCAGTTTACTTCTGGCCCAGAGGCCACACTGTTGATCACTCTGTGACTCATCTATACCATTGTCAAAGAAACCTCTGTGGTTTGGTAGCGTGTTGCCAGATTGATATTGCAGATTTATGGACTTTTAATCAAAGGAAAATAGTCAAATTGAATAAAGTCATTTAGTTTCAATATTATCAAAGAGCAGTTAAGAAAGAAAGAACTAACCCCCTCAAAAAGATTAGACAATTCAGGTATTAGGAATATAGATTAAAAATTACTGTGTTTAAAAGATCTATAGAATACTCCCTTTTAAAAAAAATCAGTGAAGCCCTGGCTGGTATGGCTCAGCAGATTGTGTGCTGGCCTGCAAACCAAAGGGTCGCTGCTTTGGTTCCCAGTCAGGGCACAGGCCTGGGTTATGGACCAGGTCCCCCGTAACTACCCATTGATGTTTCTAGCAACTACCCATTGATGTTTCTCTCCCTCCCTTTCTCTCCCCTTCCCCTCTCTCTAAAAATAAATAAATAAAATCTTAAATAAAATAAAATAAAAACTAATGGAAAAAAATCAGTGAGTTGTTGATATGAATTAAAAGTCAAGTAACAGTATACCAGTTAGAATAAAAACACATTACACAATAGCCAAATGACCAACACTTTTTTGTCAACAAGGTGCACTGAAAAGTTTACATTTCCTTCCATGTATTTTGTAAGGAAAACTTTAATGATATTTATATATAGGAGACCTAAAAACTGTTAAGAAAACATTTTTAACAAAATTGTAACTCTAAGAAGTATGATGGTTTTAGGTATTTAGAGAGAAAAAGAAATGGAGGCAACCTGAGAAACCACCTTTGTGAAAGTCAGGGATGCATTCGTTCTACTGTAAACCATCTTCCACTGTGCTGTGCACGCTGCCCATGAAGCTGAATCAGAAATCCAAACCAACTAAATTCCTCTTCCTGCCACCCAGTCACAACTTCAGAAATCACCACGGCAATTTAACCTTTAACATGTAATAAATAAACCCCAACAGCAGCTTTCCTCCTTCTCTCTCCTTGAACCCATAATGAAACCTCATACCATTACTGACCAAGCTACAGTCAGCATGGAGGCTGGAGGAGTAACAACAGCACAGCGTAGAGACTGAGGATGTTCTTGGGCAAAGTGATTTCTTCCTTCCTTTCAGATCTTTTACCTTCCAGAGGACCAGTTCCATGTAGGCAGTAGCATTTTCACTTGAATCATGACCTCCAAATAGTACAGAATATAAAATATAACATTAGACACAAGTTGGCTGTATCTGTGATGTTACCCATGAATGTTCTCAAAACAAACCTTGAGTTTGTAACAAAATAAACACTGGCCACTTGCCTAAATATGATGTTTAACATTTAACACAACCCCTAATGGATGCTTTATAAATACTTTTTATAAATCGAGAGTGACAGACATCTCCCTTTTTCTGTGTAGTGTGTCCTGTCACATGGCCACAGCCTTCTGTGATTGGATAGCACATCAGTACCTTCTCCATGCTCCTCTTTTCCAGGCAGATATATAACAACAAAGTGACAGCTATCCCTGAAGAACAGAAATCTGGCAAGAAGCTGAAAATATAGAATGCTAGAAAAATTACACCTCTCTAAACAAAATGACATCAGATACAAGATTACATGGTTTTAAAAAATGATGAAATTTACCCAAAATATAAAGCCTACGGTTCTGATGAGAAAAATAAATGATGTCTGAGATTAAGTGAGAAAAATCATATGGCCCTTACTTCTAAAATGGTATAATATTTTTCATTTCTTTCTATGTGTTTTACCCTTATAAATGATGGGATGTAACTTTTGTTTTTATAGGCTATTTTTTGTTTAGTGAAATATTTTTATGTCCATGGTTCAAGAGTGTGATTAAGAGAACGCATTACAAATTTCATAATAGAATTTTATGGGAATTCTTTCTGTAGTATATTTTTAACAAAACAGATAACATAAATTAAAGATCCTTGGCAAGATGATATTACTGTCTAATAGACATATAGAATTAAAGAATAAAGACTGCAGGATAAAATCTGCATTTTGTACAGTTAATAACAGAATCAGAGAAGCATCCCATATATTAAGTATTGTTAGAAACATAGCATTGTAACACAATTTTAGCATATTCAAAATTAACTTTCTTTTCTATCTTGTACACAGAAGGGGTCTATATGGGTATGCCTGAATATATAGAGTAACTAACCTCCATTCCAAGCCAAGCACTGGTAAACTCTGCATGTGGCCATGCCACTAAGAGGGTAGTTGTTGGGTGTACTTGTTGCACCTGATTAACTTGTTTAAAGCTGGCTTTATTTCAGCAGAAAAAGCAAAAACATAAAAAAATTTTCAAGAGCAAGACATACCAATCTGGTGTAAAGCAAGTACACATATAATGAACCTACTGATTTGGAGCTATACTTCTAACAGCACACACCTATAATTCACTCTGGGTCTAATAATCTGGGCCCAATCAATTTTAGACTCTCATTCGGTTTGAAGAAAAGCACATATGAAAAGAGGTCCTCAGCAAACTTTAGAATAGAATTAGATCTCCACACCGACTAAAGTTCGACGTATGAATGCAAAAGCTAGGCCACCACGTGCTGAACAATGATCTGACCACCATTCTCAGTGTAACCGCTGTCTCGATTCCTGTGGAACACCCAAGGCTATACAAGGCAGTGGGTGTTTAACGCCTTTTACACAAGCAGGTGCTTTAGTCTCCATGGGGTTAGAGAACCCACAGAGAATAAGCCACCATAAGCATTTCAGACAGCAGAACTTTACCATGACCCCATGGCTTGTTCAGGTAAGTCACACTTAGATTTCTGATAGTAATCACAAGCAGGTAGTCAGCCACTAGACTCTTAACGGATCTTTTGTGGGGCAAGCCCAGCCCATGAGGAAACATAACCATTGTGTCCACAACTGAAGTATGAACTAACTGTCAAATGAAATAAAAACCTATCAGAAGCTCTTCCCAAAGAATAAGGCCACTGATAGCAGCAACAGTAACTGGTAGAAAGAACTAATACGACAGCAAGGAAACACAGAGCAGTTCAGATGTCAGTCACTAAGCACTTTACACGGATTATCTCACTACAACTCGCTAAGCAACATAATGAGGCATTTCATAGTCCCTTTTTACAGCAAGGAAACTGAGGTTTTGACAGGTTAAAAAAAGTTGCTTAAATTCAATCAGTAGAGTAGAAGAAAATCAAATCTAAGCAATCTGACTTCCGAGTCCACTTTCCCACCATGAGAGCACCAGGGGGCAGCATAAGCACAGACAGGTTCCAACAACGACGGTATTGAGAGAGCCAGGCTCCTCCGACCTTGTGACGCAGCTGAGCAGGGCAAACCTCAATTCAGTGCAAGTCCCCTTCCAGTGGTTCAGTGGTCTGTCTCTGTGGAGGGAGCAAGGACAAGCGCTCAGTCCCCACCTAAGCCCAAATCCCCTGTGCTCACAAATAAAGTTGAATCAATTTTTACTGTGATTTGGTAACGCCTAAGATGTGATGGGACAGATACGGTGGAGTGGAGTCAGATAACAGAGCCTAGACAGTCCTGGGATCAATTTGGATTTGTTGTTCAGAGAGCTGCAAGTTGAAAAAGCACTGAATAATATTAGCCTCAGGACAAGAGTAACTTAAAGAATGGCTGAGAAATGAGGAGTTTGAAATGTAGTGTTTAGCACCTACTAAGCCACATCCCTAAGCACTTTAAATTGTCATTTAATATGTCAGCCACCACCTAGGAACAGGTTGCTGGCTACAAGGTACTGAGTAATAAAAGAAGGTGGTGGTGGAAATAGAGGAAAATAGAAAAATCCACGAGTTATTTGAATGGAAGAAATAGACCGATTACAAGACATGAAGGACACATGATGGTTTGAAATTTTCTGGTCTGGATGACAGGTGGAATTAGGATGATTCCTGAAAAATGAGAGACAGAAAAGTCATTGTGAGAAGTCCAGTCTGAGAGGCAGTGCCTCTGAGGTGACAGAGGACAGCTCTGTGAAGAACTTTCTTATAGAAAACATATGTCTCCAACTCTCTTTTCCCACACTTTGGTAAGGTCTAGATGGAAGCACATTCCAGTTTTGCCTGTCACATGCAAAGGGAACATTGCTGTGTGAAATATCTATACTTTGGATACCTGCTTTATAAAGAAAAAGGCTAGCATGTACCTTTGAAAATTAAACGGCCTTACCTGTATTCTTTCACTTGAAGAACCAGCCCTTCTCTGTATGAAGGCAAGTCCTACGGGTGGCTGAGTCAAATACTCAGCCACCAACCCCAAAGGTCTAAAGCTGTGCTATAAAATGTGGCAGCCAGCAGTCACATGTGGCTATTTACATTTAGATTAATTAAACAAAAGGAAAACATGCTTTCAGTTACATTAGACACATTTCAAGTGCTCAAAAGCTGCATGCAGCTAGTGAAATATTGGATAGTGAAAACATAGAACAGATAGCACTGTTCTGGAACGGGGTGGCCAACAAACTAAGTGTCAAAATGTAAATATTTTAGGCTTGGCAGGCCACGCAGGCCCTGTTGTAACTACTCAACTGTGCCCTTGCAGTGGGAAGCAGCGAAAGAAAAAATGTAAATGAATGGCTGTGGTAGCTCCGTTCCAATAAAATATTTTTAAAAACAGGAGCCGGCATGAGCCATAATGTGCTGACTCTTGTTCTAGAACACAGAGCAAAGAACAGACTATTTTAACCTAGAGACTATTGGAGGTGAGATTTTCAAGTCTATTACATCAAGAGAAATAAACAAGACACTTGATTTTGAGCCTGCCAGACTTATTGTAAAAATGTATCTCCAAGTATGAGAAAAAATAACCCGAGAAACTTAGTCTTACTTGATGATTAAAGACAATGTCAAATCAAACAGTTATTTTTAAAATCATAACTGATGACAGGCCTTCTTTCTAATCTTGATTAGCCAAATGATTTTAGCTACCTTATACTGCACAGTGATTCTTGTCATCTTGGTTAATAGAGCAAATCAAGCATCAATGAAAACACCATGTTAATGATACCATCTTAACACAGCTAGTTTTGAAAAAATATGAGTCTATAATTCTTTACCTTAAAAGCATATAGACTATGTTCAAAGCTATATCTGGTTATCACAGTGTCAGCACTGAACAGGTTCAACAAGATGGCTTGCACATCACAGATTGATGTTTTAGTGTTCATTAAGTCATCTTCCACCAAACTAGAAAACCTACCCCAATAAGATACATAATGCATACAAGTCAAGAATATAACTTGGTGGATTCCATCAGTTAGTTAGAACACATTACTGTCCCAATGTGATAACATTCGCTGAACAAAACAGAGATCTTACTTATATGACTGGTAACTACCCCTTGAACAGGTTATATTGGTAACCTAGTAAAATTTAAAATTTGGGGGAGAGGGGAAAGACATTATTACAAGTTCATAGAGTTCCTTCATCGAGCTTAGTTAGGGAACGTAATATATAAGCAAATAACTGAATTAAGAGGAAATTAATATGGATAGAGCACTTGGGTTCATTTTATAACATTTTTTAAAGAATGCAATGCACTGAATACATTTGAAGTTTTTTTTAAGATTCAATGTTTCTTTTATTTATAATGCAAACCTTTCATTTATCATTTGCCACTGTGAATTTTCAATAATTATCAAAGTATTCCCCGACCTGTTCCAAGAAGGAGGTAGGGAAGACCCCATTGAATGCATGGAAGAATAAGAACCAACAACAGTATAATAACTGTAAATATATCACATTATTATCTATCAGTTATATCTCAACAAAGCTGGGAGAAAAAGTACAATAAATGGGACTACTAGGATATGACCAAAATGCATAGAAGAAAAAAATCAAATGTAATCAGGAAAGAAATTAGTACATAAAATGCATTTTCTGATAATAGTCACTTCTATTGAATTTTTATGCATCCAACACTTTTTCAGAACTGTGAGGAAATTGGGGTTAAAAAAATTCTAGTTAACAGAATTCTCTATAATTATTCAATATTTATAATCAAAAACATTTTAATTTATGTGACCTTACTTTGTTGTGTTCCAAAATTATTAGATGTACAAACGTATTATATAACACAGTACATATACTCGCCAGAAATTATTTAGCCATGTAATATAAAAATAGAGACATTTATTAAAGAAGGTACAAGATATAAGAAACATTGTACATAGGACAATGACTCCTCAGTCCCCTTCAAAATAGGCACGTTGGGACCTCACACAATTCTCCCAAAAGCCATCAGATGCCCCATTGTATTTTCCTGAATCTCATTGACAGTCTGAAACTTCTTCCCATTCAAAGATGATTTTAGTTTTAGGAAAAGCCAGAAGTCACAGTGTGCCAAATCTGAGCTATTTTAGGGTTGAGTCACCTGGGTGATTTAACGTTTTGCCAAAAACTCTGCATGAGACATGATGTATAAGAAGGTGTGCTGTCATGATGAAGCTGCTCATCACTATTTGCCTATAGCTACACCGTTTTCATCATACTGCATCTCTGAACCAACGAAGAACATCGAGGCAGTACTCCTTATTAATTGTTTGGCCTGGAGGAGCATACTCGTGATGGACAACACCTTCCCAATCAAAAATCATAGCTAACATGGTCTTGATCATGCTGTGACTTTGTTGCACCTTCTTCGGGTGTGGAGAACCAGGTGACTTCCATTGGGACAACTGGACCTTTGTCTCTGGTTCATAGCTGTAGACCCATGATTCATCTCTGGTTATGACCTTCTGGAGGAGTTTAGATTCATTGGTAGCAGTTTGAATCAAGTCATTAACAACTGCAGCACCATGTTCCTTCTGCTCTGGTAGCAGAAGCTGTGGAACAAATTTTGCCATGACATGCTTCATGCCAAGATCCTGAGTCAAAATCTCAGACACAATACTTTTTGGAATCCCCAGATCAGGTTCTACTTCTCGCACTGTAAGTCGTTGATCTTTGTTGACTGCAGCCCATACATGTTCAACATTCTCAGATGTTCTGCTTGTTGCAGGCCTTCCGTACATGGATCACTTGCAACAGATTTTTGATCATCTTTGAAATGTTTGTGCCACATCTTTATCTGTGCTGCACTCATTGCATTGTCCCCGAAAGCCTTCTGAAGCATCCAAACAGTTTCCACAGAGGAATGTTCAAGTTTAACACAAAATGAAGATTAATTGCTCTACTCCCTCAGTCATTTTGAATGTGATGGCCATGCAGTACACATGCTCACTCAACTGTGTCTATGGCCCCCACTGACTAGTAGAGTGAAATCTTCACTTTTCACACATGTGCATTCCAGTCCACTTTCCTTGGCTGACAGGTTACATCAATGTCACACAAACCATTCTCATTATATTAACAATTAATAATTATATGTATGTTATATATTATGCATATTATATCTATGTACAAGTTGCATTTGTTTATAAATATAAAAAGTCATATTTTAGGTGCCATTGGAGAATTTGTTATTTAAAGAAAATTGAACAATGAATAGAATTGCACCAATAATAAACACTTCTAAGTTTTCACTCTAGAAAAGATCAGTGTCTCTTATTTTAAATTTAAATAAATATATAAATATGTGATGTCATGGTTCATATGCCTTTAGGAAAGACAATTTAAATTGATAATATCACTGGTGTTTCATATGAGGTGTTTTAAAAATTAAAGGCATATCTGTATTGTACCATCTCAAGTTAGCACTGAGTTTGGGTCAGAAATATGTCATACTTCAATAATGATGATTAGTAAAAGAGAGTCTGCCTGGAACCATTACTGTGCATGCTATACCAAAGCAATGTATACTTGAGGTCACATGTACAAGACTATAGAAATGTTTACCTAATGGGAATGCTACTATGGTGTCTGGAAAAAAAAAAAAAACCTTTATATAATGCATACTTTGTGCTGTAGTCAATGGCTTCTTCATCTGTTTTCACAAATGTATCATAGACTACCCAGAGGCTGGGGTCAACCAGTCACTTGAATAAATTCTAAGCCTTTGGCTGTATAGCACTAGAAAGGGTGAAATATCAATGTCATATTAAGAAAACATATTTTCTTTTGACATCTAAAATATATTAAAGAAATATTTCTAGCTAGAATATAATTTATTTACATCATTCAGTTTTGCCAACAAAAGCCAGTGGATCTGACAGTCATGTGAAAGATGTTCTAAGCTTTATTTTTTCCTTAATATTAGTAATATTTATGCTAATAAAATAATTTTATTTTGTTGGCTCTGCCTTTACATTTATTTTCACTAGAGATCAAACTCATCCAATATAGCCTCCTGTGATGATAAAATGTTCTATTTATGTGTGGTCCAATATGTTAACCACTTGCCATATATGGCTATTTGAAATGTAGCTGGTGTACACTGAAGGACTGAGTTTTTAACTTTATTTTATTTTAATTTATTTAAGTTTAAATAGCCACATGTGGCAAGTAGCTACCATATTGGAAATTGCAGTTACAGACCTTGTTGACTGAAAAATAAAAACCTCTACTTTAGTTTATATAGACATGGCACCATAAAGGACAACATGGCAATGATATTGATTGCCAAGCCAGAAGCAGTCTACACTGTATTCAGTTAAAGATCTGAGCATGAAACAGAACACTGCCTTTCTACCTCTGTTTAATTAACTCTACAAACCTGCTTTCCTAATATACAACAGAGAATAAAAATTTAACTTATATGTTTTGTTGAAGATGACTATTCACGTGCTTTTTACATGCACAAAGCACTTTCTCATACATTAGCTCATCTGATTTTCACAGTCACTGTGAAGTTATTAACTCCAGAATTTACACATTAGAGCAATGAGGAGACTTGCTGTGTGGTCACAGCTGGTAAGTGGTGGAGCTTCCCAGCTCTCATGATTCCAAGTTCTGTTTTTTCCCTTCTTTTTACTATCGATTCTCATATGAAAGATAAATCCCTATAAACATTTTACTGTCTCTATAAATAAGTGTTTTTCAAAGTAATTATTAAAATTTTTACGCTGATAACAGTATTATTCATTACATTTTCCACACATATAATTTCAGCACTTTGATGAGTAGAACCACTACTGGTAATATATAAAGAAAAAATTATAAATAAAAAGAAGATCATGGACCAATTCCTGGCTCTATTATTTACTAAGTGCTAAGTCATCTAATGCTTTTCAGCTTCAGCTGCTTACCTGACAGTATGTGGACCACACCGCAGAGCTATGTGGAATTGAGAGATAAAGCCTAGCAAAGTGCTTTATATAATGCAGAGTGTTCTAAAACCATTCAGTTATAATTACGCAATAAGATAAAATGTAAAAGCAGCATCCACCTCACAATTCACAGCAAAATCTCTGATTACTATCAGGGGGTGAGAATTTGACAAAAATCTTCATAAAGCCCTCGAGATACTCTTTTTGGTCACGAAAATAAAATTGAAATAAACATTGCCCAATAAATTAATGTATGTTTTGGAAAGAGCAATTAAGCTCATAAAAATTTCATCAACTGAAAATTAGATAATTAGTACTATAAAATGCTTATCGACCCCTAATATCTTTGCTGGAGGCAGCAACTCCTGTTCTGAAGCAAGCAACATTCTGGGTGACAAACCCTACCTTGGCAATCCGACACCCAGGGGATCCAAAGACACTTTCACAACAGCTGCACCATGTCTCTAAGCCACCAACAACTGCACACCAACCAAAAAATTTTTAAAAAGCAAGCAAGCTTTACAAGGCGGAGTGGCTAACCCCAAGGGCAAATGTCCTTTCTTACCCTCAAAGACTTTTAAGGACTTTACTGTGCAAGTGATCTGATGCTACCACTCTCCATATTCACTTTCTTAGTTATTACATAACGAACAGGAAAAATTGACTCCTGGAAGCACAGTTCTTAGGGATTGTACTTTGAAGCTGAATTACAATTGCCAATGCCCTGAACATCTTTAACCCTTTTCTCCCCCTCCTTTTCCCATCAGTTGCCTGGTCCCTTAGCTCCCCTCCAGCATCCCTTCTTTATCCAGCTTTGACTCCACGTCAACTATCTCCCACCATCTTCTCCTACTACCTGACCTTTTCTTTTTCTCCTCTTGAGCCCTCTGGATGACTGGCTCTAACCACCACCTTCTCCCTTCCTGTATCTCAGTTGTTGACCTGACCCAAGATAGATACATCATCCAGTTATACAGACAGAGACAACAACACAGATGTTTTCTCCAACCTTGGCTGGGCCTCCAAAATCCTGACACCCTCCCCCCTTTTCACATCCTTGGCCAGGTACTTGGCCCATTTTCATAGCTACAATCTCAGGCCTTCATATCTCTTTTCTTACCCCTATCCCATTTTCCATCTCATCTTTATCCAACCCGAGCCCTTCCTCCTTCTGGCCCTAGGCAATGTTCTCTCAGCTTCTCCCTAATAAATCCCTCTGCTTCCAGCGGTTTCTGTTCATTTTCCTATAAATGGTATTAAACTGACTTTTCTAAAGTTCATTTTCTTTGTATCATTTTTGTCAGATAGTTCACTTGTACATGGTTGATCAAATACAAATTTCTCAGGCTGGCACTGAAGGCTCTTGCTTAACCAACCTTCTGTTATGCATTCAATCTTGGCATCCCATAGCTTTATCTTACCTTCTCCTGGGATGAGAAAAGGGAGGCAGAGAACCAGTATTAGCAGAGCATTCATTATATGCTAGGACTCTGGCACATGGACTCACAGAATTGCCACACAAAGTTCATCCTATGAATATGGTAACAAAAGCTCAGACAGCTTAGGTGACCTACCCAACATCTCAGAGAAAGTAAGTGGCAAATAGTCTAAAATGTCAGGTCTGCTGACTCCGAAGTCCCCATTCTGTTCATTAGGCTGTAGGGTCTAATTAGCCCACCTGGTCTGCCTGCCTAATCTTCTTTGTTGTCTTCCCTCTCTTTTAGAATTCACAGTCCCACACTCTGAAACTCAGACCTCTGTGCTTTAAACATACAAGTTAAACTTACCTGACTTGCTTTGCTACGTTATTTATTCATGTATTATTTTGCCAGTCAATCATACCCACTATTCCTATTTCCTTTGCCCCACTTAATTTTCTACATAGCATTTATTATAATATCATCCATATTCATGTCCATATACATAAGTAATGCATCTGTCCACCCATCTATCCTAATAGTCATTGACAGCCTATATGTTAGATATTATGGTAATTGCTGGAGAGACAGGGGAAAATGGATGGGGCCTCCAAAAGCCTACAGTCTTTGGGAGATGGCAGATAAATTACTAAATCACTACAAAATGTAGTTAAATACTATGAAGAAAGAGACAGGGTATTGACCTAGAACAGAGTGAGCCTAGCTAGATAGTGAGGTTGGGAAAGGACCTTGTGGAGGTGGTATTTAAGCAGAACTTTAGAAGATGAGAAGAAATCAGCCATGTGAAAAGCAGAGGGAACAGCAGGTACGAAGGCTCCAGAAAGGTGGCCTGTATGGTGTGAAGATATTGATGGAAAGGGTCAAAGTTAGGGGGCCAGAGGCCAAACTGGGCAAGGCTGAGAGGGCAATAAAATGGTTTTAATTAAAGCAAGGAAGTGTTTTGAACAGAAATGTGGTATAAAAATTATTCTGGGGATTGTTGGCTGAGAAATAAATCAGGGGGTGGTGGAGAGAGAAAAGGGCAAGTAGCAGCAGTGAGACTGGGGAGGAGCTCTGTGCAGTGGTTAGGACAGAGAGGAGGGTGGTGGGAACCTGGTTGGTGGCAGCAGAGGTGAAGAGACATTTGGGATATATTTCTGAGGAAGAATAAGTGGGATGTCCATACCTCTTAGATGACAGGGTATAGAAAAGGGAGATGATGATGGCACCTTGGTGAAAACTAAAACCAGCGGAGTGGATTATAGGGAATCACTATGCTGAGAAGAGATGCGGGCCGAGGAGGCCAGGGATCAAGAATTCATCTTCACTCAGTGCAGGTGGGGGGCAAGAAATTGAAGCTAGTAGCGAGGAAATTATGATGATGCTGGCACGCAGAAAGCACTTGTGAAGTCAGGAGGTATAGCGGACTGACTCAGAGTCTTAAGAAGGCAGAAGAGTTGTCATAAGCTGAGAGTTCCTGAGTTAATGAGCTGCACAGTACAAAGTGGCGGCCAGAGTAGGCATTGTAACTAAAACTGCAGAGTTGTCACAAGTTTCTATTGACTGGGTGGTACTGAGTACATATATATTGAACTGAATACTTTATTCCACTCTTGTCCAAACAGCTTCGGCACTGGCTTGTCAAATAAAGAAAACAGAATGACCAGCTACTCACCTTTATGACTCAGCACTCTGCCAAAGTAGCAGTTACACTTTTCCACCCGACAGGGCTTGCCTGCTGGAGCGACACCATAGATTTCCCCACATCAATGGCAGATCTTCTTAAAAGCTAAAACAAAACATCAAGTAGAATTATTCATGAATGATGGGGGGAAAAGAAAAATGGACCTGAATGTGGGGATCTGACTTTGCTTTCTCAATCCCATAGTGAAGACATCCCCAGTGTGATCACGAAGTAACAAGAAAAGTAACAGCGTTACTCAGAGAAAGGCTTGCAGGTGACCTGCTTATTGCACTGGGGCAGCCAAAGCTCACACAGGAATCGCCCTGCCTGTCTCCAGAGTCAGTGCCAGATGACTGTGGCTTCAGCACCATATTTGACTGCAGCCAACACGACTAGTCATCTCCTGTAGTGCATAGTAGCTCCTGAAACAGAGCCCATGTCTTCCTGATTATTGTATCCCTTTCAGACCTAGAGTGGTCTGAATGTTTATTAAATCATTGAGAGTATACCTGGGCTTTTCACTAGACTTATTTATGAATATTTATTCTTTATTAATAACCCTCAAACTAGTTTTGATAATGATTATTATAATGACAGCAACTCATGGGAGTGTCTGTTATGAGGCAGGAACTGTGCCAAGCACTCCATATGCATTACTTTAACTGATTTTCACAATGACTTGACAGATTATCACATTATTCAGAATGGGGATACTGAGGCTAGGAGAGGTTAAATGACTTACTCAGCATCGAAAACCAGGTTAGCCTGACTCTTCCCTCCAGAACCTATATGCCTAACTGTGAGGTGCATCACCGTTCACTGAGACGATTTAAAAAGAGAAATAGTAAAGCAAATGATGAAAAATATTCCAAAATAAAAATGATAAACATACAAAAGGTAAACATTTTCTAGTCACTGAAAAATAGCTCTATAACTGTATTTCAAACTCCAAGAAACTTAACATTTGACAGTTGTAATATTACATATTC
Organism: Furipterus horrens; assembly: GCF_987537825.1. NCBI lineage: Eukaryota > Metazoa > Chordata > Mammalia > Chiroptera > Furipteridae > Furipterus > Furipterus horrens. Next base: position 129,525,085 of record NW_028327174.1, on the reverse strand, counting down.
TATTTTTCTACCTTTTTTTTCTTTTTGAGTGGACAAATATTAACTGACTATGCCTAGTATTTGGAGAAAACACAAAATAATAAGAGACATTTTAAATATTTTTATAAGACTTCTTTATGAAAAGATATGACATATTCAAAACATGGCATTGCATATGTACTGGCACATGAACAGTGGCCAAGAGTAGGAGATCCAGAGTCAGACTTCTTTGGGTTCAGAACCACTTATTTTCAAAGTGAATTTGACAAGTTATTTGACCTCTCTGAGTCTCAGAACTCACCTGAAATGGTCACTAAGATTTAATAAAATAGATTATGTAAATAAAACCAAGTATTTAGATAATGGGAATGAAACAGAAAATAAATTAATCCTTTTGGGATTCCAATCTTAGCATGTAAAAAGGATAATTTTCATATACTTACCATCATTCACAAGAGTTTTTGTCATGCCTGGGTTTAAAGGATTATTTTCTGGTTTGTCAGGGTTGGGTTGGGGGTAGTTATGTTCATATAACTCTTGTTCAGTTAAAAGGTAGTCTTCAAGCTGTCTGTAGAGAACAATTCCTATGCTCACTAAGGAAAAAAAGAAAGCTGTTTAATGAAACTTAAACAGCATTTGTTTTCTTTTTTTGAGTAGTGGTAAGAGTACTAACCCTTCCAGATTTGAAATGTTAGATTCTGATTAACATTAAGTAAGGTAGGACTTCTGGCCAAGATGGAGACCTAGAAAGACATGCTGCATCTCCCTCCACAACTAAGAAGGAATACAACTACTTCAAAACTAGAGACAACCAGAAGTTCCAGAAAATTGAGATGCATGGAAGTCCAACAAACAAAGATATAAAAAAGAAATACTCATTCAGACAGGTAGGAGGGGCGGAGCCAGGGCAGAGAGGATGTGGTGTGTTGGTGGTGGCGGCAGCAGCAGCAGCAGCAGCAGTGGCAACAGTAGGCTGGTGGAAAGTGCAGCTACATGTTTTAAAAAGTAGAGAGGGACACCTGGAGGGTGCTCCCAGCACCAGACCAGACTGTGCAGCTTACAGTCCCAGCGCAGAGGAAAATAAAGCCTCCTTGCTTTTGACTGTGCAAACCAGTGGGGGTTGGGGCAGAGGAAGAAACTGCTGTTCTCTCAGCAGAGTTCGCTTGTTTAAAGGGTCCCCACAGTCCTAGAACATCTACAGACCCACCCACTCTGTGAATGACAACCAGGGCAACAGCTAGAGAGGCGCCAGTCCCATATGAAGTGGCAGAAGTAGCTGGAAAAGGGGCAAGTGCTGAGCAAACGGTATTGTTCCCTCTCAGACCCCTCCGTCACAACCAGCACCACAACATGGTGAAACAGGTCTCCCTGTACTGACGAATACCTAAGGCTCCACCCCTTACAATATAACAGGAGCAACAGCTCTACCTAAGACACAGAGGCAAACAAACACAGGAGCCTGTCGAGATGAAGAGACAGAGAAATGTGGACCAAAGAGGGGAATGAATCAAGGTTCCAATGGGAGAACTAAGTGACGAGAGGATAGCCAACCTCACAGATGAGGAGACTGACAACCTAACAGACACAGAGTTCAAAACACTGGTGATAAAGATGCTCACAGGCTTGAAAAATATGCTTAAGTATGGCAAACGCATAAGGCAGGAAGTAAGGCTATGCTAAATGGAACAAAGAAAAATCCACAGAAAAACAATGGTGAAGGGAAGGAACCAGGGTTCAAATCAATGATTTGGAACATAAGGAAGAAATAAACAGTCAACCAGTACAGAATGAGGAAACGAGAATTGAAAGAAATGAGAGGCTTAGGAACCTCTGGGACAACTTTAAAAGTGCCAACATCCAAATCATGGGGGTACTAGAAGGAGTAGAGGAAGAGCAAGAAATTGAAAGCTTATGTGAGAAAATAATGAAGGAAAACTCCCTGAATTTGGTGAAGGAAATAGATGTATAAGTCCAGGAAGCACAGACAGTCCCAAACAAGCTAGACCCAAAGAAGACCACACCAAGACACATCATAATTAAAATGCCAAAGGTTCAAGATAAAGAAAGAATCTTAAAAGCAGCAAGAGAAAAGCAGAGAGTTACCTACAAAGTGGTTCCTATAAGACTATCAGCTTATTTCTCAAAAGAAACTTTGCAGGCAAGAAGGGGCTGGCAAAAAGTATTCAAGATGATGAAAAGCAAAGACTTACAACCAAGATTACATTATCCAGAAAAGCTATCATTTAGAATGGAAGGGCAGATGAAGTACTTCCCAGACAAGGTAAAGCTAAAGGAGTTCATCATCACCAAGCTATTATTATATGAAATGTCAAAGGGACTTACTCAAGAAAAAGAAGATCGAAATTATGAACATTAAAATGACAACAAACTCACAACTGTCAACAACAGACTCTAAAGAATAAAAACAAAATCCAACTAAGCAAACCAGAATAGGAACAGAGTCAAAGGTATGGGGATCATTTGGAGAGTTATTAGTCGGGAGGGGGAAGGGGGTAAATGGGAAAATGGTTCAGGAATTAAGAAGCATCATTTGTTGGTACAAAATAGACAGGGGGAAGTTAAGTATAGGAAAGGGTGAAGCCAAAGAACTTATATGTATGACCCATGGACATGAACTAGGGGGGTAGGATTGCTGGAGGGAAGGGGGGTACTGAGCAGAGGGGAACAGAGGGAAAAAATGGGGCTACTGTCACAGCATGATCAATAAAGTATACTTTAAAAAAACATTAAGTAGAGCAGTAGCCTAGAAGAATCCAAGTATTCATAACCCTCAACAACAAAAAAATCCCTGTTGTCCCCTAAATTAATAGCAGTGTATATTAATCATGCCAAAAATTATTCTTAGGACTTTGATTTAAGCTTTACATTAACCCAGAGAGGCAAATGTACTGACTTTATTATTGCTGATGAGAAAAATAAGGTTCTGAAAAGTGAGGACCCCCTAACTAAATTTATACAGCACAGCTGATACACAAATCCAGGTCTTCTGGTTTCAAATCATGCTTATTGATTCTTAATACTCACTTTAAGTACAGTACAAAAGCTTACAAGCAGGAGACAACAAGACACAATGACTCTCACAAGGGCAAAACAGTTCAAGTTCACATCATTAACTCAGGCTCAGATCTCCTCACTCTAATTAATTCTTAAGAAGTTTCTCTAATGTATTATTATAAACTCCAGTAGAATTTTCTGGACTCTCTTTGGAAAATCCTTTTGGGAAAGGAAAATTGTTTTCTGTATGAGAAGTATTGGGAGATTCTACAAGAATCTATTTGATTACATATTTTTTAAAAATATGCTTTATTAATTATGCTGTTACAGTTGTCCCAATTTCTTTTCCCTTTGTTCCCCTCCACCCAGTGACCCCCCTCCCTCCATTGTCCCCCGCCTTAGTCCATTCCCATTGGTTGTGCATATAGTTCTTCTCAACATCTTCCACTCCCTCTACTATGCTTCTTAATTCCTGAACCATCTCTCTCTCTTTCCCCCATTCCCTCTCCCCGCAAAATGTTCCCCATACCTATCATTGTTTTCCCACTCTCATTACCTACTTAGTTTGCCTTTGTTTTGGTTCCCTAGCTTCTGTTGTTGCTTATTGTGTTACAGTTTTCATTTTTAATGTTCAGAGTTTTGATTCTCTTTCTCCTAAACAAGTCCCTTTAACATTTCATATAACAGTGTTTTGGATCTGATGAACTCCTTCAGTTTTACTTTGTCCTGGAAGAACTTTCTCTGCCCTTCTATTCTGAATGACAGCTGCACTGGATAGAGTAATTGTGGTTGTAGGTTTTTGCTTTTCATTACTTTGAATATTTCTTGCCAGTCCCTTCTTACCTGCAGAGTTTCTTTTGAGAAATCAGCTGACAGTCTTATAGGTACCCCTTTGTAGGTAATTCTCCTCTTCTCTCTTGCTGCTCTTAAGATTCTCTCTTTATCCTTGATTTTTGACATTTTGGTTATAATGTGTCTTGGTGTGGTCCTCCCTGGGTCCATCTTTTTTGGAACTCTCTGTGCTTCCTGGATTTTAAGTCTATTTCCTTTCCCATGTTAGGGAAGTTCTGCTTCATTATTTTTTCACATAATTTTTCCATTTCTAGCTCTTCTTCTTCACCCTCTGGCAATCATATGATTCAGATGTTGGCCTGCTTATAGCTGTACCATTGGCTTCTGAGCCTCTCCTCATTTTCCTCACTTTTTGTTTCCTCTTTCTGCACTGGTTGACTGTTTGTTCCTTCCCTATGTTCTGATTTGTTGATTTGATCCCTGGTTTTCTTTCCCTCACCACTAGTTTCATATGTATTTTTGTTCATTTCAGCTGGACTAGCCTTCATTACTTCCCTGTTTTGTTTAAGATCTGCTGTTAGGTCTGTAAGCATTTTTATAACCAAAGCTCTGAACTTTGCCTCAGAAATATTTCCTATCTGCTGCTTTGTTAGATTAGATATTTGCTGTCTGGTCAGCTGCGTCACTGGGATCTCTATCATGATCTGTGCCATCCTGACAGTTTTGTGTTTACCTTTGCTTTCTGGGTGGGGCTGTCACACCTCCTACGCTTAGGGGGCGGATCCCCATGCACTTGTCACAACTGGGCAACCCTTCTCACTATGCTGTGGTGTTTTCTGTGGGGGTGGGGGTCAAGATGGATTCCTGCCATTTTCTCTCCGCTGAGAGACCAGGAGCCTCCTCCTCCATCCCCACCCCCTCTGGGCCTCACAGTCCAAGGCAATGCGGGTATACCTTCCCTGGTGTTGGAATCACAAGCTGATGCATCTGGTCTGCAGCCAGGGGTGCTCCCCCAGCACTTCTCACCTCCCCTTAAATACGGGTGTCTGTGCTTACTGCTATCTCACCACCATAACCACTGCCACCACCACCAACACAGCTTGACCTCTCTGCCAGGCTTCTCCCCTCCTACCCATCTGGACGAGCACCACTTCTTTATAGCTTCATACATTGGGCTTTTAATTATTTTCTGGAACTTCTGGTTTTTTCTTGTTTTGTGGTGGTTGTATTCCTTCTTAGTTGCGGAGGGAGATGCAGCATGTCAGTCTAGGCTACCATCTTAGCCAGAAGTCTCTGATTATATATTTTTTAAATATAAGGCTTTCTTAGAGAAGAAGCACTACCATCAGGTATTATTTAAAATACAACTAAATTCAAATTATTCATTTGCTCTAGTTTCTTGCTTGTGGGACCTTGTTATTAATTCAGACTTTGAGTTTGTGCCCAGATCTACTGGGTCAGAATCTGCATTTTAAGAAAAACCTCAGGTAATTCCATGTATGTAACGTTTGAGAAGCATTGTTCTTGCTCACTGGATATATGTTATCAAAACAAGCAAACAAAAAAGTTCAAAATTCAATCCAAATAGTGCTTAAATCAAAGTATGTTTTTCCTCTATTTATACTAATTTTTAAAAAAGGATATCAAGTATGCAGCTACTTCTTCATAAACAATCATTTAGTAGTTATGTTAAACCAAACTTACTTCCCCTTTAAGGTAACAGTTACAAGGCCTGTCATTATTACAGTAAGCTTACCATTTATCTTTTCATTCTTTTTAAATCCAGTTGTCTTGTTGTTGTCACTTTCATACACATCTAAAACATACATGAACTTTTCTCTTGAGAAAACTTTTGTCATGAGATAATAAAAACTGTCTGCTTCATAAAAATATGTAGAATGTAATAAAAGGTCTATAGCAAAGTCAAATATTTATTTTTGTCTTTTTTAAAATTCTGCATTTTTCTTTTTTTCCAATTTTTTATTGTTGTTCTATTATAGTTGTCCCATATTTTCCCCATTGCTCTCCCCTGCTCCACCCACCTCTCCCCTCTTCCACAGTCAATCCTCACCCTGTTATTTATACATGTTCCTTGACTAGACCTTTCCTCTTCTTTTCCCCCTTCTCCCTCTCTCCCTCCCCTCTGCTCACTCTCAGTCTGTTCCTGGAACTATTTTGTTCATTTGTTTGTTTTGTTCATTAGGTTCCTGTATTAGGTGAGACCTTGTGGTATTTTTCTTTCACTGTTTGGCTTATTTTGCTAAGCATAATACCCTCCAGTTTCATCTATGTTGTCACAAAAGGTAGGAGTTCCTTCTTTCTTTTTGCTCAATATTCCATTTCGTAAATGTACCACAGTTTTTTGATCCACTCATCTACAGATGGGCACTTAGGCTGTTTCCAGCACTTGGATATTGTAAATAGTGCTGCTATGAACATTGGGGTGCATAGGTTCTTTTGAATTGTGGTTTCAGGATTCTTTGGGTATAATCCTAGCAATGGAATTGCTGGAAACAAGCATCCAACATGTGAGAACAAACCTCTTCATAATCGTTTCCAAGTTGGATAAAAAGTTAAATCTACTGAATTGCTAAAAAGATCAGGACTTCATATTTGCCAAAGCTGATATATTTTGAACATTGGATGAAGTATGTCTAAATTTGAGTCTGTGAGTTTTATATAATTTACCACACCTGTAACAGCTTGCAAACCATTTCTATTTTCAATAGGAATATTTAAAATATGTACTTAGGCCCCTATGTTCTAGATCTATGTGCTAGAGTTGATATGAAAAAAGGGGGAAAAACTAGAATACCATGAAAATACTAACTTTAGAGAATTTCTAAATTTTAATCAAGTATTTAAGTCTACTTAAAGTGTTGTACATTAAAAAATGCCATAAGAAAATTATAGATGAACAGGTTTCATATTATTGAAATTAGAATAGCCTTTCTCAATATGACACAAAACCAGAAAACTCCCCAAAAGAGACTGATTACACTTTGAAAATAACTTTGACATTGAAGTGGATGTGACAAACTGAGGAAAAGGAGGTATGCCAAAGGTTGTCTCAAATGAATAGGCTACTTAAATAGGTGCAGAAGGATGCAAAGAGGAACTTTTAAAAAGAAAAAAAATTAAGAGGAATGTCTTCAGTTTCATGAAAATAAAACTAAAATAACTAGTTTTGGTCTGCATGTTTGCACTCTGAAAGAGGGTGAATAGCAAAGTTTGGGAAAGTATTAAGGAAAACACATATCTTTTTACCTCATTGGTGGGGAACACAACTAAACAGACTCTTTCTGGAGACAGTTAATAGTACTCACCAATTTTAAACATACAGAACCTTTCTGCTTGCTCCTCTGCACAGGAATTTATGCTAAGGATATACAGGCTTGAGTATGAGGAAATGTTATAATTCATACTTATATTTATCACAAAATTTATGGTAGAAAAAATGGAAGCAATCTAATTACTTAAATGTGTTTGGTTCATTTATAGTATAAATTCCATGTAATGGAATATTTGTAGTTGTATACAATAGAGTATCATGTGGTCACTTAAAAGTATTATTGAGATTTGGATATTAACATAGGTTCTAGATTAACTGACTAAAGACCCCTATGATATCTTCTTCAGTGAACTGTTAGACAAACTACGTATATAAATGATTATATTCATGAAAATTATTAAAATTACATATATATGTATATTTCCATAGCCATGTATTGAATGGTCTACACAAGATACTTGGAAGAGAGTTGTCTTTGGCTGCTTTTTTAAAAATGTTTTTCTATATTATTTGAGTTATACTGTGCATTCCCAATGGGGGTGGTATTGCCCCAAGGAAGCAAAATTGGCTCTTGAGGAATGAAAAAATCTTAGATATTACAGTGTTATGTGGCTATCCAAAATTCAATCTTGCATGACAAAAGAGTACCCCTTAGTAATGTCTTTTAGGTGAAGAACAGGGAGAACAAAACAATGTCTAAAAACATTTCTTATGACAAAAATATTTTTTTAAATGTTGAGAAATACTATTACACATGGAAGTGAGTTCCTTTTATAACCTGAAACCAAATTTAAATATCTCAATGGTAACCTCTTTCAATGAAGTTATAGTTATATGTCCAATTCCAAATCTAATTAGTTATTTTCAACCAAAAGTACCATCTGCACATCTACTCAAGAGACTGTTTTAAAAACACATTCCACTGAATATCTAAAATGATCCTGTTAATGAAGGAAACACATTCAGTGTCAGGTGTTAATCACAAGTTTTTATCTTATTACTTGATTTTAAAAGAAATTTCCTTCATCTCAGCTTCTTAAGAGTATTTATTGCTATGTTCACATACATATTTCTACTGCCACAGCATTCATAAATGGACATTTATTTTAGCCTAGCTCACAAAGAATAATTAAATAAAAATATTAAGTCCAGTCTGTGAATAAATATCATTTACAATATTTGGGAGATCCCCCCAAAACAGAATTACAGTATCTTCTGGAGGGTGGACCCCTTGTAGTACAGGCTTTCCCCACTAGGTGAGTGTTCTCAGTGTATCAGCAGGCATTGTTGTGAGAGGCTGCATTCAGCTTCAGTGAATTTTTTTTTAAGACTCTTTCAGAGCATTGGCCCATTTCATGATGGGTGATTTATGAGCACACCTGCCCACACTGCGCTGAGTATTCAGCAGTTTTTGACCAAATACAGCATAGCACCTATGTCCTACCCTCCCTATTCATCTGATCTCGCCCCAAATGACTTTGTTTGTTGTTTCCCCAAATGAAAAAACTCCTCAAAGGGAAACGTTTTGCCAATATGGAAGAGGTGAAATAAAAAATGGCAGAAACACTTAAAAAAAGGCATCCAAATCAGTGAGTTCAAAAACTGTTTTAAGCAGTGGAAAAATGTCTCAACAGGTGTATTGCATCAAACAGAGAGTACTTTGAAGGTGACTGAAATTTGAACATCTAAGAATAAATACACAATTTTTTATAAATAAATTCCATTTTGGGGGGTCCATTTTACTTAATGGAGAAAGACTGAGAGCTTCCCCCTAAAGAACAGAACAAGTACAAAGATGGCCTTTTTGACCACCTCTAGTCAATACTGTACTAGAAGATTGCACTAGGAAAACTATGCAAAAATAAAAATAAAAGAATAAAAAGTCTTCATATTGGGCCCTAGCTGGTATAGCTCAGTGAATTGAGTGCTAGCCTGTGAACCAAAGGGTCACTGGTTCGATTCCCAGTCAGGGCACATGCCTGAGTTGCAGGCCAGGTCCTGTTAGGGGTGCCTAAGAGGCAACCACACATTGATGTTTCTTTCCCTCTCTTTCTCCTTTCCTTCCCCTTTCTCCAAAAGTAATAGATAAAATCTTTTTTAAAAAGTTCTCCATATTAGAAATGAACGTGTAAAATTATATCTATTTGTCGATGATACGATCTTGTGTAAAGAAAATCCCCAAAACTTCACTGAAAACTATTAGAACTAATAAAACAAGTATGGCTAGGTTGCAAGATACCAGATTAAAAAGCCAACTGTATTTTTATACACCAGCAATGAACAACCTGAAAATAAAGTTACAAAATAATTCTTGTTTACAATAGTATTAAAAAGATTAAAGCACCTACCTAGGAATAAATTTAACAAAAGAACTTCACAATTTGTACCACAAAAACTACTAAAAACTACTGTAAGGAATTAAAAGATCTAAATAAATGGAAAGACTTAATATTGTCAAATGTCAATACTCCACAAATTGATCTAAAGAGTCAAAACAGTCTCTATCAAAATCCTAACAATATTTTTTCAGAAAATACAAAGCTGATCCCTAAAGTCAAATTGAACTATCAGGGTCCAAGCAGTTTGCAAAAGAATGAATTTGGAGACTCCGAGTTCCAATTTCAAAATTTACTCAAAAGCTATAGTAATTAAAACTATGAAGTACTAGACTATGATAGAAATAGAGATCAATGGAATAGAATTTGAATCTAGAATTAATGATCATTTGTGCTTATAGATATTAGCATCTGAGTTTTGACAAAGGTGGCAAGAAAATTAAATGGGGGAAATATAGTCTTTTCAACATATGATGCTATGACAACTGGATATTCATATTTAAAAGAATGAATTTGAATCTTACCATATACTTTGTACAAAAATCAATTTAAAATGAATCATATACTTAGTTGTAAGAACTAAAACTGTAAAATTCACAGGAAAAATACAGGAATAAATCCTTCTGACCTTGGTTTCTTAGATGTGATATCATAAGCACAAGCAGCAAAAGAAAAATAAGTTGAAATAAGTCAAAATGAAAAACTTTTTGTGCTGCAAATTATACTACCAAGAAAATGAGGAGATAATTCACAGAAAAGAAAAAAATATTTGTAATTGTTTATCTGCTGAAACTTGTATCCAGAATATATAAAGAACTCTTATAATAAAAAGACAAATAACTCAAAATAGGGACAAAGAATTTGAACAGACATTTCTCCAAGCAGATACACAAATGGCCAATAAGCACATAAAAATATGTTCAACATCATTTATCATTAGGGAACTGCAAATAAAAACCATGAGATACCATTCCATCCCCACTAAAATCGTTATATGAAAAGAGACAATAAGAAGTATTGGTGAAGATGTGGAGAAGGTGGAACCCTTTTACACTGCTGGTTGGAATGTAAAAAGGTGCAACCACTTTGGAAAAGAAGTTTGGTAGTTTCTCAAAAAGATAAATATAAAAAAGTAAGCGTAAGACACCAAAATTCCACTCCTAGATATTTGCTCAAGAGAAATGTACCCATCTGTCCACACAAGAACTAGTACACAAATGAACAAATGTTCATTATTAATAATAGCCAATAAAGGTAAACAACTCAAATGCCCATGAACTGAGGAGTGAATAACCATAAAACAGAGTATATTATTTGGCAATATCAGGAAATTAATGATACATGCTATAGCATGGATAACATTTGAAAATGTTACACTAGTGAAAACATTAAGCTGGTCACAAAAGAATCACATATGATTCTTTTCTAATGAAATGCCCAGAACAGAAAAATCTAGAACAGAGAGTAAATTACTGGTTGCCTAGAGCTAGGTGAATAGAGGGCTGGGGGAGTTACAGTTAAAGGATACAGGGTGCCTATTGGGGGTGACAGATACATTTTAAAATTGATTGTAGTGGTTGTACAATTCTATGAATATACTAAAAGTCACTAAACTGTGCATGTTGAATGGGTAAATTATAGGGTATATGAATTATATCTCAATGGAGTATCTCCATTTCACAGATAAAGAAAATGAAACTCAGAGAAATTAAATAACTTACCCAGGACATTCAACTATTCTGTGGAAAACTGGAATTTAGGTTCTTATTTGTGTCTTGAAAGCATAATTTGTTTTTATATCTTGTATAGGATTCTGCTGTTGGTATGTACCAAGTACAAATAATACAGAGACCAGAGCAGAGAAAGTTTGTGTTAAATAGTTCTTTTTAAAGCAAAAATGTTAAAGGAATATTACTCACTGTAGTGTTTTTTCAATTTCTTTATATGTCATAAAAGACCTTCAGCGTTTATAATATAAAATGCAAGAGGTCCAAATTATAATACTTTGAAAAACTACAGTTGACTTTCCTTATTCACTATAGGTATATTTGGTAGAGTCCTACAAACAATGAATTTGTGAGTACTGAAGCATTAATCCAGGGCAAATATGGACTTAAGTTTGGGTGAGTCTCTGATTACAACATTTTTGTCTATCAATCAACAACATAACTTTGTTTTATGTGTGTTTTCATTTAAAGACACTTTGTTTAGTAGATATTGCTGATTAATTAATACTGAACTCATGTTCAACAACACAATAACTCATGTCCAGACAGAGCTTACCTAATACACATATGGCACATTACAGTATTCTTGTTTTTAGAATACTAGACAGTGCTATACTTGGGGGCCATTTTAAGCAGCAAAATAAAAAATTGCAAAAATGCAAAAGAACGTGGCAATATACAGACTGAGAAAAGGACATCTGTTAACAGTATGAGAGCTGAAACAAGAAGGCAGTGAGTGTTGCCTTATTCAGCCTTAGCTCGGAATGTGCACGTCAGGCAATTCAAAATTTCTACCACTGTGCATGTCTACAAAGGACCACTGAAGCACAAGTCTCAATTTAGAGGTTACAAATTAACTTTAGGGAATAGGTGAATTTGAAAATACAGAATCCGAAAAGAATGAAAATAACTGATTAATTTATGGGTAAAAGGTTATGCAATAATAATATATCTGCTTTTAATGGGAATGTTAGATAATGGGAAAAAATAAAGAGCACAGAAAATGCATACATATGGGAATCAATTTGTTGACTGCCCATGTGTGTTTCCTAGTGGATAATAGGACATAAGTACTAGAATATACTTCATGCACTATGGTGTACAGAGAGACAGGAGAGGAGAGGAGAGGAGAGGAGGGGAGGGGAGAGGAGAGGAGAGGAGAGGGGCAGAGAGGGGCGGAGAGAGGCAGACTGAGACAGACTGAGACTACATGATTTACATCAAACTTGGCAGTGTGTGCAATTCTCTTCTTCGGTCCAGAAATGGTTTGGTAACACAACATATCCAATTCCATTTGTCTTCCTGAAGCCTAGTAGGAAAAAGGTACAAATTATTCAATTTTAGTATAATAAAGGGAAATTTAGCATGTTTTGTGGAGAGCCCCAGCGATCCAACATAAAAATATACTGGGAAACATATTAAGAAATAATATACAAATTATAATTTAATTTGGATAATTTTACATGCATAGGTCCCTATAAGAAAATTCCTTGAAGTTGGGAACTCAAAAGTTAGTGTATGTAATACTGGGCCTGTGGAAACTATCAAGTCTGCAAGATACTGGCTGGCTGGTTATCAAGGTTTTTGCCTTGTCATTGCAATACAGTGTGGAGAAAAAGTATGTTTACAGCTGTTTGTATGGAAAACAATACTATAATTAATAAATGATAATACAAGAGTAAATTGTTCCATCTACTCACTGCTGTAAACCCCATTTCCCCCACCCTGCATCTTATGGATCACAAGTATTAGAATAATATACTATATGCACATTACACAATATATATTCTAGAGTTTAGAATATTTAGAGAATATGTATTTAAGAGAAACTTCCTTAGATTTAGAAAAGGGGTGAAAAGAAAAGCATACTAACCTGCTCAGCATTCTTTCCCTTACAAACTTCACTTTCTGTGAACTCACTGAAAATTCGAAAACATTCCTTCATAGCATCATCAGAATCAGAAGAAGTGTCATCTTCAGTAAGCTCCTTATTAAAATCAAACACTGATTTAGAGATTTGGGGTTAGGTTTGTGAGCACCGACATTCAGTTTCTTCTTTTTGATTATCATAAACTATTCTTGCATGTTTTTACTCTTTGGATAACTTTCATTATGTTTTTCATTCAGTATTTCCTTGTCACTGAGAGATGCACAAGATACACTTACTTCTGAAATATAAATGTACTTTTCATCACCACCAAAGCTTCCCAACTTAGGAATGTGTTTTTTAACACCATACAAGTTTACATTATTTTAAATATCTAGTGAGGCATTTATGAATGATTTTAGTGGTTCTAATTTGTTAGTCATTTTTGTATGGTTAGTTGTGTTTTATCTATTGTTTCCTCTTCTGTGTCAATAATTTGAAGGTTTCTCTCTTCTGAGGATGTTATGTGTATTCTTTAACTCATATTCTGTTGTTTGAAACCTCTAAATGGTTTAGCTTTCTTAGAAGCAGCCATAAGGGGAGGTACATGTATAACGAGGTCATCATCTTCATCAGACTCTTGAATATTTATTTTAATTCATATAGGGTGAAAGAGAAGCTCTCTGGCTCTCCAGGGACTTGTTGCAATTTTTAGTTCCAGATTTTTTCAGGTGTCAGAAATGCTCAGTTGGTCTTAGATGCCCCTAGCAGCCCCGTAGAATAATTGAGCAAGGGATTGTATTCAAGGTCAGTCACTGGACATTTGTGGTCCATCCCATACTTTCTAGGTTGACTCTCTTTGTTCTTTGATGGTTCATTCCACTTTTCCTTTGGAAGCAGGCTATTTTCAGGAAAAGTGTGTTTCACATTTGAATCACTCAATGAGACCAGAAGGTTTTGCGATAGCTCTTCAAGTGGTTAACTCAGAAAGCCTCTTCTGCTTTTCTTCAACCTCAGTCTTGACTGACGTGATTTTTTTGTTGATTCTTTCCAATTCTGCTTATAGCTGTGCTTAGTATTGTAAATGGAAGATGAGTTCTGTTTTATCTTTAAAAATCACATAACATGAAATGCAAACTCCAGGATAGCCCTGACAAGTAGTTTCCTATTGTTAGCTCTTCCAAACACAGCTTTAAACAAAGGGAGTTGTTTACTAATTGATTGGTTCTTGGAAAGAGAATGAGAAGTCAATGACTGCAACTGTTTAATCCTTTCAATGTCTAGCTTTTCCCATGACAGATTAAAGTACATTTGTGCCTCATTACCAGAGTGGCTATACATCAGTGGGACAGCCAGGGTTTAAACATAATTATTGAGCTGTGTCAAATGGGACATAACTTAGATATATAGTATTCACCCTATATTTACCAAACAGTGACAATTTGGAAACAATTCAAATTGCTGAATGCCTCTTATACAGAACTATTATTTAAAGCAGTAGACTTCACTTAATTTAGTTGGTCCTAACATTCTAAGGTCCCTGATGTCCTACAGAATGCCTCAAACACAAAATAAAACAAAACACATGGCCCCACCAACAACCATAAAAAAATCAACAAATAAAACTGCAGAGCAGCTGGATCCACACTCGGAAGGAAAACCAAGCTGGTGGCAAGAGAGAAGGCTCTCAGTGCTGGCAGTTCACAACGCCTGGCAGCTCCTTTCTTTTCACTAAGAAAATCACCACCTCTTCTCTCTTTCCAGGATAGACTTTCCTGTGTCAATTATGGCATAAATCACACACTTTCTCCTTCTTTCAAACAACTGATTTCAGATACAAGATATGGTCCAAATTATGCTTCTTAAAACTGAATTTATCTTAGATAATTTACACATTTGGATAACATACACATGCTTCCTCTTTATACAGTGAGTTTTCTCCTGGCTCTGTTACAGAAACAGGGGTGTTCCAAAAAACCCCAGAGTCTGCAGCTGGGGAATGGGGAGAAGGAAGCAGCTTTTCAGAATGCCTCCACATGCCTGAGGCCGGTGGCTAGTGTCTTTTTTATGCAAAATGGCTTTAATGCATCCAAAGCCTCAGGTAGATGGGAGGAGTCTTGAACCAGGGGATGGTATGGAGAAAGCACACAGAACCTGCGTAAGGTTCTGTGAATGGTCAGAACTGGTTACCACACCCACTACATCAGAGGACGCAGTCAGGGATTTAAAAATAAGCGGCAGACATTTTAGGCAGGCGGACTGTGCGGATTTAACTAAGGTTAAGGCGGACTGTGGGAATTGGACTAAGGCTGAGGCTGACTGCGGATTACAAAAGGACTAACTATACAGTTTACAAGGAGGCTGAGAATCCATGAGGTTCTGGATTAAAAGCTGGTGGACCCCATAACACAGACGAGGTCTCCCCAATCAGGATTGAATGATTGGCAGCTACTGGTAAAGCTGAACTGTGTTTGGAAAGTAGGGAAAGGGTTTCTCTGACTTTTCTAAAACTAGCCTGGTTTGGAAGGGTGGGCAAGGATATGTGTTTATAGGGGTTTTAAAGAACATAAGACTTAACAACAGAAATCCGCAAATAACTAAATTTATATAACTGTTAAATAAACTATTCTTTTTCTTTTCACTAAACTCTGGTATTGAGAGTTATAATTTTGGCGGCGGGCAATCGGGCCCCTAACTAAAGAGCCCGCGGGTTTGTTTTCAACTGGAGCAGCCCAGGGGTTCTGTAACAGCTCCACAGCCTTTCAATTTGTCACTCATTGTCTACTAAGAAATGAACTCTATTAAAATCCAGAACAAAGTGTGTGACAAAGGCGCATGGCATTTTGATGGAGGAGGGAGAAGTGAAAGAGCAGGCACAAGGACAATTATCCTAGGATCCAAACAAAACGTCTGGATCTAATTTCTCTTTAAATAAACTTGGGAAGGGGCGTAAACTCTGGATAACCAGTTGGAATTACTTTTTGGCAAAAGCTGGGTTTTATTTGGTTGTCATGATCTAGAGGGCCGTTTAATCAGTGCTTGGGGGTGTGATTTAAAAAAAAAGTGATTATACTGTCCCTCCACTTCACAAGGTAATATTTCTCTTGCTCCATCAGAAGCTAGGTTTGGAGGACTAATTCTGAAGTTGGAAGGCACACCTGGAATCTTCACTCAGGTTAGAAGTGATTGGGAACAGGTCCTTTTGACCTATAATTACCCCTTGCCCAACCTGGGTCGCACGTCACTCTTTTTCACCAGAGCCCAGTAAATCCCTTATAATAATTTCACGCTGGGGATGATTTACAGGGAGAAAGGAGAAAACCACCCAAGACTACGCACAAGTATCTCACAGCCCGCAAACCTGTGTGTGCCCTCTAGGATCCTGAGTTTCCAGGATTTGGCAAACGGAGGTCCTTGGTCCTTGCAAGGAGACCTCAGGCCCAGCCAGCGCGTGCTCACAGCAGGGCCCCACCCCATCCCACTGAGCCCTGGCGGGCCACCCATGTAGTGCGGGCGCGAGGCGCGCAGAGCTCGCAGTTGCTCCTGGGGGCAAGCACCCTCTCCTACCAACCCAAGGAAGAGACGTGTTGGGGCAGGCAGTCCGCGGCAACCGTCATGTGAACATCACTGGAAGGCCACCCCAACAGGTTTTAGGGACTGTGTGATCTCCTACAAGGTACGCAAAAAATGCTCCTAAACAGGACCCCCCCCATAGTGTTACAAAACGGGGGTGTACAAAACGCCCCAGAGCTTGCAGGCTGGGGGATGGGGAAAAGGAAGCAGCTTTCAGGATGTCTTCACATGCCTGAGGGTGGCGGCTGGTGTCTTTGTTATGCAAATAGATTTGATGCATCCGAGGTCTGGGAAGATGGGAGGGGACTTGGACCATAGGATGGTATGAAAAGAGCACACGGAGCCTGCGTGAGGTTCTGTGAATGGTCAGAACTGGGTACCATGCCCACTGCATCACAGGACGCAGTCAGGGGTTTAAAAATAAGCGGCAGACATTTAAAGGTGTACTCTCCATGCGGATTAGAAACAGGGAACGCCATGCAGCTTGGGAAAGGAAGGAATGCCATGCAGCTTTGAGAACACCTTGCAGCTTGGAGAAGGGGGAATACCTTTGTGGTTTTGGAAAGGAAAGGCTGGGAATTCACGTGGCTCTGGATTAAAAGCTGGTGGACACCACAACACAGGAAGACCTCCCCAATCAGAATTGAATGATTGGCAGCTGCTGGTAAAGCTGAACTGTGTCTAGGAAGTAGGGAAACGGTATCTCTAACTTTTCTAAAACTAGCCTTGTTTGGTAGGGGGAGGCAGAAATATGTGTGTGTGGGTGTTTCAAGGAACATAAGACTTAACGGCGGGTTTAGCAATGGAATAGAAGATCAGTGGGGAACAAATGAGAGGACTGCCCCCCACCCCGTTGGCGCTGTATGACCCTCTTTTCACTTCTAGACTAGCGAAGGAGGGAAAAGAAATTGGTCATGAATAAGGAGTATCTTCCCATCCCCCCTACCCCAATATTTTGACTACACCTTACAATGGTCTCTGCAGCTGTGCCAGCTGAGGCTGACAAGCTAGTTTTTAAAAATACAGTTAACATTTGTTTTAGTCATTTTAGCTAGAATAATGCTACAGTGGTTAATTTTCTAAGCGACAATACTTTAGTAGTGGAGACAAGTCTTATACCTATTTCCAGTGAAGAAAATTCTTGGCCCCTTCCAAGAATGGGAATAGTTGGTAACCAACCCTTCCCTAAGCCATGTGAACAGTCTTTCCACAGCCCTTTCTCACCTGCAGCCTCCACCGGGCCCCTCTGCACCTGGAGCACCTCAAGCAGCTGCAACCACTTGCCTTGCTCAGTTCCCACTGCATTTCTCTGGTCAGAACTGTCAGTGCAAATGGCACACTGACCCCCTGGGGCTTTCAAAGGGCAGGGAAAATGACAAAAGTAACCTGCAAAGGGTAACATGGGCTGTTTGGTCAAGGCCACCCCACTGGCTTAGCAACTATGGGTATTATTGGCAAGATCAGACAAAAGCCAGCACCTGCCACGTTACCGCTTGTGCCACGGTAGTGGGTTCCCAGCCTGCTTTGCCCCTGGCCCCTTCCCAAGAGCATCTTGGAGAGGTGTGGGCAGAACAAGAGGCAGTGATGATGAACATTTGGTGCTGGTAGCAGCAGCAATAACAGATGTGTAAGAATGAAACAAACAAAAAACAACACAACAGTCCAGAGGTAGTTTGTGAACAGAGGAAAGATGGAACCAGAGCCTTGGGGGGAGGGGTGGAGCAGGGGGGGAGGTAAATAGATATTTATGTCTGCATTTAAAAATGAAACAACTGAGAGTGAATACTTTTTATAAGTCACTGTCTAGGATTGTTTTTATCCGATGAGTTACACACCTTAAGTCATTTTTTTTTTCATTAAATAATTTTTATAGCCGAGTGAATTTTATTGAATATATCCTCCCTTTAAGACACCAGAAAAATTTAAATGCCTCAGCAGAGTTTGCAAATCATGACATTAATGTGATTCACCAAGAAAGATACTTTCTTTTTAATGACAAAAAATTAAAGGTGTCTGTTCATCAGTGGGATCTTCCTCACTGAAGGCTCATTCAGTCTTCCTCTGAGACAGTGGAAATCATGTCCGTTCTAGATTTTGACTTTGCACCTGAAAGCGTGCTGCTGTCACCACTCTTAGAAAAAGATGTATCTGATACGCCTTCCACTGGATGAAAATAAGACAAAGCTGCCAGCTGTGGGTTGATGGAGTATTCACGTTTCCTTATAAAACTGAAAAATGAAAACATGTATCAAGAATTGCTTTAAATTGTGTACGTTTGCAGCGCAACTCAAAAAAGCATCACAAAAATTAAAACTGTATGAATTCTGATCAATATATCAGTTACTTGGTATAACACTATGTAAATGAATGAAAACTGTTAAGACCCTGAGCAGATGTGCTATTTAGAACAGGTCACAGCCCTTTTGTTCCAAGGTTATCAAAAAAGGATGCATATCCAGATTCTCTATATTTTTTCCAATTGATTGGGGTGATTTTTTGTTTTAGATGATTATTTAAAATACTGGGGAAATGCTCAAGAGGAATATTCCCTAAGAGAGAGCCCATGCATCTTTCTGAACAGAGGAAATGGAGCCAACTCAATACCTTCTAGATAAATTTGGGAGTCATGTGTTTCTGACAACCCACTAGAGAGATGGGTAAGAGCTTTGCCTCATATATATTACAGAGACTCCAGAGGTCTGTAGACTTACCTGGTCTTCAGTTTATACAGCAGGGAACTAAATACTGCCAAAAGGAAGACGAAAAGGCAGAGGGTCATCAATGAAATGCCCAGCATTAATTTTAACTTGACATCCTGTAGTTCTGCCCCTTTGTCTTCATCTGTAGCATTCAAATCAGAATCTGAGAGGAAAGAAAGAAAATGCAATGGGAAAAGAGTCATTGTGTTTTCTGGAGGAGTAAGGGTTGCAAAGCCACTGCAGAAAGACTTCCACCCTCTGGGGTAGTCACTGCTCACTCCCCTACCCTCAGGCAATGTAAAGGAGAAGGGTATAGGTTACCCTGGCCAAGCACTCTTGTTTCATTTAACCTTCACAGCAATCCTGGAAAAACTGTCCTTGGCTCCAGTTTCCAGGATCGCAGAAGATTATGAATTTGCCCATGAAAGAGGGCTATTAAGTGGCAAAATCTAGTTTCAAACCCAGTTTACTGGTATGTGTGTGTAGCAGACTTCCTCCCTAATAAAAACCAGTTCCAGACTCTAAAGAGATTACTATCAAAAATGTGAATTTACACACATCCTTCAAAAGAGAAAGATGCAATTTGACTCTTGCTTGGGACATGCATTGATCTTTCTTTTAAGTTCATATTGATAGTGTACCAGATGCTTTCTCCATGAGGCTTAAGAACTGAACTTGCCATTTTATTACTGAGATCCAACCTCCTGTACTTGATGTTAAAGAAGGAAACTAAAACATTTAACTTTCTAAAGAAAGTTATATAATAAAAATCATGTCCAGATCCAGAGATGTCAAGTCTTTTTACTAAATCTATTAATGAAAATATTTCTTTACTGTAAAATTTTATATTTTTAAAATATATGCCAGACTTAATAGACATTTATTTAATGATAACTTTAAATGACCATGTTGATATTTCTCCCCTTTCCCCCAACAACCTCCCAAGAGTTTCAGGGGTTTTCTTTACCTTCTAGGTAATAATGTTTTTGGGAATAAGCAACAGTAAGCTCCCATGTCTATACTCTCTGATTTTTAAAAATAGGGATTGTTAAAGTGGAGTGAAATTTGTACAATTGTCAAAGACTGATATCTGGACATTGAGGCAGTCTGTTTTGGGAATAAACAAAATATGTTAAAATGGGCTGTGCTCCTGAATTGCTTTGCTACTTTTTAAAAAGGTTTTGTAAAGATTGCATGTTTATCAAGGTGATGGTCAAAACTAGAGAAGGGTTTGGGATTCCTAATCACTGGAAATTACAAAAATTCTAATTGCAAGTTTGCAAGTTGGAACAGGGTTTCTCTCTAAGCCTCAGTTTTCTCATCTGTAAAATAGAGATAACACCAACTTCATGGAGTTCCTGTGAGGACTGACATAATGATGTATGTCAAGCACTGGCATGTAGTATGTACTCACTATGTAATTAAAAATCAATCATGCTCAATTTAATAACTTAAAAATACAAAATATTTCTCAAGTGGCCCAGCATTTGTCATTCTTATGTCTAGTTCATCTAAGTTTTTCTTGAAGCATTGCAAGGCAAGAGGCTGCCCATGTCAAATAATCTGGTGCAGAACTTATGTGACAGGCCTTCCATGTAGCCCCAGATGCTGTTAACTTTTCAACAGTTTATTTGCAAGACAGAGTTTGAGGAACATTAATATATTACCTTGTCATGAAGCTTTTCATTCAAATCAGAAGTACTTTCATGCATATAAATATAATTAATCCACTAATGAAAATTATTGCATTCAGCATCAGGAATTCTCTCAATCATTGCTGGCAAGAATGCAACATGGTATAACCACTTTGGAAGATAGCTTGATAGTTTTCTTACAAAGCTAAACAGAATCTTACTATACAATACAGCCAACACAATCTTTGTTTATTTCAAGTGAGTTGAAAATTTGTGTCCTTACAAAACTTACATGTGAATACTTATAGATTTATTTATGTTGCTGAAACTTAGAAGCAATCAAATGATCTTTAGTAGGTGCTTGGATAAACAAACTGGTACAGCTGTACAATGAAATATTATTCAGTGATGAACGACATGAACTATCAAGCCATGGAAATCTATAGAGGAATCTTATGTGCATATCACTAAGCAAAATAAGCCAGTCTGAAAAGGCTACATAATGTATTATATATGAATTTCCAACTATATGACATTTGGGAAAAGGCAAAACTATGGAGATAATGAAAATTTCAGTAGTTGCCAGGAGCTGGGGTGAGGGAGCGATGGATGAATGGAGCTCAGAGGATTTTTAGGGCAGGAAAACTGTTCTTTATGATACCGTAATGGTGGACACAAGACATTTCCATTCATCAAAGCCCATAGATTTGTATAACACAAAAAGTGGACCCTAATGTAAACTGTGGACTTCAGTTAATAACATACCAATATTGGCTCATAAATTATAAAAACTGTACCACACCAATGCAAGGTGTTAATAAAGGGGAACTGAGCACAAGGAATATATGAGAACTCTCTTTAATTATTGCTCAGTTTTCCTGTAAGCCTAAAACTACTCTAAACACGAAGTCTATAAATCAAAAAAACAAACAAACTGTACTCTATTTTATTCACTTGCCTACTCCTCCACTTGGTTTATCTGTTTCAGGAACAGAAGTTACAAAACATGGAGATGGAAATAGTCATCTGCAATATGGTAACTGGACAACAAGGTTTAACAACTGCAACTTTCCTGAAACAGTGAATGTCCTCTGATACAGTGTCAGTCACCATGCTACCCAATTACATCTACCTTACCAGAAAAACATGCAGACGCTAACACGTGTGCAATTATTTGCGTACTCATTTAATTGAAGTATTTTGTTCTTACTTGGAATTGGTTGAAATAATTGATCTTTTGCTTCTTCCTCCCCCTTTCTTTCATTTAAAACTGTTAAAACAATAAATTGATGTTATGGTAAACAAAATTCACTTACTAAAATTGTGTGTGTGTGTGTGTGTGTAATATATACAACTTATTTTTATTATTCATGGTAGTTATTTTTATAATCCTAGGGGGAATACAGGGTTAGGTTCCTGTGAGGTCACAACATTTTCATCAGACAGTCAATACAAGACCTTGTTTTATCTGTGCTTATGTTTAAAGACTTTTTATTATAGTATATATTGCTGATTCATTAAATTGAACTCACAGCCAACAGTACTCTAACTCCTGACTAAATAAAGCTTATCTAACACACATTTTCTCCAGAAGGTACATACATCACAGCAATCTTATGCTTAGGGACACTAACCAGCATTTAATGCTACACTTAGGGGCCATTTTAAAGAGCAAAATCACCAACAAAATACACATAGCACTAAATAGACCACAAAAATGACACTTATTTACAGTATTAGAGCTGAAAAAAGAAGGCAGAATGTTGCCTTTTTCTACCTCAGCTGGGAATATAAGCAACAGGCAATTTAAAATTTTGGCTGCTCTGAGCATATCTGCACATGACTGTGAAAGTGCTTCAATTTTTGATTTGGGTGTGTTACAAATAAATTTTAGATATTGGTAAATTCTCAAATATAGAATATTCTATATTTTCAAGTATAAAATATGCAAATAATGAAGATCAACTGAATATGGCATATTTTTACATTTATAATGTATATATATGTGTGTGTGGTATTACACTTATATATGTGTGCACTTATGATGTTTACATTACATTTATACATGCATATACATGTGATGTGCACATCACATTTATAATGCATGCTTATATATTTATGATATATATATTAATTTTATGCATGCATATATTTTGATATGTACTTTGCATTTATTTGTGCATCTCCATGTGCTTATGTGTACACTGTTCCTAACACAAAGAGGGACTATATTGGGTGAGATCCTTATTTAAAATTTTTAATCATAAATAAATCAATTGTAACAGTTGTAGAAGCATTAAACTTGTAGGGGGAGAATTAGAAGCAAAGCACTTGATCAACCCTCTGGGGTTGTTTTGTGTTTGCTATTTCATGTCATGATGGCAGCAAAATGTTGAAATTAATTCTAAGTATTAGAACTATTTACACAGATCTTGGCTTTCTTACATAAGATTTTAGAACAACAAAACATTTTCCCAGCTTCCTAACTACTATGAGTTTACCTTTAGATAACATTGTCCACAATGCAAGCTCATTTGGACCCTGGGTTGATTCTGTTTAAAAAAAACAAAATAGAACAGGATGATAAAATAAGGTAATTTGTCTTTAGTAAATTTGTGATAGAATGTTCATTCATTAGTTTTACCATTTAATAGATAACACCTTGAGTTCCTACCATGTGCCAGACCCTGTGGTTGGCACTGAAGTTACAGATATGAACAAGACAGTCTTAATACTCAGGGAACACACTCA
The DNA here is from genome assembly GCF_987537825.1 of Furipterus horrens. Taxonomy (NCBI): domain Eukaryota; kingdom Metazoa; phylum Chordata; class Mammalia; order Chiroptera; family Furipteridae; genus Furipterus; species Furipterus horrens. Next base: position 129,501,420 of record NW_028327174.1, on the reverse strand, counting down.
ATTTTAAAAGCAGACAAGGATCAGTGTCAATTATGTTGCTGGATAAGGAGGGCTTTAAAGGAAACACACTGGCGGTATGCATGGGGGGACCAAAATCAACTTTCAAAAGCTGGAAACCCTTCAGCAGGGAGATGATGCTTCAGTATGGGTGCAGAGGACTGGAAATTGTTTGCCAGGTAAACAAGGGCAGTGTGTGCTCATTCCATTGTGAGAAATCTCAGAATCATGAGCAGGATGGATAAGCTCTTAAACTGCAGGTTGTCTGGGAGGAAGAACGTGGATGAGGCATGTGCCCAGGGATGAGACTGAGAAGTTCTTTAATGAGGGTCACTTCAGACATGAATGCTTAGCTAGAAGTTATATTGCAACTCCAAATTTAAGTAATCAAACTTAAATATGCTCCAGCTATGACTACAGTGTTGTAACTTTACAATTTTGAATATTTTTTCCCAGCAAGGTTTTTACTATTTTCTTCTTCATTGAGTTTTAGTAAATTAAAACTGTAGTGTAAATTACTAGACACTTAAGAAGGGAAATACCGGGATGATCAAATTTCTATCTTTAAATAGACCAAATACACTGAATAAAATTTTCATTTTTATTTTTAGTATTGTTAAAGAGGCAAAGGAATTTAGAGTAATCATATTAAGAACATACTTGTATTGCACGAACTGGAGAAAATAGTTTCATGTAACAATAGGTCCATTATTCTCAATTAGACCACTCATTCAAGCCATCCTGGGTTTTCATGGTTTCACAAATATTTTATAAGAAACAACATTCTTGGCAGGAAAGTAAAATGATGATTTTGATTCTGCAACCTCTTACTCCCCCACCTCCACCCCAAATAATCTTTAGAAACACTAATAATTGACCCATGCAGAGAAAAGTTTATTCTTCAAGCAGGTAGAAATTTTTATTTAATTATTAAAAGTTGTATTAAAATATATTATATCTTTATAGAAATATAAATTTATACCTATACTTATGTTAACTATAGACATAAATATAAATTTAATACATTTTATTAAAATAAAATTGTATCATAAAAAGAGCTCACTTTCTATGCCTTGTCAGATACATCTGAAAATTCACCCTTAGGTTTTCACAGTTTAAAAGATTTTAGAGCGATTTTAAATTGTAGCAATATAAGGTCTTTAAGCATGCTATTACTTTATGAAGTACTCGGAGTAGTGAAACAACTTAAGGTTTTACTCATATAATGATATGCTCCAGGTATGACTAGAGTGTAGTAACTTTAATACTTTGATTTTTCTTTCTATAGCGTTCTTCATTGGATTTTCCAGTAGGTAATGTAGTTGTTTCATTGACAAGTTTATCTAGGAAAAGGGATAATGGATTATCAGTATATAAAAATATGGACTCAACATCTGTGATTAGGCATATATTTAAGCTAAAAAGTGGTACAAAGAAAAGGAGAAAGAAAACAGAGGAAGACATTGATAATTTTTTGAAATAACTTAAAGGAGAGGAAAGAAAAAATAGAATTTTTGCCCGAGGAGGGATTCATATGCCTATAACTTGCAAGAGAGAGGAAAAGCTGGGATCAGGGGCCACAAGCTTTCCTTAGAGGTAAGGAAGACCTGTTGGATTACATAACGTTGTCTCAGATGGTTCCTGTACAGGCCTTGAAGTGATACTCGCAGCCCAGGACAGTTTGGTTGCTGTAAGTGTAATGAGATGGAAAAGGAGGCAATATCATTCTTCTTGTAAATTGGAAACATATTCATGTTTACTACTCAAAACGGAGTCTTGGATACAAAGATTTGGGGCGACAAACCAAGGATCTTCAGGCCTGATTTAGTACATGTGTCTATAATGTGTCCATCTGGAGGTATGTCAGTGAGAGAGTATTTGGGGACAACTGTGACTGGAGGACATTTCCCCCATGAAATTGGCCTGAAATTTCAGTTAACTTTACTTAATACAGGAATCAATCAAGTCCCATAGGCAACCTCGGCAGAGAAGGAGTTCTGCAGAGAGGCAGAGTGAATTCAGACTGAGCCTACCAAATGCACCATTACAAGTACCTTGGTGGCAAGCAAGGATGAAAGAGAGAATGGTACCAGAGTTGATACTGACTCAGGCAGGACTAGAGAAACTGGTCGGAAATCCTTCAACTCTGCTGTGCAACCCTCTTACACCATTTTGGAGAAGAATATCTGGATTGCTTCCACTATTTTCCCTCAGAATTTTTAGGGGCTAACAAAATTGTTATTAAAAATTATTCTGCAGATCCCACTCTCCTTCAGGGGCTTGCCCCTCTAGAATGTCCCATCCACATCAGCATGTCTGCCACTGTCAGAGCCCCATTTAACATAGCAGCAATTGATCCCAATCAAACTTTCTTTGACAATCCTCTGGGGATCTGAATTGTAGACATAGAAGTTAGGATTTTGGAATTACTTCCATGGGTCCTCAATAATCCATTTCCAAAGGGAATTTGTGGTCTGTTTATTAAATAGACTCTTTGTGTCTTGACCCAAACAACCCAAGCTGTTTGTATGTACAGGCAAAATTCCCAAGAGTCATCTGTCTAATTAATGTATGCCCTTGAAATGCCCCAATGTATGAAACTGCTCAAAATATTCCATTATTGTCAAGTAGCTTTACTAATAATTAGGCTTACTGAGTCTGTCTTTTACCAATTACAACGGCCATTGCCAAGGTAATATGTATTTTGGAGACTTTTAATGGCCTCAAAAGTCATCTATCAAATATTTATGCTTGGTGGAATGGTGCAAAAAGGAAGTAATGTTTGAAGCTGAGGGTATAAAGTAGAAAGAAGTAAAAATGTGTATCTGAGAAAGATATATAATCTTTTAGTCCTAAATTTTTATTTCAATGCAAAGCAAAAATATGAGCTTAGAAATGTAATAACCTCCTTGTTTTCTGAATTTATCAGTGCATTAGACACAGAGTCCCCTTATTTAAGAACTAAGATTTTTGACATTAGTTCCTCTTAAGATCTTTTTTCTACCCAATATTCTCTATTGCTGTTTTGAAATCTTGCCTGATATGGGTTTTTTCATATTTGCAATGGTGAATTTCAGTACTTACAGTTCTTCAGAGCAAACTGAAATTCAGTTGTTGCTTTCACAGATATTTCGGACTGCGAGCCATTTGGATTTTTTGTTGTGAACACATCTAAAAGCATAAGACAAAAGTTTTCAGCCACTAGCTAAGCTTACATTTTTTCTTCCTTTACATTTTTCTTCATCTGAATTAAAAAAAAATATTTACATGCGATGACTAATTGCAGAAAAAGTATAATAAAGTATTTGAGGCATTATCTATAAAATAAGGAAATGGGATAAAGGTTAAAAATACAATTCATGGGGAAAAAAGCTAAATAAGTATTCTTTGGCTAAATGACTCTGGGAAGAAGTTATTGGAAATTTATGGGAAAAAATAAGTGCATAATAAGTACCAAAGTATATTTGTAGATGTGTAATATTATCACTGTATTGACATTATCAAAAAGCCAAGTAAAAAGGATTCATTTGCCCTTGAATCTTCTATCAGACTATGGAACAGTTTAGCTTAAATAGCATATATTTTGGGGATCCAAGATGGTGGAGGAGTAAGTAGAAGCTACACTAACCTCCTCCCAGGACCAGTTTGGACTTACAACTTAATTGTGGAGAAATCACCTGGAAATGACCAACTGAACACTAGCTGGAGAGAAGTCTTATAACCACAGAGAGACAGAAAAGGCCACTTCATCACAACGTGACAGGTAGGAAGAGCAGAGAAATGAAAGGGCTGGCTGGGCTCCCATGGGTGGCAGCTGAAGGGACTGAGAAACAGCTCAGCAGCTGGGAGTTCCCCCTGAGAAGGGCAGGGTCTAAACCCCCAGCTGGGCTCCCCAGCCTACAGCAGCAGAACAGAAAGTAAAATAGTATCCAGCTGTGAAAAGCAAAAAGCCACAGCGTTTCTTGCTGACCTGAGAGAAACAGCTGGAGAAAAGACCTCTTAAGTGGATCACATATGAAAATATTTTGGCTATCCTGGGCTCAAGCAGAAGGAGGGCTGAGAGGACTAGAGATGCTTGGGGAGAATTTGGGGCAGTGGCTTTGAGGGGGGAACTAAGGGAGCAGCTGAACGGGTCCCAATGCTGACTCATTCCCCATACTGCAAGCAGATCATTCCCCTCCAAATGGCATCAGCCTGAGGGGAAGCAAAATCCCCGCCTACAGGAATTAAGCTGCCCCACCCTCAGTCCTTAAACCTGACGGTGATCACAAATTGAATAGATTAACAGCTAAAGGAGACAGACAAAGACAGTATACCTCTGGTAGCCTCCAAAAGGCTTCCTAGGACCTGACTGGTACATGATCTGATGTCACCAGGGGCAGATCCAGGAAGTACAGATCAATCTAAGAAGCAGCAAAAACCAAGAGGAGTCACAAAAATGGGGAGACAGAGAAACAACCCCCCATCGAAAGGAAAAGAAGAATCCTCAGAAGGAGTGCTAAATGAAATAAAGAAAAGCAAACTATGAGACATGGAATTCAAAAGATGGATTATAGGGAAGCTCAATGAGGTCAGTGAGCTCAAAGAAAACTACAAAGAACCCCAGGGAAACTTCAGGGAACTCCAGGGAAACTACAACGAACTTACTGAGAATTATACCAGCATGAAAAAGGACATAGAAGCTATCAATAAGAGCCAAGAGGAAATGAAGAATACAGTTTCTGAATTGAAGAATACAGTAGAAGGCTTTAAAAGCAGTCTAGAGGAAGCAGAAGATTGTATCAGTGAGCTAGATGACAATGTAGAAAAAAATTCCCAGACAGTGCAACAAAATGAAAAAAGACTGAAAAAGAATACAGAGATTTTAAGAGAGCTGCAGGACGACATAAAACGTAATAATATCCATATCATGGGGATTCCAGAAGGAGAAGAAGAGGAGAAAGGGATAGAAAAGTCTGTTTGAAAGACTAATGACAGAAAACTTCCCCAAGTTAATGAGAAAAAGGGCCACGCAAGTCTAGGAAGCACAGAGGGTCCCAATGAAGATGAACCCCAACAGGCCCACTTCAAGACACATCATAATTAAAACGGCAACATTCAAAGGCAAAGAGAGAATCCTAAAAGCAAAAAGAGAGAAACAACTAATAGCATACAAGGGAGTTCCAATAAGGCTATCATCACATTTCTCAGCAGCAGCACTATAAACCAGAAAAGAATGGCAAAAAATATTCCAAGCAATGAAAAACAAAGGTCTACAACCAAGAATACTCTACCCAGCAAGACTCTCATTTAAAATGGAAGGTGAAATAAAAAGTTTCCAAGACAAAGAAAGCTAAAAGAATACATCTCCACCAAACTAGCATGGCAAGAGATGCTAAAGGGTCTGCTTTAAGAAGATGAAGAAACAGAGAGAGACAGAGAGGAACACAAGTACAAGGGGGAAAATGACAATGAATAAGTACCTTTCGATAATAGCCTTAAATGTAAATGGATTAACTGCTCCAATCAAAAGACATAGGGTAGCTGAATGGATTAGAAAGCATGACCCACATATATGCTGTCTACAAGAGACACACCTTAGAACAAACGATCTACACAGACTGAAAGTGAAGGGATGGAAAAAAGTATTTCAAGAAAACAGACATGAAAAAAAAGCTGGGGTAGCAATACTTATATCAGACAAAACAGATTTCACTGCAAAGGCCATAAAAAGAGACAAAGAAGGACATTTCATAATACTTAAGGGAAAAATTCATGAAGAAAATATAATCCTTGTAAATATATATGCACCCAACTTAGGAGCACCCAAATATGTAAGGAAAATTTTGAAAGACTTCAGGAAGGATATAGATGGCAACACACTCATAGGAGGGGACTTTAACACCCCTTTGTTAACAATGGACAGATCTTCGAAGCAAAGAAATACCAAAGATACTGAGGCATTGAACAACACTCTAGATCAAATGGACTTAGTCAATATATATATAGAATTTTTCACCCCAAAGAAGCAAAATATACATTCTTTTCAAGTGTACATGGAACATTTTCAAAGATAGACTACATCGTAGAACATAATACAAGCCTCAACAAATTCAAGAAAATTGAAATTATATCAAGCATCCTCTCAGATCACAATGGCTTAAAACTGGAAATCAACCTCAAGGAAAAATCTCAAAATCATTCAAACTCATGGAGAATGAATAACATGCTATTAAATAATAAATGAGTTAACAATGACATCAAGGAAGAAATAAAAAAGTTTCTGGAAACAAATGATAATGAACACACAACAACCCCAAACCTATGGGATACAGTGAAAGCAGTCCTTAGAGGAAAGTTCACAGCAATGCAGGCCTACCTAAAAAAGATAGAAGAACCTCTAATAAAAAAATCTAACACTACAGCTACAAGAACTAGAGGAACAACAACAACAAAAAACACAGAGCGAGTAGAAGGAAGGAAACCATCAAGATCAGAGCAAAATTAAATGACATAGAGACTAAAAAAACAATTCAAAGGATCAACAAAATTAGAAGCTAGTTTTTTGAAAAGATAAATAAAATTGACAAGCCTTTAACCAGGCTCCTCAAGAAAAAAAGAGAGAGGATCCAAATAAATAATATCAGAAACTACAACAAACTTACTGATACCACAACTGATACCACAGAAATACAAGGATTGTAAGAAATTATTACGAACAACTGTATCACAAGAAATTTGACAACCTAGATGAAATGGACAAATTTCTGGAAACATATAATCTTCCAAAACTGAATCAAGAAGAAGCAGAAAGCCTGAACAGACAAATAACAACTAGTGAAACTGAAGCAGTAATCAAAAAGCCCTGGCGTAAAAAGCCCTGGACCAGATGGCTTCACAGGCGAATTTTACAAAACATTAGGAAAGAACTAACTCCTATCCTTCTCAAACTATTCCAAAAAATCCAAGAAGAGGGAACACTCACAAACTCAGTATTACCCTAATTCCAAAACCAGGTCAAGACACAACAAAGAAGGAAAACTACAGGCCAATATCGCTGATGAACATAGATGCTAAAATCCTCAACAAAATATTGGCAAAGCGGATCCAGCAACACATTAGAAATATCATACATCATGATCAAGTGGGATTCATCCCAGGGATGCAAGGATGGTTTAATACTCGCTAATCAATAAATGTAATACACCACATAAACAAAATGAAAGACAAAAACCACATGACCATACCAATAGATGCTGAAAAGGCATTTGATAAAGTACAACACCCATTTATGATGAAAACTCTCAGCAAAATAGGAATAGAGGGAGCATACCTCGACATAATGAAGGCCATATACGAGAAACCTGAAGCCAACATTATACTCAATGGGCAAAACTGAAAGCATTCCCCCTGAGGTCAGGAACAAGACAAGGATGTTCACTCTCTCCACTCCTATTCAACATAGTCTTGGAAGTTCTAGCCATAGCAATCAGACAAGAAAGAGAAATAAAAGGCATCCAAATTGGAAAAGAGGAAGTCGTCATCGGCAGCCGTCCGTCTCGAGAGACGATGGTGTAGCCTCTTAAGAGTCTATCTGCACCGCCGAGAATGGCTGTGCAGTCCGACTCGGGAGTGATACGGTATCTGTCTCCTCCCGTGTTGAATCGACATCTTGCGATGATGCTGAAGCTACAGAGCCTGGGCAGGGTAATATGGAGGGTCTGCTGTTGCCCATGCAGCAGACCCCCCCTCTCTTCGCAGCTGAAGGGTCCAAGGGAAAGACAGAGTCGATACAGCTTGGTTTCAGGTGCGCCGCAGGAGTTGCCGGTGTTGACTACAACGTCAAACCGCCTTAGGGACTCCGGCTCCGGATTTTCTGTCGGGGTTTACTCCCTTAGCCTTTCCCCTGAGGAGGTATGCCACAAGGCAGCGGAGGTTTTTTGGATTCAGAGTTTTCCTTCTCTGATGTACCCTGACTGGAAGATCGAACCAGCGACACTTAGCTCGTAGGCCGACGCTCAATCCACTGAGCTAAACCAGCCAGGGAAAAGAGGAAATAAAACTGTCATTATTTGCAGATGACATGATAGTATACATAAAAAAACCCCTATAGAGGACTTCCGGCCAAGATGGAGGCTTAGATGGACACGCTCGGTCTCCCTCTACAACTAGAGAGGAATACAACTACTTCAAAACAAAAGATAACTAGAAATTCCAGAAAATAAAACTATACGGAAGCCCAATGTATGAAATTATAAACCAGCGGTGCCCTTTGGGCAAGTAGGAAGAGCGAAAGGGGGCGGTGCTGTTTGCGGTCGCACCAGGGACAGCGGCAGGGAGAACAATGCCAGCGGCAGGGAGAACAATCCCGGCTGCAGTCGAACCCCCGGCAGCTTGCAAACCCAACGCTGGGGAAAGCAGCCACCACATCGCCTTGAACAGTGAGGCCCAAGAGGGCAGGAGGACGGATCCCGGTATCCTAGCGGAATAACTGTGTGAATCCATCTTGGACCCCCGCCCCCACAGAAAGTGCCACAGGGCTGCGAAATAGGTTGTGGATAGGCGCCGGTCGCTGGGTTGTGACGACAAAGCACCACAGGGCAGCGAGAAAGGTTGCGGAACAGCGCCGTTCGCTGGGTTGTGACGACAACGGGCCACAGAGCAGTGAAAAAGGTTGCAGATCGCCACCGGTCGCTGGGTTGTGACGAGTACACAGGCACTGCCCCCTATAGCCGGCCCAAGAAAACAAAACGCATCTGTCAAAATGAGGCAGACAACTATAGAAATCCCGGTGGCGCAGCTCACCAGACAACAGATGAAGAATCTGACAGATGAACAAATAAGAAACCTGTCAGAGGCTCAGTTCAGGGCCATTGTTATCAGGTGGCTTACAGAATTAACAAAAGATCTGGAAAAAGATGAGAAAGAATTGAAAAACACTCAAACTGAAAGGAACAAAACCACATACGAGACAGATGGTGAGGAAAAAAAATCCAGAGTTCAAATCAACAAACCAGAACATAGAGAAGGAACAAACAGTCAACCAGTGCAGAGAGAGGAAATGGGAAGCAAGGATGAGAGGATCAGAAACCTCTGGGACAGCTATAAAAGGCCCAACATAAGAATCATTGGTTTGCCAGAAGGTGAAGAGGATGAACTAGAAATTGAAAAATTGAGTGAAAATATAATAAAGCAGAATTTCCCAAAGTTGGGGAAGGAAATAGACTTACAGGTCCAGGAAGCACAGAGAGTTCCAAAAAAACTGGACCCAGGGAGAACCACTCCAAGACACATTATAATCAAAATGTCAAAAGTTAAAGATAAAGAGAGAATCTTAAAAGCAGCAAGAGAGAAGAAAAGAATCATGTTCAAAGGGGTCCCAATTAGACTATCAGCTGACTTCTCAAGGGAGACCCTGCAGGCAAGAAGGGACTGGCAAGAAATATTCAAAGTAATGAAAAGCTAAAACCTACAACCATGAATACTCTATCCAGCGAAATTGTCATTCAGAATAGAAGGGCAGAGAAAGTGTTTCCAGGACAAAACAGAACTGAAAGAGTTCATTAGACCCAAACCACTGTTATATGAGATGTTAAAGGGACTGGTTTAGAAAAAGGAGGATCAAAACTATGAAATCTAAAATGAAAACTGCATCACAAGAAACAACGGAAGCTAGGGAATTGAAACAAAGGCAAACTAAACAGGCAACGAGAGTGGAAAAAGAACTATAGGTACGGGGAACATATTGGGGGGAGGTCAACTGGGAGGGGGAATGGGGAGAGGGAGGGAGATGATATAGGAATTAAGGATCATGGTAGGAGGGAATGGAATAGAGAGAGAGCTTGAGAAGAACTATATACACAACTAACGGACATGGTCTAAAAGGGGGGGACAACTGGAGGGAGGGGGGCCACCGGGTAGAGGGGAGCAGAGGGAAGGGAAATTGGGACAAATGTAACATTATAATTAATAAAACACATTAAAAAAAAAAAAGAAGAACAGAGGTTACCAGGGGCAAGCTGGTGGGGCAAACGGTATAAAGTTGCAGTGCTGTAAAAAAAAAAAAAAAACCCTATAGACTCCACTAAAAAACTGCTTGACCTAATAAGTGAATTTGGCAAAATAGCAAGGTACAAAGTCAATATTCAGAAATTGAAAGCATTTCTGTATACCAACAATAAAATATCAGAGATTGAAACTGGAAAAAAAAATAGCAACAAGAAAAATAATGTACCTAGAAATAGACTTAAGCAAGGAGGTAAAAGACCTATACTCAGAAAGCTACATAACACTGAAGAAAGAAATTAAGGAAGATACAAATAAATGGAAGCATATATCATGTTCATGAATGGGAAGAATCAACATCATTAAAATGTCCATACTATCCAAAGCAATTTATAGACTCAATGCAATGTCTATTAAAATACCAATGACATTTTTCACAGACCTGGAACAAATACTTCAAATATTTATATAGAACCAAAAAAGACCCTGAATAGCCACAGCAATCTTAAGGAAGAAGAATACAGTAGGAGGAATCACAATACCTGATACCAAACTATTCTACAAGGCCATGATAATCAAAACAGTCTGGTATTGACATAAGAATAGACATATAGATCAATGGACCAGAATAGAGAGCCCAGAAATAAACCCAGGTCTATATGGTCAATTAATATTTGACAAAGGGGGAAGGAACATCAAATGGAGTGAAAAGAGCCTTTTCAACAAATGGTGTTGGGAGAACTGGACAGGGACATGCAAAAAAATGAAACTAGACCACCAACTTACATTATACACCAGAATAAACTCAAGATGGATCAAAGACTTAAATGTAAGCCATGGAACCATAAAAGTTCTAGAAGAAAACATAGGCAGAAAAATTTCAGATATCCCGCATAGCAACTTTTTCACTGATATATCTCCTAAGGCAAGGGAAATAAAGGAAAGAATAAACAAATGGGACTACATGAAACTAAAGGGCTTCTGCTCAGCAAAAGAAAACATCAGCAAGATGAAAAGGGAACCAACCATATGGGAAAATATTTTTGCCAATGATATCTCAGACAAGGGATTGATCTCCAAAATATATAAAGGACTTATATGACTCATCACCAAGAAGACAGACAATCCAATTAAAAAATGGGCACAGGACCTGAACAAACACTATCCAAGGAGGACATACAGAGGGTACAAAATGCTCAACATTACTAACCATCAGAGAGGTGTAAATAAAAACCACAATGAGATACCACCACACACTAGTCAGAATGGCCATCATCAACAAATCAATAAGCAACATGTGCTGGTGAAGATGTGGAGAAAAGACAACCCTGGTGCACTGCTGGTGGGAATGCAGACTGGTGCAACCACTACAGAAAACAGTTTGGAATTTCCTCAAAAAACTAAAAATGGAACTCCATTTTGAACCAGAAATTTCATTGCTAGGATTATATTTGAAAAATTCTGAAACACCAAATCAGAAGAACCTATGCACCCCTATGTTCATAGCAGCACTTTTACAATAGCCAAGTGCTGGAAACAACCTAAGTGCCCATCTGTAGATGAGTGGATCAAAAAACTGTGGTACATTTACACAATGGAATACTATGCAGCAGAAAGAAAGAAGGAACTTCTACCATTTGCAACAACTCAGATGGAACTAGAAAGAATTATGCTTAGCAAAATAAGCCAGGCAAAGGAAGAAAAATACCATATGATATCACCTATTACAGGAGACTAATGAGCAACACAAACAAGAAAAATTGAACCAAAGGTGTGTAAACAAGAAGTAGACTAACAGTGACAAGGGAGCAGAGAGAGAAGGCGGTAAGAAGGGGAAGAATCTAGTCAAAGAACATGTATAGATGACCCATGGACATGGACAAAGGGGTGGGTACTGACTGCGGGAGAAGGCATGGGCAGGGCGTGTGGAAGCAATAGGGGAAAAAGTGGGACAACTTAATAGAAAAACAAACAAGCAACAAAAATTTTTAGTGGGGGAAAAAAATGAAAGCAAAAAAAATTAATAAATGAGCCAGCAAACCCCACCACCCTGGGAAAAAAAAAAAAAAACAAAAAAAAAACCCTTCACATGTAGGACAGCGAACAAAAGAAAATGTAAAGTATGGAAATGCAATTTTAGGGAATATTAGAAGGACAAGAATTTTCTTTCACATTGTATATTTTTCTCCCTATCTGATCCCTCCAGAATTTGGCATTCTGAAGAAGTAAGCAATGACATAAGGTTCTTTGCATAGAACCAGTTGTTAATAGAGGTTTTGTTGACCATGACTTTGGCTGGAATATCATGCCTAAAGGAGACATACTTGGGCTCTGGTTGTTACCAAAAAGCCCTGAGGAACTGCGATTGACTTTCGAAGGTAGTAAAAGTCCATGAGAAAAAAGCCCTGGTACCTTGGTTTGTTGTGTTTACAGGCAAGGCTGAATGGCAGGTATGTGACTCAGCTTCTGCGCCTTGAAGGGCAGATTGAAAGTCACCCTAAAGGTTCCTTGTGTAAGTTACAGCAAAGCAGACATAAAGATCATATGTCACCATTTGCTGCTCTTGTTGTGTTTATGCAAATGAACAGGATAAATTAAAACTGGACTTAATGCGGTCCCTTAATGACAAGGAGGGTAATCTTAAGGAGAAAAATTGCAATTCAAGGAAAACCACAATGCTCAGTGGTAGACTATAAAGTAATACAGCTAACTGTCTGTAAAGTTTATTTTCATTTACAGCTTGTTTTCATTTTAAAGTTAAACTAGGTTTGTGACATCATCAAAGATGCTCAATATACAGGTAAGAAGAATGTCAAATACTTTGCAACTGGATGTCTTTCCAACAAGGGAGTCTTGCAGATATAGAAAATGGTTTGTGGGTTATATTGCATAAATTAACATGTGTGTTCTGTTCTCATAGGGCATAAGCCTATGATCTCATTACCTGAGTGATTGTCTATATGTATAGGCCTCACTAATCCTGTCTGCATCACTGCCTCCTGAGACTCAACAGTTTGACTGAACTAAGTGGCTGGGTTGGTGAAGCATGGGGTGGTTTGTGGGCTTTACTTTAAAACTGGTTTCTCTTTTCTGTGCTAAAGGCTTGGACAGAAAGGGCCCAGAGGTCTGAGACGGGGGAAACCTAAAGTATTTCCCTCAGCCCAAACTAAGTATAGTGGGCAAAAGGATTTTGGACAGGTGTTATATGCCTTGCACGTCTTCCTCCAAAGAGCCCCTCCCCCTCTAATATGGGACATTGAAAAATTAATCCCTGCCTTTTGTCATCTAGTGGTTATGTATTGAATGATGCCTTTTAACCCTGTTGCCAAATCTATTGCCCCCAGAATAAAACAAGAATGCAAGCTTGTTAAACCAAGTATGCTGTGGTCTGGGGACAGCCAACTGACCTAAAGTCTGCAAGATCCTTCCCCATGAGGGAAGACTACCCTCCCCTCCACATTCCCACTCTTATTAGGGATTTCTGGACCCAAGGGTAGGTAGGATGATGACCATGTCCAGCTTGAAGCAGCTAGAGGAGTATGAGACCTTTGCCCATTGACCTGTATAAGATTATAAAGTGTTTATGTCTGAGAGGGGGAAATTGTTATTTTTTTATTGTTATAAAAAATTAATTAATTAATTATTTTAAAAAAGAAGAAGACTATAGGAAATGGTAAAGCCAAATAACTTGTACACATGACCCATGGACATGAACTAGGGGGTTGGGATTGCTGGGGGAAGGGGGGTACTTGGCGGAGGGGAGCAAAGGGGGAAAAATTGAAACTATTGTAACAGCATAACCAATAAAATACATGAAAAAAAAGCAAGGAAAAAAAGCATATATTTCAATAACAACCAAGTCTCCTATATACATTCACATTTACATATGTATGCAAAGAATCCTGCTCTTAAGAGTTGTCAGCGGGGTTGACTATAATTTAAAACTAACGGATATATCCACCTAACCAGAGCCAAATAAATTAGATAAAGATGGCTAATGAAACATACATATAGACATATATTTTTCCTCTTTCCAAAATCTCATAAAATTATAGAAAATTTTATGCACATATGAATATATATGAATTTAATATATGTATATATCTATTCCCCCTAGAACACACGCGCACACACACACACACACACACAACTGTGCTGTTATTGCATCATAATTTTTGAGAAGTTTCTGAGCTAGATATATAGAGAAAAAAAGGAAATTTCAGCCCAATATTCATGTAGTATTTTTTCAGGGAAAGACAGATCAAAGAAACAAAAAGGTAACAATCGACTAAATTTCAAATGAGAATTTAGATTATATTAAATGTGAATTTCACATTAGTAGGGAATTGATGTTAGATATTTGGTGATTCTTCTTGGAAAGTATGAAGTTTTATGCCATATACAAAAATAATCGAATTTAAGACCTAAGAGTTAAAAACAAAAATATGAAATAAAAAACCAAGAAAATAATTTAATATCTAATTGGATAAGGTTTATCTATACAAGATACAAAATGCAGAAATCATAGAGGAATTAATCAAGAAAATTTATTTTGTAAAGTTTAAAATTTTGTTTGTGATTAAGATACCTAAACAGGTTTAAAAATAAACAACAGCCTGGGAAAAATATACTTGTCACTTTTACCATAGAAAAAGATTAATATACCAAATATAAGAAGAACCTGCACAAATAAATGAAAATACAATCTAACCAAAAAAATGGGCCAAAGATAAAAACAGGCAAATCACAGACATAGAAATTAAATGAATTCCCAATAAATACAGAGAAAAATATTGAATTTCCTAAGTAATCAAGGTGCAAATTAAAACCACTAATCAAATTTCTCATTTATTCACAAGATATCATTAACACTATTTATTGTAGGTGAGATTATGGAGCATTCTTGGGGGATGCAAATTAGTAGATTTTTTTGGAGGGCAACTTCATGGTATCTATCAATATTTTAAAAGATTTATTCTTTATTCAGCAATTCTAATACTTGGTATCCATCCAAAGAGAGATATACCCAAGAGTATATGAGAAGAGCATTCAAGGAAGAAGCTGCCCATAATTTAATTCTTTATAAGGTAGTGTATAAATTACAGAACATCATTTTATGTAATACTATGTACCCATTACAAATAACGAGGTAGATGTGAAACGAGTTACGGAGTTTTTAAATGAGAAGAGTCAGTCATAATATAATTCTTTATTGTGATTCCATTTATCTTTTTACATAAATATGTGTGTGTATGTAAGAAAGATTTTTTTCTTTAATCAAAGTAATCATTAAGCTATTGATTTATTTACCTTCTGGTTACTTCAAATAAAGTTACAACCTGAAAAGGAAATAATTGTACCATTTTGCACACAGTAGGGATAGCCTGATTCGACACCACTCCTGACTGCTCCTTGGTATCTATGAAACCTGGGAATTGACCTCTTGGAGCATTACATGGCCCCCCCCCCCCCTGCTCCAATATAAAAAAGGGCTAACAATTCATCAAAGAAGAAAATAGAAATGGGTTATAGTTTTCAAACTACTTGAGTGTATATGTATTTCTATATTTTCTTTAATGTTAATTAAAAAACCCAGAATAACTAGATTTAATATTAATTTAACAGAATTTTTAACAAGAATTTCTTATGAACTTTTCATTTCTTAGAATGGTGGACCTTATAAGAACATGGAAAGAAATCCCATATGAGGAAGGTGAATGAAGTTTAATGGCCCTTCCACACACCTCAATGTCATCTTGTTATGGGTTGAAATTTGCTCCCTCCACCCCCCAAAAATATGTTGAAGTCCTAACCTCCAGAACTTCGAATGTGACCTAATTTGGAAATAGGGTCATTTAAGATATAATTAGTTAAGATGAAGCCACACTAGATTAGGGTGGGCTCCTAATCAGAGAAGAGGGAGGAATGCCGCAGGAAAATGAGTCTGAGATTGGAGTTCTGCTGCTACAAGCCAAGGAATGCCTGCGGCTACCAGAAGCTGGAACAGGCAAGGAAAGACCCTCCCCTGAAGGCTTTGGAGAGAGCACGGTGGAGTAAAAACTTTGATTCTGAATCTCTGGCCTCCAGAATTGTGAGAGAATACTTTTCTGTAGCTTTGAGTCACCCAGTTTGTGTTACTTTGTTTCAGCAGCCCTAGGAAATTCACACAATTCCAAATAAATTTTGGTTAACTCACCACAGAATTAAGTCAGTTGTTACTCATGTGAATAAATAACCACAATGTTACAACAAAGCCTAGGCCGATTATGGGCAATTACCAAGAGAACCTTGTAAAACTTTGTAGCATCTCATGAAAAAGTGGCAGAAAATAAAATTTCATGTTACACATTGAAACGTATATAAGGTAAATTACTATTTAAGAAGCAGAACAATAATGTGATTGTAGTTTTATAGAGTTAAATCAAATCAATATAATCAGTTTTTGTATATGTATTGCTATTAACTTTAAAGACTTACATTGGTTTGTATCTTTAAAATGATGGTCATTTTTCTCATTCTCAGGAATATTATCCTCAATTTCTTCCTCTTTATTTTCTTCATCAATTATAGGTATCATATGAGACTCTGAAAAAAAGTATGACACACCATAGATCAGGCATATGTTCATTTCTTTTACTACTTTAATTTTCTAACCACATTGTTTTCACAAAGGATTTGAGGCAGAGGTTTAAGTTCTAAATTATACCATATTTCCATCAATAAACTTTGTTATCCCACAGAAGATTGCTATATATCAATTTTCTAGGATAATGGGTCACCTTTCTTATGTTTGTGAAAGGTTTAAATGATTACTCACCTTCATTATTGGGAGTCACATCACTACTCTCTGAGGAAAAAACCCCAAATAAAAAAATAAATACTATAAAATTCATTGGGATGATGTGATTTTATTCAATAGTGTACTGTGTTTCTTCAGAGTTTCCTTTCTGTTGTCCAGCAGGTGGTCTAACAAGTTTGAACATTATGACATCACTGCCAGAAGGTCAGAATGCTGGGAGCAGTTTCCAATGCTTTGTGACTCAGGGTGACGTCTGTGCTATCTTTGGTACTATAATGGCCTTTAGTTTTAAAAAATAAACCATTATAAGGCTTTACTTGAAAGTTAAGAAATATATTTTCATAAAATAATATGGATTATTGGTGTCTGCATGTTATTTAATTTAAATATTTTTTAATCACAGTTTTAATTCAACATTATAATAGCTTTAGATATACAGCATAGGAGTTAGATATTTATAAAACTTATATAATCCCCTGAAGGTCCTCTGGATAAAAGTAAATTAATATTATTGATAGTAGAACGAGAACAGACTTTTTGGTTTTTAAAGCACCATAATATTATATGCTTTTTTTGTTAACTGAAATGAAATGTCTGTTAAAAGCTAATCAGAGACATCAAAATTCAATCCAAATGCCCTCTAAGTTCTGGTTCATAGGTTATCTTAACTATAATTCTTTAGGAAAAGTTTTTTGAAACTCATCTTTTTGAGGAGTTTTCTTTATAAAATATAAAATATTTATTTTACTTAAAATTTGTTTACAGTGAAATCCATCTTTTACCTCACATACAGATTGAGAAAGTTATCTACTACTTAATCAAAAGAGGACTTTCAGCCCTGGCTGGTGTGGCTCATTGGATTGAGTGCCAGCCTCAACCAAAATGTTGCTAATTCAATTCCTAGTCAGGGCACATGCCTGGGTTGTGGGCCAGGTCCCTAGTTGGGGGTGTGCAAAAAGCAATCACACATTGATATTTCTCTTCCTTTCTTTCTCCCTCCCTTCCCCTCTCTCTATAAATAAATAAATAAATAAATTAAACAAATAAATAAATAAATAAAATCTTTTTTAAAAAGAGGACGTTCATATAGATAATGTTATTCATGTATTTCTCATATAACTCATATAATAATCAATAAAGGCAAGAAAACAAATAGATACTATCACTAATATTGCTCTCCATGATATTAAAGGATCAAGTAACTTTCTCTTTCTCAATTTAAATTATTATTGATGAATAGCTTCTCAGCATTAGAAAACATTTATTATTAAAATGACACAAGCATTGGTTAGAAAAAAGCATAAATTTAAAAAGACTTGAAAGTATTTTCAGTCTAACAAAGGCTCACAAATTAAGTCCAGCCTGTGGTCTCTATATATTTGATGTATTAGAGAATGAACATGAAGGAAGTCTAATTGTTTAAGAGGGTCTGGGAAGCAGAGAAGACTTAAATACTTAAATATAATAGAAGCATAGTTTCTCACTGTCAAAGAAGAAAATTATAAATAAATAAATAAATGTTGGCCTAACATTAAAGGTAATCAGTTGAACCCATGATTTTTGATATATATATATGTACATATATATATGTACAGTCATGCATACAATAATTCCTTATCTCTGTCCACTAAGAGGATATGATGATGGTGATATTCTAATTCAATGAACATATCTAGTTCCCAGATCTTGGCATGTGAACATTGTTCTCCCCTAAAAGGAACCAGGAATTCTTGGAGAAATAGTTGATTCCGGGGCTGGGGCAGGGAGCATCCAAGATAACGATAGAACAATAAGTACCAAGAGCCTAAAAAATGTTCTCATTCTTTAAGGTAGAAATTCTACTTCCAGGAAACTCTCTGAATGAAATAATCATGAATGCTAAAAAATTTTTAGTCAAAAATATGTTCATTATGTAATCATTTATAATAATGTTTTTGAAAGAACCTAAATAACAAATAATAGGGTAATTGACCAAAAATGTTATGAAGATTCACTAAATTAGATGTTGAAGAGATGTTAAAATTAAGTTTATGAGAATGCTTATGTTATAATGTCAAATTATAAATGTAACATCTATATGCATCTATATTCTTGGTCTCTCAGTTTGACATCTTGAGGCCAATGCTCTTCCCTTCTAATCTAATTTAGCAATCTAAAGACATTCACTTGAGACTTCTGGCCAAGATGGAGGCATAGTAGACATGCTGTGTCTCCCTCACAACTAAGAAGAAATTTACAACCACCTCAAAACTAAAAAACAAAAACTAAAACCAGAAGTTCCAGAACTACATGGAAGTTCAACAAATGAAGAAATAGGGAAGATATACTCAGCCAGACAGGTAGGTGGGGCAGAACTGGGGAAGAGATGATGCAGTGTGGTGGCAGCAGCAGTGATAGCACAGGGGTTGAGGCTGCGGCAAAAAGTGCAGTTATATATTTTAAAAGTAGGGAGGGAAACCTGGGAAGTGATCCCAGCCCCACACCAGACCACTCAGCTCATGGTTCCAATGCCAGGGAAAATATAGCCACATTGCTTCTAACTGTGAAAACCAGTGGGGTTTGGGGTGGTGAAAAAAACTGCCAGTTTCTCAGCAGAATCAGCTATGGGAAGTGGGGGAAGTGCCTGGAAAAGGGGCGAGCACTGAACAAGCAGTGTTGTTTTCTCCCAGACACCTCTCCCACACACAGCGCCACAATGTGGTGAAACGGGTCACCTGTACTGTCAAATACCTAAGGCTCTGTCCCTTACAATGTAATAAATGTGACAGCTCTACCTAAGTCACAGAGGCAAACACAGGAGTCTGTCAAGATGAGGATACAGAGTAGTATGGACTAAAAGAGGGGGCAGATCAAGGTTCCAGTGGGAGAACTGAGAGAGGAGGAGATAGCCAACCTAACAGACATGGAGTTCAAAACACTGGTGATAACAATGCTCACAGACTTGACAGCCAAGATTAAGCATGGCAGACACATAAGGGAAGAGATGAAGGCTAAAGCCATGCATTTGGACCTCATTATCATACGTCTCAGTTCCAGCTTTTAAATGTTAAACTCCTAGGTCCTGAATGTAAAGGTAACTATTTGAACAAATTAAAAAAAAAATCTTCAACTGAGGATATGTTTATTGATTTTAGAGAGGAAGGGGTAGAGAGAGAGAGAGAGAGAGAGAGAGAGAGAGAGAGAAGGATGTAAGAGAGAAATATTTATTGGTTGCCTCTTGTACATGTTTTGACTGGGGATCAAACCCATAACTTAGGTATATGCTGACTGGGAATCGAGCCTGCAACCCAAAATCTATTGGTGTATGGGATGATGCTCCAACTAACTGAGCCACCCAGCCAGGGTTGAACCCATGGTTTTATATATCCTGCTGACCTTGATTTGGTTCTAATATTCTGCAAGCATCCTTCCTTCTACTCAGACGCACTTCCCACCATACTTGAGTTCTGACACCCTACTCTGGGCCACCATGGCTCCCTTTCCCCCCAACCCAGCATAGATTCCTCCTGGGCTTGACCCTACCAAAGGCTTTGGGATGGGAATTTCCCAGAAGATGAAGGTAGGGAGTAACAAAGTAGTTACTTTGAGATTTAGTGGACTCAGAGACGTTCAGAACTTCTGAACACTACTTTCTCTTTATTCTCAGTGATTTCCCTGCTGAAAATCCTGTTTTAATTCCTTCACCCCGACCTTATAGCTTCTCATTCAATTTGGAGTGATGATTCATGTTCACATCTTCTAAAAGATCAAAGCACTAGTCTTTTAATGAAACTTAGAAACCTCTAAATACACACTGAAATTAAATGTTTTGCCCTCCAGAGAACTGGGACTGTGATGGTCACTTGGGAACTTGGGCAGCGACCAAGACTGATTGAATGAATAAATCATAATATTTAGACTTATTTTATTTGATCTTTAGCCCATCTTATCCCAGAGGGGATTTTTAAAAGTTTATAAGAGGAGGAGACTTCTGGCCAAGATGGAGGCTTAGACAGACATGCTGCATCTCCCTGCACAACTAAGAAGGAATACAACTACCTCAAAACTAGAGACAACCAGAAAGTCCAGAAAATCAAGTTGCATGGAAGTCCAAAAACCAAAGATATAAAGAAGAAATACTCATTCAGACAGGTAAGAGGGGCGGAGCCAGGGCAGAGAGGATGCGATGTGGTGGTGGCAGCAGGGCAGCAGTGACATGCTGGTGGAAAGTGTAGTTACACATTTTAAAAGGTTGGGAGGGTCACCTGGGGAGCTTTCCCAGCTCCTCATCAGAAAGCACAGCTCATGGTCCCAGTGCCAGGGAAGATCAAGCCTCATTGCTTCTGACTGTGCAAACCAGTGGGGATTGCTTGGAGGGAGAAACTTCCAGTGTCTCAGCAGAGCCCACTTCTTTAAAGGGCCCCCATGGTCCTAGAACATACACAGACCCACTCACTCTGGGAACAATGACCAGGGCAACAGCTAGAGGGGCACCAGTCCCATATGAAAGTGGGAGAAGTGCCTGGAAAAGGGGCAAGTTCTGGACAAGGGGCATTGTTCCCTCTCTGACCCCTCCCCCACATACAGCGCCACAACGTGGTGAAACGGGTCGCCCGTACTGACGAATCCCTAAGGCCCTGCCCCTTACAACATAACAGGTGAGACAGCTCTACCTAAGAAACAGAGGCAAACAAACACAGGAGCCTCTCAAGATGAGGAGACAGAGAAGTATGGCCCAAAAGGGGGAAGAGTTCAAGTTTCCAGTGGGAGAACTAAGCGACAAGGAGATAGCCAACCTAACAAACAAGGAGATAGCCAACCTAAAAGGTGCAGAGTTCAAAATACTAGTGATAGAGATGCTCACAGGCTTAACAGATATGCTTAAGTATGGCAAATGCATAAGCGAAGAAGTCAAGGCTATGCTAAAGTAAACAAAGGAAAATCCACACAAAACCAATGGAGAAGGGAAGGAAACCGGGGTTCAAATCAATGATTTGTAACATAAGGAAGAAAAAAAATACAGTCAGCCAGTACAAAATGAGGAAACAAGAACTGAAAAAAATGAGGACAGGCTTGGGAACATCTGGGACAACTTTAAGCATGCCAACATCCGAATCATGGGAGTGCCAGAAGGAGAAGAGGAAGAGCAAGAAATTGAAAACCTATGTGAAAAAATAATGCAGCAAAACTTCCCAAATTTTGCGAAGGAAATAGACATACAAGTCCAGAAATCACAGAGAGTCCCGGGCGAGCTGGACCCAGAGGGACCACACCAAGACACAGCATGATTAAGATGCCAAAGATGAAAGATAAAGAGAGAATCCTAAAAGCAGCAAGAGAGAAGTGGAGAGTTGCCTACAAAGGGGTGCCTATGAGACTATCAGTTGATTTCTCAAAAGAAACTTTGCAGGCAAGAAAGGGCTGGCAAGAAATATTCAAGGTAATGAAAAGCAAGGACCTACAACCAAGATTACTCTGTGCAGCAAAGCTATCATTTAGAATGGAAGGGCAGATGAAGCGCTTTCCAGACAAGGTAAAGCTAAAGGAGTTCATCATCACCAAGCCATTATTATCTGAAATGTCAAAGGGACTTAAGAAGAAAAAGATCAAAACTATGAACACTAAAATAACAACAAACTCACAACTATCAACAATTGAATCTAAAAAATAAAAACAAAATCCAACTAAGCAAACCAGAATAGGAACAGAATTATAGATATGGGGATCATTTGGAGGGTTATCAGCTGGGAGGGAGAAGGAGGAGAAATGGGGAAATGGTGCAGGGATTAAGAAGCATAATTGGTTGGTACAAAATAGACAGGGGGAAGTTAAGAATAATACAGGAAAGGGTGAAGCCAAAGAACTTATATGCATGACCCATGGACATGAACTAAGGGGTGTGGGACTGCTGGAGGGAAGGGGGGTACTGGGCAGAGGGGAGCAAAGGGGAAAAGATTGGAACTACTGTAACAACACAATCAATAAAATATACTTAAAAAAAGTTTATAAGAGGAAATAACTGAATAGCATAAATAAAATATGGAGGGGGGTAGGTAGAAAAGTAAGTGCAGGGACCCAGTTAAACAGGAATAAGCTTAAAAATGCAACTTCAAAGTCCCATAATAATATTCAAGGTTGGCATAGAATTAGGTCTACCTTTCATAGCAAGCAATATGAAAAGGAGAATATTGTCAGTTACATGGTCCATGGTGTTGATAAAAATGAAGAGAAACTCTTTTTTGTAGGATGAACACCTATTCTTGACATTGGAAGCAGACAGGCTCATTTTCTGTGTGATCTGACCCCTGCTTAACTCTTCAGCTGCATATCTGTCACCTGCCACCTCTCTTGCTGGGGGCCTGTCACACTCTTTCAGCCTCTTCAGCATGCCGCAGAGGCTCCTGCCTGAGGGTCTTTCACTGTGCTGCTGCTTTGCTTGGAGTGCTCTTTCCCTTCTAAGTGTCTGGCTAACTCCATATAAAACTGAAGGTATAAGTCTAGATATTCACTACCCCAAGGAGGCCTTTTCAGACCCAAGCCCAGGTCAAGATCTCCTATTCTTACAGTGCCTTGAGCTTCTCCTTAGAGGACTCATCATAATCACAAGGAATTGTTTTGCCTGTTTTTTTTTTTTTTTTCTTCCTGGCAGTCTATGCTTGCTAGAATATAGGCCCTGTGAGACTCTGTGTATCCCATTTACTGCTGTATCCTCAGACCTTAGCACATAGTAGGTGCTAAAACAAATGTTTAAAAAATTGTGAGAGGCTCATTATTGATTTTTCTAGGACTGTTTCTAATAACAACTCATCTGACGAGCTGAAGGCCCAAGTAATTTGGGGACTGAGTTGGGGGTGTTGGCAAAAGACCATTCTAATAAAAACTCTTGGGGGACTGTGCTGCAGACCTGGCAGGATTGTGCCCTCCTGTCCCTCTTCCATCCACCATGGAACAGAGAGAGTCTGCAAATGGACATCGGGACATGGCTCTTCTAGATCGGACCACTCTGCTTCTCAGGGTTGTCCTTCTATACAGAGAGGACATCAGAAGAGAGAGACTAAGCAACATAAAACCACAGATGTACAGTGTATTCTTCACTCTGACACCCTACACAACAGGTTTGCAGAATCTAGAAGTCTCAAGAACATCACCTCTTTAATACGTAACTACAGTTCTTTCTCTTACGGTCTGATCCTTTACCTGTTACACAAACCCCTGCCTGACAATTTTGCTCTGCACAACTTACTGTTTACTTTGCATGTATGCACTTTTTCACATAATAATATACTTTGAAAAATGGGAAGATTTCCTATTGTCAGAGGAAAAAAAAAAAAAGGGTGCTTGGTCAGACTCCAGAGACCATAGACCCCTGCTTGGCTCTTGGCTCTCCTCACTTGGGTGGTTGCAAGTAGGTCACTTTTCTATTCTTTTGCTCCACGACCTGATGACAATAGTCATGCCTTTGAATTAATTCACTTTATAAATTCCTATAACTAAAGTCTGTGCATTCTTTTTTTTTTTTAAAGTATATTTTATTGATTATGTTGTTACAGTAGTTCCAAAAGTCTGTGCATTCTTTTCTTCAAACATAACAAATGCCCCTCAAGATTAATCTGCAGAATGGTTGTGCCAGCCACACCCAGGAAAGCCTAGCTAACACTTACGTTATCCTGATTCCATTCCAGAAGCTCAGACGAGCATCTAGCTACTTGCAAGCTGCTATATCCCCTCACTGGTATCATGAAAGGGCCATTACCAGGAGTTACAGTACTTCCCCTTATCTTTGGTTTTGCTTTCTGCCCTCTCAATTGCTTGTGGTCACCTGTGGCCCAAAAATATTAAAAGGGAGAATTGTAGAGTAAACAATTCATACATCTTAAATTGCATTCTAGTCGGAGTAGCATGATGAAATCTCACACTGTCTGCTTGGGATGTAAATCATCCCTTTATCCAGCATATCCGCACTGCATACGCCACCTGCCTGCTAGTCACTTAGTAACTGTCTCAGTTATCAGATTGAATGTCACCTTATTGCGGTGCATGTGTTCAAGCAACCCTTATTTTATTTAATAATGGCCCCAAAGCCATTCATTTTTATTACAGTATATTGTTATAATTGTTCTATTTTATTAATTCTAGTTATTATTAATCTCTTACTGTGTCTAATTTATAAATTAAACTTTATTATAGGTATTATGTATAGAAAAATTATAGTATATACTACAGGGTTTGGTACTACCTGCAGTTTCAGTCATCCACTGGGGATCTTGGAACATGCCCCTCATGGATAAAATGGGGGCTACTGCACTAGTCTTTCCTGGAAGACTACATCTGGTTATTATTGAAACTGTTTTGTTGGATAATTGGAAGGTGTGGCTCCCTCTTAATTAAGGGTGCACAGCACCCTTGTACAGCATTCATGTACCTGAGACTGTTCTTCCAGCACTGGCGGAGGCTGAGCTGCCGTAGTCCGTCGGCCTTTCCCAGGCGGTCACCTGCTTAGCAGCACCTGCGTGGGGCAGCAAGCCCATGTCTTTCCTCCCCTCTGACCCAGCAATGTGATAATCTCAGCTTTCAGCGGCTTTTCCATCAGACTCGTCCTCTCTATACTGTGAAAGAAACGTTCATTTCATCTTGTGTAACTTCCTCACTTTCCAAGGTTCCATTGGACTTTTCAGGGGAAATTAATGTTATGACCCTCATGAAGAAAGAAGTTTTGCTATGAGGGTAGCAGGTGAACAGTCTAAAAGGAGGACTAATATTTTAATAAACAAAGTGTGTGTGTTGAAGGGGAAATAACATAGTCATTAAGAGCAGGGACTCTGGAGACAGAATGCTTGAGTTCAAGTCCCAGCTCCACCACAAACCAGCTGCATGACTTTGAATAAGACTTTTGTGCCTAACCTCAATTTCCTCATCTGTGAAATGGAAATAATAATAATGGTATTTACCTCATAAGTCTGTGGTCAAGGATAATTTAGATAACCCAAGTAAAGCACTTGGCACAATGCCTGGCTCTAAATGAGAGCAAGAACTTAGAGAGTGAGCTCACCACTGTCCCCAGTTTGCAAGCCAGCACTCAGCCTCCACATTTGCAACAGATTACAGAACAGTCACTGTTGCTAATACTCACCTCAGTGAGCAGTTGTAAGAAGAACAGGGTGGAAGAACATACGTCAAGTATTGGGTTGGCCAAAAAGTCCGTATGGTATTTTCCAGAAAATAAAAGGTACATTTTTCATTTTCACCAATTATTTATTGATTTGGGCATTTTGAGTATATTGGCCATCTCCCGTGTGGTATAACATTGGCTGTTCTCAATTAATGTCTCAATTTGATCACTCTCAACTTCAAATGGTCCACTTGACCATAGAGCATTGTCCAGAGAGAAATCTTCAGCACAAAACTTCGCAAGCCACTTTTGCCACATTTGATCAGTCACAGCATCTTCTCCATACACTGCACAAATCTTTTTTTGAGTTTCAGTCATATTTTACCTTTCTTGAAGTACTAAAGCATAATATGCCAAAAATGTTGCATATTTTTCTTCCATCTTCAATATTAAAATGGCTACAGAAGAATTAACCAATTTTGATGTTTTTTTTAAATGCATGCTGATATGACAGCTGTCAAAATACGATCTAACAAAATTGTTTCAAATGAAGTAAAAACAACTAAACACTACTAGAGCCATCTTGTGGAAAAAAGCAAACGAATTTTTGGCCAACCCAATACCAAGCATAGTGCTTGGCACAAAGTAAGTTCTTAGTAAGTAAATTCCCCGCTATTCTTTTTCTCTTAAAAGCCTTCCTATTTTCTCCTCAAGCACTTGGCATGCCCATCTGCTCTGCTTCTAGTTCTTTCCAATACAGTAACTCAGGAATCTGGAAGCAGCAGAGGAGAGATGTTTAAAAATTACCTTGTTTATTTATTTTCCCTTCCTCTGGGCAGTGGATGAGGACCTTGAGAACCTTTCTTTCCCACTCTTCTATCCAAGTCACCCAGAACTTTTTGCAGTCATTTGGAACTTCCAATTAAATGTCATGAGCCCAAGGGCAGAACCATCCTTCTTCTGAATAAAAACAGACAACATGGCAATAAACAGTTTGTGGCTCTTAGAAACTTCCTGAATTTGCAATTTTTTATTTCTTTTATTTCAAACCCATAAGCTCACAGAGTTATGCTGAATTCAATGTCCAGATAAAACTCTGCCAGTATGTAATATCAAAGCTATTTGTTCTTGTGAGTGTGAAATGGGGCTTGTGTTTTGAATAAATTTTCTTTAACATCCATGGTTCAATAGTTGCTGCAGCTAATGGTTTACTATTTTAAAAACCAACAACACTCTTACCTACTCCTTTTTTAACAAATGCTGCCTCCTTCTCCGTTGCGTAGTTTAATCATTTCATGGACAATATCCATGGAGTCCTGGGATTGGGAAGGTAAAAGCCAATCACTTCACCACAGCATTTTTATTTCTTCCGCCTTAAAACATGGACTGGCATTACAGCCCAGCATATTAGAGGTCTTGTGATAGAACCAGGAACTGGAGAGCTTTATGGTCCACCTAACTCCTGGTGACCTGAAAGGAAGCTGCACAAGTCAGGCGGGTGAACAGACGTTGCTTTTAAAATGTAGTGCGATTTCTGTTCATTACTAAATTTAGTTTACAAAATGTATGCATTTAATAAATTTCACAGCTGCATGTGGCTCTAGCCTCTCAGTTGCATATTTGTAATTGTTCATGGACCTACATACTTTATGTTATGGCTGACAAGTTAATGCCAGTTAATTTCTTCAGCAGAGAAGGAAAATTAGCAAAAAATTAGTGGTCATAGTTCTGCAAACCTTTTATTATCAAAGCTAAGACCTTCTGCTTTGGGTGCTCTGTTTATTCATTCTTAAAAGACTGCTTGTTTTCCTCTAAGGATGAATAAAATGTATGCTTTTATTTTCTCACTTCACAGCAAAGAACAAGACCTAAAATTTTCTTATGTACCCTTTCAGTTGCTCATAAGGACACCCTGCTCCCACCCTGGGTAAACCCTCCTGAACTCTGAGATTGTCCTCCAGTCTCCCATCCAGGAGCCCCACTCTGGCCTCTGGCAACACCCTCACACACTCAGCAGCACTCAATACTAGTCATGCTGACCTTCTTGTTTTCCCCTGTTAGATTCTCTGTCCCACCTAATCTCTGGCCCAGGGTCCACTCTGCACTTGTGAATGCATATCTTGTGAATAGAAATACTTTATGATCTCAAGTGGACTGACTATAGAAGCACTAATGCAAGCACATTAACAAATATCCAGAGAAGAAACTAAAAGCTGATTGCTACACCACATGAGCTCATTCGTGTCCATAGAAAGGGAAACGATTGAAAAGAAAGCCAAATGCCTTCTGGGTGAGGGTGATTTCCACAGTTAAAAGTGTGGGTTCTTGAGCCTGCCTATGGTGTTCAATACAGCTCCATCACTTTCTTGCTTATGACCTTGGGCAAAGTACTTAAGTAACACTGGCCATAAAATGGGGCTAAACATAGATAACCAAACTCATGGGGTTGTCATGAGCATTAAATGATATTATCCATGTAAAATGCTTACAGTGTCCTTTATCTGTAGTATGCACTCAATTAATGTATGCTTTTGGTGTATCATGAAATTGACATTATCATTATCATATATTGCCTTTAGTTAATCTCCTTCTGATAGCAAACCTTAGTTAGGTACCTAATGGCTATTCATTCATTTGTTCATTCATCAAAGGTTTATTGAGCATTTATTGTCAGACACTCTCTTCCAGATGTTTGGGATATAGTAATAAAAATAGAAAGAGATCTGTGATGTCATGAAGTTTATGTTTCTAGTGGAAGGAGATAGACAATAAACAATAGCTTAGTAACTAAACAAATTATATAATATAAATGCTAGGGGAAAGAGAAAATTTGAGCAGAGAAAGGGGGACTATGAGCCCTTCTGGGCAGGTGCAATCAACAGAGAGCTTATTGAGAAGGTGCCATTCGAGCAAAGACTTCGAGGATGAGAAGGAGTTAGCCATGAGGCTATCTGGGGGAAGAACATCCAGTCAGGAGAACAGCTAATGCAAAGACCATAAATATGAGTGTGTCGAGTGTGTCTAGTGTGTATGAGGCCAGGAAGGAGGCTGGGGGAGGGGCAGGATGGGCATGGAATGAAAGGATAAAGGGGGAGCTCAGACTTTTAATCTGAGTGTAGAGTAGCATTGCAAGTTTTTGAGCAGAGAAGGGGCTATTTTCCCATCCACAGATAGGACAGGGGTGGGAAGCCCAGTTGCTCGTTTCCAGTCAATGTTCTAAAGCCTCAGCATCTTTCTTAAGATTTTGCTGTAACCACAGACTTGTGTGGGCCAAAGGTCCCTGTTGTAACCTCCATGTGATTATACTTCTGATTGAGACAAGCCTTGGTGAAATAATTAGCCTTTAGACAAATAAACAAATCACAATTTATACATTTTCTAATGCTGCTGCCTCTTATGGGAGTTGGCCAGCATGTCATTTTTAGCAATCTCAAATATATCACTATACACACACACACACACACATGCAGAGTCATGGAGAATAGTTATCCATAATATTGTTTCTGAGTTAATAAGCATAGGGCTCTTTACTACCCTTTCCTTCTATGTTCTGTATATTTCATGAAAATGCTTACTCTTATTCTTTGCTGATTTCATAATATGTGAGGTCATGTCGCAATCATATGATATGATTTCCTCTGGAGCAGATGTTCACCTTAATTGAGTATTCTAAATTAAATGAAATTTCCTCATATATTATTAACTTATTAAGTACTGGAAATTTTTGCTTGGTTTCTGTCATCACAAAAACTCAGATGATGAATATCATATTAAAATAATAACAAGTTTTTTAAAATAATGTATTCTGCTAAAATCTAATTCAAAATGAAGGAAAAATGAGACAAAATATATTATTGTTATAGTAAATGACGCTACCATATTTTTCAATGATATTTCTTTACAATTTTGGTCAATGTGGCAATGAAGTTTGCTTGGAAGCAGAGCTGAGAATTTAGGAAATTGAAAGAGTGGGTAGATTTAATGACCAGCTTAACTTCTATGGGAAGTAAGTTTCTTTTTTTCTTAATTGATTTTAGAGAGAGAAAAAGAGAGGGAGGGAGGGAGAGAAGAGAAAGAGAGATTGTTCTGAAAGAGAAACATGGATCGGTTGCCTTCGGTATGCAGCCAGACCGGGGATTAAACCTGCCACCGAGGTACGTGCCCTGACTGGGGATCGAACCCGAAACCTCTTGGTTTAAGGGGCCATGTTCCAATCAACTGAGCCACCTGGACAGCAAATGAAGGAAGTTTCTTATGGTAGTATCCATTTTTGCTGTTCTAGGACCACTGCAAGATAAAGAAATAAATTGAGCACACAGAAAAATACAGAAGAGATGATGGTTATGTGTCCTTTATTTGTGACATTTGGATTCTTAAGCTCATATAGTATTGATTTCATAAATGTCATTTAGTTTCATCTTGCTTTTCTAATTGATTTAATTGTGTTAGTATGTATGTTCTTATAATCAAACCCTTAATTCAATCACAAATGGAACTAAAAGTCTGGTGATCATGTTTTCCTGATGCCATTAGAAAAGATAATGGAAAACTTTGAAATTAGAACACTAAAAGCTAGTAAAACAGCATAATTGTCAGACTAGAGCTGGATTCTTCCCTCTAAAAGTTACAAAAATTCTTACTCATTGAAAACTTCTTACCCAGAATTAATAACTGCCCAGAGGCAAAGAGCTTGTTATAAAAATGGTTTTTTGTTGTTGTTGATATACTTTCTAAAGCAGGAAATATCTGTTATTTCCAAAACACACTTTGTTTGGCTAATTCTAAGAGAGAATCACCTACTTCACCAAGGACCAAAATTATCCAAGAACCAATGACAACAGTGTTATCCAAGTGACACATTTGACTTCTTTTAGGATTTTGCTTTTGTGCACATTTCTCTACAATGTGGCCAGGCTTTTCCTACATTTCTTTTCTCACAGTGTGATGCCCAAGGGGTGTGGCTGTGATGGAGGGTTAGAGACCATGGGAAGTGCTGTGCTTCACCCATGACCAGGATGATGAATTGGCATAAATCACCACAAAAGCCAAGAAGAACTCCATCCAAATCTCTTAATACTCTGCCAATTAGAGAGGTGTTTGAAACAAACAAAACAGTATGATCTTCTGAGAAATGTTAAAAGAAGAAAGGAAGGAAGCTCAAGGTGAATCAAAATGGTTGACTAGAACATATATATGAATTTAGTGTGGGAAAACATAATGAAAAATTGTAAATGTATAAAAGTCAAGTCAGGACTTAGTAAAGAAACAATATAGTTTGTAGAAAACTTGCAATAATTTTTTCCATGTTCACTGTTGGTGACATCTTAATACACAGTGACATGGAGAACTTTGAGAAGGTTTCAAGTTGGGCTACAGAAATGTTAGTAAGAGGGCAACAAGACTTACAAGGGAATTTTGTCAATTGGAGAACGTTAAAGGAAAAATCGGTATTGGTCTTCAAATATTTAATGGGAATGCAAATAAAGCTCTCATTTATTATATTTGTACTTATTCTACATAGTCTTTGGACCTTTTTTAATGTGGAATTCTAAAGTGGTGAGCTGAAACTCAAAGATAATAGTTTGACTCATGTTGAATTGCAGAATTTCAGATGGTGTAAAGCGTTCAGTGCATTATACTAAAGGATGGTGTGGAATTTCTATGCCTGGCGATCTCTGAGAGTAGAATCAGTTTTTCACCTGGAATGTTACTGATATAGTTTGGGAGGGCAGAAGGAATGGATTAAGAAATCTCTCAAAGTTGCTTTCAGTCATCCTGACCCTCAGAAATGAGAAAACACCCACGGAAGAGAAAATTAACCACCTTGGAAGCAGAAACTGACTTTCTTTTCATTGTTATGCTCCTAAGAAGCATTTTTAGATATTTAATTCAAAATCATCCGCCTGTCACCATGAAATTTTCATACCACATATATACTTCATATCTGTCTACATACTTTGTCCCTTTGGATGGCCATGACTAATTGTAATTCTACACGACCCGAATTTTGTGCTCTTGGGCACAAAATGCATGCTTTTCAATGAAAATGTATGCTCTCTAAAATAAACATGGGTCTGAATGATGGGTCATTGAGGATGGGAGGAAAAAACTTTACATATATTTCAACTCTGGCTACAGGGACCTTACAGCTTCTCATTAGCCAGCATGCTCTTGTATTGCCTGCACAGGGAACATTTGGGTTTCCCTTTATCTCTGTTAAATTGAAAGAGATAAATTCTTTGTCACTGCAATGGTTGCAATCTTTTGGAGATCCTGGTTCTCTTCAAGAATAGTGAGAAAGGAATGCACATATGTATGACTTTGCATGCTATAAAATGCATGTGTGCCAAGTTTCAGAGTTTCATAATGAATTATGGAACATTATAATGAGTGGACCTGAGAGAAGAAGCTTAACATTGTGGGACATCTAGACATTATATGTTCCCAGACTTAATGCAATAGGAAAGAGACAACATCACATATGTAACATTCTAGCTAAAAAAATATGTTTATCTTCAAGCCCATGATGGAAGAAACAGAAAAACAACTGAAAATTGTGGGATGGTCTGCAAATAACCAGATCTAATTTTTTAAGACAGTGTCATGAAGGACACACAACACATACACACATACACACACACACAAGGATAACTCTAACCCATTAACTAAAGAGAATGACACTAAATGGCAATATGTGATTCTTAATTCTATTCTTGATTTAAAACAAAATCTATAAATATTTTTGGGACAACTGATAAAATATTTTAAAGTTTTATGATGTCTGCAACATATTTTGAAATGGTTCATCATAGGAATGTATGTTTACAGAGACAGAAAATATGAAAATGTTAACAATTAAATGAATATTAATAATTGATGCATGTAAGTGAAGGGCATATCAATGTCCATTGTAATCTCTCCTTTTTGAAATTTCTCAGAAAGAATTAATAGTAGCTACATGTATAATTAAACTAAAAAAAAAAAAAGAAAGGAGAAAATGGAGGTGAGCCAGCCAGGTTCAGAGGAAGAAGCAAGGTGTCAGTCTTCCACCCAGAGAGCCATAGAAGCCTGAGGGCTGCCGGGGGCTCAGACCTTCCGCTTACAGTGAGATGCACTAATGATGTAGGTGGGCCAAGGAGATTAACAAAACAAAACAAAACACAAAACCCTCCTGTAATGATTTTCTTTAGAATTTGCCAAACAAGGTCTGTGGGAATAAAAATAACTCTGTAATTAAAAAATGAGCATAGTGTGCCAGAACTTATCCTAGAGGAGCTGATTAGTGCAATTAGCAATATAACCAGGAGGAAGCTGTTCCAAGAAGTTTAAAAATTGTTTGGATTTTTAAGCTGAATGACAATTTCATAGGCACAAACAGTTAATAGAAACAACATTAGAAAGAATTAGTGACAAATGTCTTCAGAGTCCAGCATCCTATTTGATTGAAATGCAGGAACAGTCCATTTTTAAAGCAGAACTCCTGTGGCTTCCACAGCACAGCGCTTCCGAGCTCCTCCCTGGGCGTGGGTTCTGGGGGGTCCCTCTGACCCTCCGCTCCGTGTTCCATGTACTGTACTTACTGCGTATTGCAGGGGCTCTCATTTCTTTTTCTCTGGATCCTTAGAACAGTCAGATACTCTTTTAGCCAAAAATGATACTCAAACAATCTTTGCCTATCTTACCCTCTCAAAAATAAGGCGGGGGTGGGGTGGGCACAGTGCCTGTTGAGAGCACAACAAATACGGAGAGGTAGCAGCATTTGGATTCCATAAGACAACTTGGACGAGATGCAAAGCAAGGGTTGACTCGCCCAGTGAGGTCAACGTAGAATGTCACCGCCCCCAGACAGTCAGCCCTTTCGTAGTTTGGACCAAGAGGATTTCATGCTTTCTAGGCTCTCGTGGCAACCACAAATAGCTTTAAAACATTACGTGTAACGAAATGAAATCAGAGTTGTTTAATTATTCTTTAATCAGTATTACATTAAAACACACGAGTACATTCTCACCTACTTCCCTCCACCAACTGAGATTTTGTCATATTCACATGATTACTGGAAGTACCTAGTCGCAGACTTTCAGGGCAACCTCAGCTTCGCGGATGAACGAGAGAAGGCATCATTCTTCAAGAAAACTCGCCGAGGTTCAACAGGCAGTAGGAGCACAGAATGCGTTACCTTGTCTACTGGAGCACAAAACTTGGGAAAGATGGAAGAAGGACGTGAGCTCCACCTCCACGGTTACCTTGGCAACTGTGGCACATTCATTGGGGCAGAAAGTACTTTTATGCCGAAATATAACACGGCAGAGGAGGGGAGAGTGTGGAGGCGGAGGAAGAAAACAGTGGCTGGGTTTAAAATCTCAGAGGGCCGCCTAGGAAGGTTACAAGTCAATGCGCTGAGAGTCTGAGCTATATGCACCAATAACCAATTGTACTTAGTTTTTGTTTTATTTTTCCACTGAAATTTTAGTATTATGCAGAGACAGCCACGAATCCCTACCCCCTAATAAAGAACAAACGCTGCACTAATCTGGCTCAGGGCTTCTGCTGACCATCCTTAGTCATTTATAGCTTCCTTTTATGTTTCTTCTGAGAAACAGGAAAAATATCTTGAATGGAAGAAACAAGGAATGGTGTGGTTATAAAAAAACACTTTGGGTGAACTGGTAACTTGTTAGCCTTTTGCTAGAAACTAGTCTCTTCCCTGTAGTTAAAGTGTGTAGACCCTGTTGGGGGCAGAGACCAGCCACCCTGGGAGCGTCCCTGATAAAACCGCCCGTTAGGAAAATGGAGCTAGTGCTATGGTGGGGCCTCAGGTCTCCCAGCTGCGCAGCCCTGTGCGCAGGTAGGACACAGGGTCAGGGTGGGAGTTCTCAGGGACCCGAAAGGAAGGCTTGTGGTAGAAAAACTTGCTGTGCATCTAGAGATCCAAATGCACTCGGTACTTAGAAAACACGCACAGAAAAGTCGGCCAGTGGACAAGACGAATAGGTGGAAAAGTACAAACAGTATCTCGGTCTCACAACCTGAATTCCAGCACAGCTTGGGCACAGGTCCCAGGCAGAACTGCATGCACTCAGGAGGCTTCTTCCAGAGCCAGGAGGAGAGGGGTGGTCCTTTTCTCACGCTGTGGTCGGCCAGGTCCACAGGTCATGGCTAGCAGCACTTAGGGTTAAGAGCACAGGAAGGGATGGGAGACTTCTCTCAGGAATCACCCCTGGTCTCTAGCTCGCCCGCTCCCGGAAGTCTGTGCGCCATTTCAGTCCGCAAGGTCTTCCTCCTGCCCACATGGGACTCCAGGAGCAAACAGCTTTCCTCCGTCTTCGTTAGTGACACATCCTGCTCGTCATCTCTTTCTGGAAAGCAGGGGGAGAAAGATGGTTAGATGGTGACTTGTTGAAAGATTCTGACAATAACTTTGTGACCTCTGGCACCTTTAAACAAGAGCCTGTAAGCATGGCCTGTGAAAAAGGCTTAGCTTGCAAATATCTTCTGTTAGTTTTTTTTTTTTTTAATCGAAGCAATGTTTAAAAACATGGCTAACTTGCCAGAAATCTAGGTTGCTTGCTTTTTCTGAAATATTGCAAGATCTGAAGCCCCTGGGCAGCTGAAGTTAAGTGGCTGTCTTCTTCAGATGGAGACTATGCTCTCTAGTTTCTCCCAGACCCCACCACTCCCAGCTGTCTCTCCAACAGGAACCAAGTATCACTTACAGATGGTAGGGTCATTAGGTCTAAACTGCCATGTTTCTCAGAGAATAATTTCTCTTTACCTAAGTTTCCATCAGAGATGGTATATGTCAAGAAAAACAGAAGGGAGGACATTCCTTAATGGAAATGAACAAAATACCAATGGTTCTGAAATGCAGTCGAGCACCTTGCCTTTCACACATCTACCACCTGCCTGGCTCTTGTGGGCTTTTACAGGTCCTAAATGCACCACCTGTTCTCTTTCTCTGGGTCTCTGCACAGGCTGAGACTCTTGCCTGGGGCCTGCTCCTACAACCTCCTGCCCTCTTGCCTTGGTTAACTGCCATTCATTTTCCCAAACAGGCAAGAGGACTGTCACCTGCCTCGTAAACAGGCCAACACTCCCACTCAACCTACTGTGAGGTTAGCCACTCCTTCTACTTGTTCGCACCTGGAGTCTTGCAGGCAATGAGCTGGAATGTACTTTGTGTGTGGGCATGGACTGTGGGCATGTCTGCTAGCCCTACTCCACTGTGAGCTGTTGAGTGTCAGGAAAACGAAACATTCATTCAACTACTACATGTGCTTTCACTGTGTACCCCTCACCCTTTTCACAGTGCCTGGAAAAGGGTAGCAGCTCCTCGTCTCCTCATCAAGAATGGTCTGGAAAGCAGGCTGGAATGAGCCCTGTACCATGCAGCATTTGGAGGGACACACTTAATGTCATTTCTAGATCAATGAGCTGTGTCCAAGTCCACCTGCTGCAGAACTGCTCCATCTCCTGCTCACTGACCCTGGATCACCCACCCCAGCCTATAAAATGGGAAACACCTGAGTAAAAGGAGCTTGAGCAGGGGAGTGCCCAGGTGCTCAGAGACTCTTAGAAAACATACTGGTTAACGAAATAACAGAATATACATGGAAGAATTTAGGCACTTTTGCACATATAGAACATTATTAAATATAGGCAAGTACATATATTGAAAAAGTAAATAAGCATCTACTTTGTCTTATTTATACTATGTAGCAGATGCCTGGGAAACGAGGTTGTTGTTCACAAGGAGCTACAACCTATCCTGGAGAAAGAGCTGTAGGTCACAAGCTATCAAAAAAATACAATAACATAAATATAAATATACAAAGGAATGGAGGCCCACAGGCACAGTAGAACTGAGTTCACCCACATTTAGATCCCACTTCTGCCTTCACCACCCTCGGGTGACCTCTCTGTGCCCTGGGGTCTTGGCTGAAATACCCCCTTTTTAGGGTGCCTTCTCTAACCTCCGAGACAGTGCACGTCCCCCTCCTCTACACTTTCATAGCACCCCGCTTCACATAGTCCATTATTTGTTTCATTCCTGACTCCTGGATTCATCCCACATCAGATCCTGTAAGCGCCACAAAGGACAAGGCTGTGTCTGCTACTTGCTGTCATATTCTCAGTTCCTGGAATTGATGTTTGATAAAAATTGGTTTAATCAAGCAAGCAATGTGCCCTCAGTCTCCTCGCCTAAAACAGAATAGCAATACCTCCCTGAGAAGGTGACTGGAAAGAGTGAAAGTATTAACATATATATGGACTATCCCCTCTTCCGATCTCTTCAGAAACACAAACCTGGTAGCAGTCATTCATGCTGGGGATTAGGGGCTTGAGACCACTTCTCTGGTCACACACCCACCGAGAAGAACTCCAGATGTAGAGGAGAGACTGACGGGGGAGAAGAGGGACTAGAGACTAGGGGCCACAGTGGAGGGGCCAGAGTGGCTGAAGTGGAGCCGCCAGCGAGGTAGCTGCTGTGGCTGAGCAGAGGACCCTGGGCAGGATGGGGCACAGCTGTTCAGATGAGGCCCCACGCACCTGGTGTGAGGAAGGAAAATAAATGCTGATGATTTTGAAGTGAATTTGTGGTTCCTTTTCTAAGCTGCCAAAGGTTCTTGTGCTTTTTGGTTATCTGATAATAGAGGTCAGAAAAACAAGGTGGGAATGCAATGTGTGTGTGTGTGTGTGTGTGTGTGTGTCTGAGAGAGTGAGGGAGAGATCATGGAATGAACACAATTTTGGCATTATAACTAATCCTGTAATTATTTGCAATGGGTCAATACTTTTGGAAAGAAAGGAGCTACCATTTGTCAAGCACCTAGGAGATGCCAGGTGTTTGGGAAGGGGTGTGTGTTTTCTCATTGCATCTGTAAGACTCTAGAGGAGGAACTAAGACCCCATCTGCAAGAAGAGAAATCTGGGCCTCAGAGCAGAAGTGGTTTTCTCTGGGTAAATAGGTAGCTGTGGAGACTAAACAATAAGAGTGGCTTCCGTCAGACAGAGGCCTGCTGTCCCTCAGTCTGTGCCTGGCACTGCTCTATACAATTACATCATGTAACCCTTACCCTAACCCTGTGAAGGAAGATTTGCCACGTCCGTTTGACTGAGGAGGAAATAGGCTCAAAGATGGAGAATAACTTAACAAAGTCTCACAGGAGATAGGATTTAAATGCAGGTCTGAGTGCAGAGGCCAGCTTTTTGCACTCCACCAAGTGACTGTGGTTAAGGTGCCTGAGACATTCTGATGAATTTGCATTCAGATGATACTGATTTATGTATTGACTTATACATGTATTGATCATAGATAGTCGTAGTCACCCCTAAATTTTAAGAATGCCGAAGAAGTGTTTTTTAATTACCCAGACTAATACCATTGTGAATTACAGGTATAATGGTACATACTAAAAATAGTTATGTCGCTAAAGAACTATAGATACCAGAGAATGGAAACTTTAAAAAAAAAAAAGCAGAAGAGGGAAGAGTTTGAAAGAACGTGTGACTTATCCAAAGCTATTGAGTTGGTCTGTGAAAAGCCAGAACAGAGCTTTCCTCATCACACCACACAACCTCAAAATGCAGGAAAAAAATTGTTTACTGGGATGTCTCCTAACATTCTAATAGGGAAAGAATGGCTGAAATAGCCTATCAGAAACTTGAGGAAGAAAGGCTCAGCTGGATCCGCACTTCAAACGCCTTCAAGGCTGTATTCTAGAGTGTTCCCACTAGGTGGCGCAAATGAGCTGGTTAAGAAACAACTAGTTCCGCGGGAAAAACCTGAAACTCCAAACTCGCTAATACAGGATTCCATAGCCTTTCCCGTGGTCAAAGCCCTCCGGTGAGCCCTAACAGAGCCAAACACATTCCTTCCTATGGACGAGAGTGACCTAAACAACTTCTACCCAGCTTGCTCTTTAAGGATGTCACCAGAATGCAGTACGTATTAAGGCATGCCACTAAAGAACCCGGAAAGGTGCTTAATAGGCTTCTGCAGCAATTATGGCTTCTGCAGCAATTATGAGAACTTTCTGAGGAATGTTCATAAGGACTGTATTTGCCTTGTATATGAAGTTTTTTAAAGCACCACCAGATTAAAAACAAAAACAAAAACAACCTATCCTTAAAGGAGTAAAGCTGGAGTTGGTTTTCTCATTCAGTAACATTTGCTTTAATGTAAAGCAGTAATTGATTCTATAAAATCCTTGGTTCCCCACTATCATCAGAAGCAATTCCATATTCTACAAGCCAGCAAACAAAGCTGTTCAAAACCGGGAACTCCCCTACCCTTCATATTCTGCTGAATGAACCCCCCACCCACTCACCACACCCATCAGGCAATCTAAAGTCCTCGCTGGTTTGCAACAGGCCACTGACTATCAAGGTTTTGGTAGATTCTCATAGGCTGTTTCTTCTGGGACATGCTTTCTGCTCTCCTATGCCCAGCAAATTTGACATCCTGCAGATCCAACTGTCAGCTCCCAGAAAAGGTTCATTAGCTCCTGTCCTGGGTTCCCCATCACTTCTTACACACTCATATCACATCACTTTCTACCAGTATTAGACTTTAGCAATTCGTTTTTGCTTGAAGCTGAGAAGACCCTTAAAACTTTGTTGTATTTTAGTGTATGATGAGGGATATTTTGGTCAAGTCACATAACAGTTATATATGGTCCAATAAATTGTTTTGGGAAAAAGTACAAACAAAATAAGTTTACCTTGGGTGAATAAAATTATACATTTTCTATTTCTGATTTTTTGCTCTTCACATAGTCTTTGGATTTTTAGATCTCTTTAGTACACATGTAATTTTTTTTTCTAGGAAAATAAGCTCCAGTAATTCAAAGTATAAAAAGAGAAGCAGATCAAATCTGTAAATTGAAATTATATTTAGTTTTAAAAATGAAGTTAAAATGATATTTGCTTGATTTTTGTGGGGAGTAGTGTTGGCAGATGAAATCAGCATATCTTTTGCAAAAGCTACTCAATCTCTTCTGTACTGATGTAAACACTTTTAAATTGAAAGAGAGATATTTTCTAGTCATCCAAGAAGTAGAATAAAGTTGCATGAACTTTAAGAGACAAATCTTACTCTTGTCT
Organism: Furipterus horrens; assembly: GCF_987537825.1. Lineage (NCBI taxonomy): Eukaryota > Metazoa > Chordata > Mammalia > Chiroptera > Furipteridae > Furipterus > Furipterus horrens. The sequence goes on along the minus strand of NW_028327174.1, from coordinate 129,461,449 downwards.
CTCAGTTTACCCATTTTTTAGACCTGGTATTGGGGGGCAGGGAATAAGTGGTCCAGAAAAGTAAAATAATTTATTCTAAGTCTCACAAATAATTTCTGACCCAGCCCAGACTACAAACTAACCATCTTTTAGTTAATTACACTATACTATCACACATTACCCCTGGCTGGTTTGGCTCAGTGGATTGAGCGTCGGCCTGCGAGCTAAGTGTCGCTGGTTCGATCTTCCAGTCAGGGTACATCAGAGAAGGAAAACTCTGACTCCAAAAAACCTCCGCTGCCTTGCGGCATACCTCTTCAGGGGAAAGGCTAAGGGAGTAAACCCCGACAGAAAATCCGGAGCCGGAGTCCCTAAGGCGGTTTGACGTTGTAGTCAACACCGGCAACTCCTGCGGCGCACCTGAACCCAAGCTGTATCGACTCTGTCTTTCCCTTGGACCCTTCAGCTGCGAAGAGAGGGGGGGTCTGCTGCATGGGCAACAGCAGACCCTCCATATCACCCTGCCCAGGCTCTGTAGCTTCAGCTCCACTGGAGAGGACACTCCAGCGTCATCGCAAGATGTCGATTCAACACGGAAGGAGACAGATATCGTGTCACTCCCGAGTCGGACTGCACAGCCATTCTCGGCGGTGCAGATAGACTCTTAAGAAGCTACACCATCGTCTCTCGAGACGGATGGCTGCCGACTATCACACATTTTAGTAATCTAGTTTTTACATGAAATACTAAAAACTAATTGATGTTTACTAGGTCCCAGTAATCCTGCTAGCATAGCAATTTTAACATGTTAACATTAGAAATTATAAAACAAATACAAAAAAACAATGACAAAATTATGAAATCATAGACTATGTGAAAGGTGGGAGGGAGGACACTTGGATATTACGTAGTCCAACATCTTCATTTCAGAGATGTGACAACTTAGACCACAAGAAAGTAAGTGCCTTAACTAAGGTGACACAATTAATTAATGGTGGAGATAAGACCTTTGGCTGGTGAACTCTGCACTTCATGTTGATATGAAAGGACCACTTTGTGTAAACAAGTGTATCTTAGAGTTGGCTCAGTGTGCTTCAGGTAAAATCCTTGCATTAAGAGCTCTCCTTAACCTAAACTCTTTTAATGGCTCTCCAGTTTTCCAGCCCAGTCCCAACCTTAGCATATACTGCTCTTCTTGATCTGGACTCTTCTCCACTATGTAGCCTCATAACCCAACACTCCCCAACTCTCTGCTAAACTTACAGCAGTGCCTGTATATGAGCTTGCATTTGCTCCTCTCTTCCCAGAACACGTTTCTCCCAACATCCTTCAAGGCTCTTGATCAGTGTGCCTCCTCAGTGACACCTGCTCCTTTCTCCCCACCTCATCCCTGAGAACTATTAGGCATTCCTCTCCTGCTCTCTCTATGATAATTTGTCACTTCCCAGTTCCAGCACGAGATTGCTCTTGAAGAGACAAACTCTATCTTGTTTCTGTTTGGACCCCAGTGCAAGGATCTGGCACATCCAAGGTGCTTAAAGAAAAATATGTTAATTAGACTAAAATCCAACAGAGAACAATTCTTAGGTCTAGAGACCCAGTAAAATGAGAGGTGGAGAGAAATAGGCATTGAGTACCTACTATGATGGAGGCGCTTATATTTATTTTGTGTATTTCTTTCTCAAAATTCTGGGAACTACACATTGCTTTTTCTAATTTACAAATGAGGACACAGAGGCTGAGAGAATTGAAGTAACTTGCCCAACTCCACATAGCTAGCAAGGGAAAGAATAAGGATTTGCACCCAACCCACTGAGCCACACCAGCCAGGGCAAGAAAAAAAAAAAAAAAAAGCAAAAAACATACTGTTTCCATTACTCTGCTGGGGGTAAGAATAAAAACAAAAAACAAAAAAAGAGCAAGGGAAACTCTGCTTTTCTAGTGTTTTAACACATGTTAGGACTAGCGGTGCTACAACAGCGTTTTATAGCCCATTTCTTTCTTTTATTTATTTATTTTAATTCACCAACTTTCTACTAATTCTGAGAAACAAGAAAAAGAAAAGGATAGAAAGGCATATCAGATAAAGACATGATGCACGGTGGGTTTGGAAGGTGCAGCAATGTGGTGGGGAGAAGGACACCGCTGAGCTTTGTGAACATGACTTTTATGTCAATGAGACCCTCCCCCAATGAGCCACCATTAAAAACCCAATGGCTTAAAACTGGGGGGTCTGAAGTACACAGCTTAATGATGGATTTGGCCTTAAGAGGGAAGTAAATTTCCTTTCAGTTAACATAATGCGTGTGCATGTGCACACCCACCCTTGCTCCAACAAGGGCACTTCGTTAACACATTTTAAAGGCAAGACATTAAGGTAACGGTGGTTGAGAAGACTCAAAAGAAAAATGGCAAGTCCACAGAAAAGGCAGCTGGAGGTGGTGCTCTTTTTATAAAGTGCTTCCTTGCCCACCTTGAGCAGCACAGCTTTAACCTCTCAGTTACTCCACACCCTCACCCCAACTCAGGCCCTCTGGGGTGGTGGCCAGAGAAGAAAGAGACTTTCTGTGGTACCGTTCATCCTATAAATTCCATTTTTAAGAGACTTTAGAACCACCAATGTGTATCCGTATTCTCCTTGTTTCTTTTGTTATTGGCTAATTTTTCTCCTTCCCGAAAAGAGTGTGGATTGAAAACGTTGACTATCATGAAATTCTATTTCTCTCGAGTCCCCACCTCACTTCTCTCCTCCATTCCCAGCAACTGAGCTGGTGATGCCTTGGCAAGGTTTCATCAGAACCACCCCAATCCCTTCACCCCTCAGGGTCCTCAGCCCCTGCCACACCCGTGTCCCTGAGGCCATGTTTGCACACTGGAGGTCAAGCAGAGATTTTGTTATTTTCTTCCATGGTAGCAAAAGCAAGTCCCTTTGGAACTATCAGAACTAGTCACCCAAAGAGGTGCCTCCTGGGGGGGTACATGTATTGCTTTGAGCTAAAGGCAACTTTAGCCACAGGCTCAAGAGAAACTTCTGCCCCTCCCTTAACTTCCTAGAAGTGCCTGAATTATGGGCCTTGTCTACAATAAGAGATTATAGTGATAGCCTCTTCTGACTTACCTACAGGACAGGACAAACTACTTTTACTAAGCATCTGCTCTTATTATCATCCTGCAATGACCCTTTGAAGGCCCAAGGCAACTTACATCATTCTTAACTCAGAATGGCATATATACCCAGGTTCCCTTTCCATCTTTGAACCTCTGATGCATGTGGGGTCTCTGATTCTCTCATGTATGTGGGGTTCCTATATATACATATGTAACGAAATTTGGTCTTTTTCTCTTGCTAATCTGTCTCATGGTTATTTCATTATTATATCAGCTGAAAGAACCTTGAGGGTAAAGTCCTCCCCCCGACCCCAATGAGAACCAAAAGAAATATGAGTTGGCATCAGCAAGGATGGAGCAATAGTCCATTAAACCACGTGGGTCAGTTTGGGGTAGTTTCTGATTGTGGACAGAGGCAGGGACTCAGTAAAGTTTCTTCTAGCACCAGAACACTATGAGGAGCATGGTCATACTGGTGTTAAAAGAATTCCAGGGCCAAGGCTGGTGTGGCTTAGTGGGTTGAGCACTGGTATACTAACCAAAGGGTCCCTGGTTCAATTCCCAGTCAGGGCACATGCCTGGGTTGTGGGCCAGGTCCTCAGTTGGGGGTGCACTAGAGGCAACCACACATTGATGTTTCTCTCCTTCTCTTTTTCCCTCCCTTCCCATCTCTCTAAAATAAATAAATAATATGTTAAAAAATAAATTCCAAGAATGGGCAGGTGTGGTTTAGGAGCTATAGATTCAAAAGAGAAAGTGATATTGTATTAAGACATTTGATGATAAGGATCAAAATCAGCTGTTGTCTCTAAATTCTTCAGTTTGAAGGATTCAGAGTTTACTGTGATACCAGGCTGCCTTGTGGTTCCAAGGCCAAAGGTCTACACTCTCTAATCCCTGCTGGTACCAACAAAGCAGGCTGCAAAGGAGCTGCTGAAATCCAAAGAGGCATAAAACTTGTTCTCACTTATCTCCATCTCCCACCAGAAAAAGTCCCAGCAAGCTCAAGTGACTGCAAGGATTTCAGGGTCCGTCTCCCTCTCTCTCCAGCCTTGCACACGCGTTGCTTGTTTGTTTGGGTACCTTGCGCTTGTTTCTTCTGCATGGACAGTTCTAGTCCCTCGCCTGCCCAGAACACTCCTGTTCATCCTTTCATGCCCTGCTTACACGTCTGTGAGGGTTAGACGCTGCAGAGACGGGAGACAGTGATTCAGAGGAAGGGAAATGGCCTCAGGCCCCAGAGCTGGTCGCTAAAACTGTAGCTGGGAAGCTAGCTGTCCCTCAGACAGGGGTACACTCCTGCTCTGAAGGGCAGTGTCTCCCTGAAGAGGCAGCCCAGGAAAAACAGCAGGCTGCTTGCTGAGGGAGGTTGCTGGGAAAAGAGGAAAAAAGAAAGAAAAAACAAGTAAATAGAAAACATCCGCACCAGTCCCCAGCTGGAACCCTTGAAGGTTCCCCACCTGACCTTGGGCCCAGGGAGGCCTGCCTCAGGCCCCCGGCTGTCCATATGGGGTCAGTGTCCACATGGGGTCAGTGTTCCCCTCGATAAGGTGTTCCTCCTCTTGCTTTCTAGAATGCAAACCGCTGCGTGTATCAGAGGATGTAACACTGCTCTTTTCTCAAAGGCCTTGCCAATTCCAGGGACGGCCCCTCCACAGGCGGAGCCTCTGGGGCATGACTCTCTCAGGAGCCCTTGGTCTACCCAGGGCAAAGGGCCCAGATGGAAGAATGATTCTGTCCTCACCTGTAGCAGGGCCACTCCATACCTTCTCCAGCAGTGTGAACCCAGTTCGATCTCCTCCAATGAACTGGACTCCCAGCTGGTTCCTGGATACTGCAGACTTGGAGGTTTTTTGTGTCTTGCTGTCCACCAGGGCTCAGAGCACTTCGATCCTGTCCTCAGGGCCTTTGAAGCCAGGAGGACAGGCTCCAGCCCAGAGCAGGCGCCCTGAGCAGGGATCAAGCACAGGGTCTACGCATGTTTTTACAACTATTTTCTTAATGTAGTTGCATCTGTTTAATGATAATTGGGAGAAAGAATTCTGGTAGGAGACTGACACCAGCCACTTTAAGTGCATTTTGGAACAAGACTTTATACATATAAATAAGTTGGTGAACAAATGAATGAATAAATACATGAGTGTCAGGTCACAAAAATGCAGTGAACAAGATGCAGAAGTGGTATAAGAGTCTTAAATGATCTACAGATGTGTACTGTGTTCCCACCTGTCACTCTCGGCACTTCTTCCCTGTGTTGGGCACTCTGCTCACACCTATGTTCATGATTTCCCTCAGTCCTTCCTGCAGTTTTGTGTAGTGAGTGGTATTATCCTCATTTCACGGATAAAAGAACTGAGGTTAAGTACCTTGGTCAAAGGCACACAGCTAATAATCAGGACAGTTTAGGTTGAAACTTGAAAACCTGTCTTCCTAATGAGTCCACTATATCCCAAGGCATCATGCTGACTAGATATTCATTCATATCCACACAGGAGTCTCTTTGAGTCAGTGGCCATGGGAGGAGGGTCTTGGCTGGTGGAACCACTTTTGGTCTTTCCTTGCCAGCAACCCAAAGTCTGAATTCTTGTAAGGCAGGCAGGGCAGCCAAACTATAAACTAAAACTAAAACAAAAACAAAAACAAAAACCCTCCCAACTTAAAGTATATAAGGGTGCCAACCAGCACACAGGAATTAAAAATGTCCTTTCTGCTTTCTTTTATGAATGTGGGTGGCAAATAAGCCAAAGGGAATAAAAATAGAAACAGGGCAGGCCAGACCTCCCTCCACAGGAAAAAACAATATTAATGTGATTAATTCTGTTCCTAAACAGCAGCCCACATTACTGACACACAGGGTGTTCCCGAGCCGGGTGTGTGTGTGAACGTGTGCACATATTTGCACTCTCTGAATACATGTATACATCTGTGTGGATTAGATAAACACACAGACCTGCCACCCACAGAGAATATTTATTCAGACGATTCATGAATCACACTGTGTTTTCTTTTCCCAAATCCTGAAAACATTCAAAATAAGCCACTTTGTATAAACATATTCATTCCTTTACTTACACAGGTTCTTATAAAGGCAGATTTGCTCACTTTTGAAGCTTTCTCATCTAACCACAGAAGACGGGTTAAGAACACAAGGCAGGCTGGCTCACCACACACCAGGGAGGCAAGAGCCTGGATCAAACTGTTACATCCTCACTGCATTTCTCAAGAGCTCTTCGCCCATGCCCCGCAGGCCCTCGTTCCATGCTTTTTAACATCCTGACTTACTCTGCAGATCTACCTACCATGTGCCCCACCTCTCCTTCTCCTCACAGGTGCACTGTTAGCATCTGACCACGTTAGTGCATGGATCTAACCAGATTTCCGCTCAAAGCGATGGACCTGTAACCCAGAGAGGCACAATCTCGGCCCTCTCTGGCTGCTAGCTGCCCTTCTTCCTCCTCCTCGCTGGGCCTGCCCACATCCTTCCTCCACAGCCTGGCTTGAGGTCCCCACAACTCTAAGGGGTGTGACTCCCTCCTTCCCATAACCTGCACTTGTCAGCACAGCTGGATTGGTATCTGGAAGATGCTCCTAGGCCCCTTGTTTGGGGACGAGCAGAGGGTGACTGAATGTACCCATTCATTCCCTTAGTGGGATGTAACAGGTTTCAGCATGGCCCGGAGCCCACCTGTCAGGTGGCCTGGCTCTCTGAAGACTAGATGGGGGAGGGGAGGGTAAGGAGTTCTCCCATTTACTTCTGTCACTTGGCCTTTCCATGGGGCACTGGCTGGTGAAGCAGAGTTCCACTTGGTTAGGCTGCAGGCACAGATTTTATTTATTCTAAAAGAAGCCTAATGGATCCAACTCTTAATGACATTCAAGAAATCCTGAAGAAACATGATTTGTTATTTTGGGTGTGCCATGAACTTTCAGGGCACAGGGTCCCTAGAGGAAGAATTCACCACCCCAGGGAAAACAAAGAATTCCATAGAAACCGGTCAGCCTAGCTGAATTCACCATGGGACAGAGCTTGCCATCACTTAATAAGAACTCTATTGTATATCTGATGAAAATATATGGAGAATTTTCTTCCTCAGTTAGCCTGTAATTTAGGAAGTTTGTAGTTTCTTAGCAGTCACATTCCTTTGGCAGGAACAAAGGATTATGTTGATGGAGTAAACAGACATGAAACAAACTGAACTTTCCTTTTAATAAAGTAAGATCTATTGCTAGGAGTTTGACTGCCACCAATTGTAATGTGTTCTCAGGCTCCCCTAGAGGGAAATTTAGCCTCCTTAGAGCTTTAGGGACTGCTTACTGTTTTGTGTCCCACTTTGTCACTGACTGTCATCTCCATGGGGTGGTCATTATGCTTCTCCTACAGGAAACTTGAAATTTGGAGACGTTAGTGACTTACCCAAGGTTACATGGTTAGCACTCAGCAGAGAGAATCATTTAGATCTTGTCAACGGGCCTTGGAATCCTGTTTCTCCTTTATATCGGGGACCTTGAAACTACAGCCTAAGGACCCAAGTCCAGTCTGTGCCTGTTTTGTATGGCCAATAAGATAAGAATGACTTTTACATTTTTAAATAGTTGAAAAAAACCAGAAGAAGAGAAATATTTCATTACATATGAATACTATATGGCATTCAAATGCCAAGCCCCGCAAATGAAGTTGTGTATTAAAACACAGTCACATCCCTTTGTTTACGTATTGTGTACAGCTGTGTTCCCAGTTCAGGGGTGGCACCGAGGAGTTGTGACAAAGACCACTAATGGCCCCAAGCCAAAGCACTTAGTGTCTGAATCTTGACAGAAAAAGCTTGTTAACCCTGCTCTGTACCCTGCAGATACCACGAGTAGTGTGACGCTATAGGCTTAAAGCCCCTGTAGTTACAAGTGGGTCCCCAAGCTGCCTTTCCAAAATTGACCTGACCATGAATAGTCCAGTATTTCTCCTTTCTTTTGGGCAGCAGTGATGCTACACCAGTAAGAAAACACATGTAAAACAAGAAAGGAGTAAACTCTGCCTGCATCCCTTAAAACTAAACTTGAATGGCTTTCAGAGGATGCAAGCCCTTTTTCTTATTCTCAGACTTCAGATTAAAGAACCATAAAAACAATATGACTTTTACATAAAGGGAATATGCTTCATAGAGCTAATGCAACTTTTACCTATTAGGGCTCCTTCCTCCCTTGTTTTTGATATTTTATTTTCAAGCTGCAATTTTAGATTCTTTATCAATAGTCGAGGTTGTTATGTGCTGCTGTTGTCACAAAGGGTTTTGCCGTCAGTATGAGAGGGAATTGGTCCAGTGTCTTGACAGCAGGTAGCAGCATTAATTCAGTGGAAGAGGAATAAGAGCAGATATCCTTTTGCTTTACATGCTTTCATTCCCCTTTCTCAACTGCACATCCTAAAGAGTTGACTCACATATAAAAAATAATTAAAAAATAAAAATCGTACTTATTAAGATGAAGAATTCTGGAGGTGAATGCTGAGTATGCTTAATGCCACTGAACTGTACACTGAAAGCTGGTTAAGATGGGAAATTTTATGGTATGTGTAGTTTATCACAATTTGAGATAAAACTAAAGAAAATAACAAAAAGAGGCACATAAGTATCAATTTTGGAAAAACACAATTTCAAAAATTCAGGAAAATTTTTACATACAATTCCATTAACAAAATAAAAACAAACAAACAAACAAACAAAATCAACCCTCAGAGAAGGGATTTGGAATTATGTGAAGCATTATCAGGAGAAAATGAGCATTAATGTGTGTCTTGTGCCCATGCCTGTGTGTATGTGTGCTTTTCAGAAATGTTTATGTCTAGTTAATTACATTCCCTCTGCTATTACTATCAATACTGGAAATAAACTGGTTACAAGAATTCTTCTATTTAGAATAATCTCTCTCTATTACTGTAAAATATCAACCACCCTTGCACCAGCAAACAACAGAAACCAAAATAAAAAGTAAGTACGTCTGAGAACCTCTTATAACTCTAACATCTTATACCACTGACACCAAAGACAAAACCCACATCCTGTAAGCACCTATTCAGGTTCCTCTGTAGTATATGTTCAAAGGTTGTTGTCACCACCGGGGTAAGAGTAAGTTCTGAAAAAAGAGAAATCTACAATAGAAATCTTATAAGTGAAATTTAGAGATGAGAGGGACTGCCAACCTGAATGAAAAGTCTTCTTCTTCAATCACTAGGTCGTAAAACTAAAGCCAGCCTATGCTGGATGTGGGCAAACACCTTATTTGACTCCTGTCCATTTGCCAGTGTTTTCCCAAGATTAGTAAGATACAATCCCTGAGTGTGTACTGTGAGTACTCTGGTGCTTGGTGCCAGCTCCCTGCAGCAGAGGTGGTGTGTGGCGGGTTTCTGAAGGCTCTACTGTTTGCACTGAGCATACACAATGACAACAGCCACTTACAGGCCAGGCCTGGTACTGGTAGCAACAGAGCCAACAATCTAAATGCCAATTGGCGATGACACTGGTCGTGTCAAGAGAAACCAGTGACGAAAGAACAGATGTGCTCTGTGTCTCTTGGTGCCCGCAGCAATATAGTCACTGCAGACCAGCCATGTGATGGAATGCAGAGCAACGTGGTGTGAGGCTGTCATCCACTCAGTCAAATGACCACTGTCTTTCTGCTTCACACAAACCCTGTACACCCCCAACACACATGTGCACACACACACTGATGCTTCACTTCCTGTGCTTGGATGCTCTGGGCTTTCAAGATGAGGACAAACTTTACAAATAACACTTTAAGCTCAGACCTTGAGGATGCGTTGTCAGGTTGTAATGCACCAGACCCTCTGCTGCCCACCATAGTCTCTGTGTAAGGCAGGAGTGCAAAAATGATGGCCTTTAGGCAAATTGTGCTTCTAGAAAGTTTGTTAGGCCTGTAGATTTAAAAATAAAATATAACAACTGCTCGAATCAGTTGCTATCATTTAAAATTCTGAAGAGTTCACCTGAAATGTTAGAGCTCCAATTTCTTTTGATTTGGAAACCTTGGGTCTCCACTCCTCCACTGAGTTAGTAGGAGGTTGCATGGTGTCTGATCTCTCAGCTTCCTCTTTCTTAATACCTACCTGCTAACTCAATTTGCTATCTTTCTGGCCTCTGTAGGCTTTGAGTTTGGGTCTTCTGATCTATAGATATTAACCTTTTCAAGGCAAAGGTCATGTCTTTTCAGTTGCCCCAGCACTTAACGTGAGCTCCTACACATGGTCAACTCATTGGATTTATTCAACAATGCACATTCCATGGGCTCAGAAAGCTGATGTGACTTGACATGGCCTCCCAACCAGATGCTGTTGAGAGAGGGACAGAACCTTGCGGATCATCCAGCTGCTGTAGATCATCAAGACCCATGTGAGTTAGTGTGTCCCTGAGCAAAAATCCACCTCAAATGAACTTCCTCAGCAGAGGCCAAGTCAGGCTGAACTGGGTTTGGAAGTCAGACTGCATGTGTTCAACTCCTGCGTTCACAAGGTTGTGTGACATTGGACAAGTTACTTTAACTCCTTGTCTGATTTTCATCCTCTCCAAAGTAAAGATAAAAAAGGTATTTATCTTATTAGAATTGTGTGCAGATTAAATGTACATAAACATTTCCTACAGCATCTATAGCTCATGGCCCAGCAACAGCCCACAGCTCTACTCAAAAACTTCCCCTATTATATCCTCAGAAGCTGGACATATCAAATTTTAAAAGTACATAGTTATTACAGACCGTTTAAAGTTCTTCGATGCTGAAATACTTCAATAAGACCATTTTCTACCATAAGCCTCTGCTCCACAGTAAGCGTACAACAGAAACACGTGAGGAAAAGGAAAGGCGGTGACATCTATGTTGTTCTGGATCCACAATGTGCCAGACTAAACAGAAATCGAAACCTTCCCCAATCCAGAGGATTCACAACTGACTTAGGGCAGAAACCATTTCTCTGCTGTGATCCTACATAAAGGCCATGGGTGAGAGCAATGAGATAGCTTTGACGGAAGAGGGGGCACCGTCCCAAAACTGGGCCAGGCTTCCCCCAGAATGTTCACAGAAGCTGTTGCTAAGGACCACTAATCTTGGCTCTGGTCTCTCATTTTACCAGTGGGAGAATTAGATCATTCATATCTCTGTATTAATAGGGAGGCTCACGCCAAGGTCAACCGGGCCAGCCACTGTATCCCCAGCACCAAGCCAAGTGCCTGGAGCCCTGGGTCCCAGCAGCACCAAGCTTGGTGTGATGAGGCCTAGGGTGGGGATGGGCTTCTGGAGTACGGTGCTGATTGCTGTCAGCAGTGGGTAACAAAGACACCATTATAGTCTAGACAAGGTACTAGGTGCAGGGTTGATTCTGGGGGAGACTGGGCTGGGGGGAAGTAAGCCTGGGCTTAAGCAAATAAAAGTAGTGGGGCTAGATGCTGTCAAAAAGTCAAGAGGGAAGGGCCACTCTTTGATCCAGGCATCTGGTTCTACTCCAATTCTTCTTAAAAATTTGGGAGTAGCTGATTCTAGTTTCAAAGTGTGATGCCTGAACCACCTGCATCAGAAGCGCCTGGGAGCTTATCAACCGTGCAGATTCAGGAGCCCCATTCTAGACCCGCTGAATCAGAATTTCCAGTAACAGAACCCATGCATTTACATCCTTCACAAGCTCCCCAGGCGTCCTTGGACAGGAAAAGTTTGAGAAGCACCGCACTCGGTCTCCCTGGGGCTCTTTTGTGGCAGGTATCACACAAGAGCCTTGCTGTGCTTGGGCTCCACACTTGGAGATTCTGACTTTACAGGTCTGGGAAGAGGCCTGAGAACTGAGAGAATGTCTGAAATCTCCCAGGTGAAGTGCAGCGGAATGACTTACAACCATTCATAACTGATTGCCAGAGGGGAGGGAGAGCCACTTGTCCCTGTGGCGTGATTATTTTTGTTATTACGAATAACCTACTGAAAATGAAGATATTCTAATCGGACCTTAAAGATATGTTGCTACTTTCCTTTTCAGTTTGTCTCCTTAACCACTCGGACAGCAGGAAGACAAAAGTTTTCCACAAAGACCTGTCAAAACATTACTCCTGTGAATACTGAAGTTGTTTGTAAAGTAAGTTGTATCCATTTACCGGGCATACTTTAAAAATGAAGATTGTTGAGGCACATTTTCTCTTCAAATGTACAGTTTGATGAATTTTGACATACACGTGTTCCCACGAAACCACTACAATTAGGATAGGAAACATTTCTGTCGTCTCCGAAAATTCCCTCCTGCTCCTTTGCAGCCAGCTCCCCACTCCACACCCACCCTTGGTTCCAGGCAACACTGACAGGCTTTCTGACACTGAACTCGCTTAGACTATTCTAGAATGGGTATAAATGGGATCAAATAGTATGTACTCTTTGTATCTGGTTTCTTGGGTTCAGCACAATGTTTTAAAAATTTATTCATAACAAGAACTATTAGTGAATTATATTTCTGTTTCAAAAGTAAGTGCAGAGAGCTGCAGGGTAGTACCACCTCATGAGAAAGAGCAGGTTGCCAGAGTGACCGAGGCCAAGTTCCTGTGAATCGGAAGGGAAGTGAGAAAGTGGCCACAGTTGGCTAGGCTGTTCTTCGGGGAGCGTGGCTAGGAAGGGGAAGAGGAAGTGACCACACTGAGGTAGTGGGAGTTTTCACTGAGGCAGGTGATTTCTGGAGCAATGAGCACTTTGGAGAGGGCTGACTTGAGCTGCAGGATGTGGGAAATGAGAGAAGAAAGGGAAATGCAGGGAATCATAAACAAACTGTAGTAGGCGGTAGATAGGCGTGGTGGGCCAGGTGCAGAGTGACCAGGGCAGATTCCTCGCGTGCGTAGCAACAGGCAAAACTACAAGCATTGCACAGCCAGTCCCTTAAACATTATCCCCTACAGATGACACCTAGGCCTCAGAGGTGTTTCAGCTCCAGGCCCAGAGAAGCAGCAAAGCCAGACTGAATGATGGATGCCATGGCTGCCATAGGATGAGCTGCATTGACTAATGACCCTCTGAGGAGACACACCTGGGAAACTGATGGATATTCTATTGGGATCCTCCCCTGAGACCTCCAGAGAAAAATCTCTCAGGATGGAGGACCCAGCGCAGCCCTCACTCCCACGCACGCCTGAACCTTTCCTTCATCTTTTCATCTCTCATGGTGCACATCTCTCCCTCTCCCTCTCTCTCCCTCCCTCCCTTTCTCTCCCCCCACCCCCTCTCTGTCTCTCCCCTCTGTCTCCATCTCTCCCCTAAGCTCCAAGGGCCCTATTTTTTAAATCCTTTTTATTGAATTTACTGGTGTGACACTGGTTAACAAAATTATACAGGTTTAAGGAGCACAAGTATACAACACACCATCTGTACACTGTATTGTGTGTTCACCACCCCAAGACAAGCCTCTGTCCATCACCGTTTATTCCCCCCTTCACCCTCCTCCACTCCCCCTACCCCTCACAGAAATCACCACACTGCTGTCCCTGTCCATGAATTTTTTCTCTTTTGCTCAATTCCTCCACCCCCCCACCCCACCCCTACTCCCCACTCCAAGCCTTTCTGTAACTTGTTTCCTGAGCCCATTTCTTCTACGGCTCACTTCTATCTTTGTGACTTTCTCAATAAACGTCCCCTTATAATTTGAGTCTTGGCTCTGAATTCTTCTCTTAGCCAGAACTCAAGTACTGAGGTTGCTGGACAGAAGTCTAACACCCGATGCCTTTTTTTTTTTTTTTTGCTGCTAACAAAACATTGCCAGTTAAATATTTTTAAAAAATGATTTCTTTGTTACAGTTGTCCCATTTTTTCCCTCATTGCTCTCCCCTGCTCCACCCCTTCCTCCTCCCACAGTCAATCCCCACCCTATTGTCCACGTCCATGGGTCATTCATACTATTTCTTTGATTAGACCTTTCCCTCTTCTTTCCCCTTTTCCCCCTTCCTTCTCCCCTCTGGTCACTATAAATCTGTTCCTTGTTTACATGCCTCTGGTTCCATTTTGCCCACTGGTTTATTTTATTCATTAGTTCATTAGTTTCCTGTATTACATGAGATCATGTGGTATTTGTCTTTTGTTGCCTGGCTTATTTCGCTAAGCATAATTCTCTCCAGTTCCATCCATGTTGTCTCAAAAGGTAGGAGTTCCTGCTTTCTTTCTGCTGCATAATATTCCACTGCATAAATGTACCACAGGTTTTTGATCCATTCATTCACTGATGGGCACTTAGGCTGTTTCCAGCACTTAGCTATTGTAAATAGCCCTGCTATAAACATAGGGGTGCATAGGTTCTTTTGAATTGGTGTTTCAGGATTCTTCAGTTATAACCTTAGCAATGGAATCACTGGATCAAAAGGCAGTTCCATTTTTAGTTTTTTAAGGAAATTCCATACTGCTTTCTACAGTGGCTGCATGAGTGTGCGTTCCCACCAACAGTGCACTACCAGTTAAATACTTTTATATATTTTTGTCTGTGCGGTGGTTTAAAAACATGTCCAAAAATTCTTTGATATTCTTCTCTTCAAGAGATAGAACTTAATCTAACTCCTCAAGCATGGAATGGATTTAGTGACTCATGTCTAATGAATAGAAAACGGAAGAAATGATGGGTTATCATTTCTGACATCATTACTTAAAGATACTGTTGTCTTCTTTGGGGTCTGGAACTCTGTGAGCCATCAGCAGAAATCTGACATGATGTAGCATGAGGTATTCTCTGCAGAAGGGATGATTAACTTGAGAGTTTCAGCACAAGCAGGTCCTAGGAGGGACTGGCACAAACTATGGCCTGGAGGTGAGAGGACATGGCCCATTCAAGGAACCCTGTGGAGTAGTCTAAATTTCTCTTTCTTCATCCAGACCTATTTGTATTCATTTATTTTTGTTTATTGGTCCAGTTATACTCAGACACAATGTCATAGGAATCTATTAGCACTAACATCTTGAAACTAATATTGATTAATACAAAGTTCTAGCACAATGTTTGGACTGGCTTTGTTAGTGGCTTGTATAACTGATCTTTAAGTATAATATTATTCCATGAGAAGAGATATTCTTAAGACCACATAAGTGACATACAAGTCCCTAGATTAGGGTCTACCTTTAACCTTATCCTCATGCTTTTATTATGATGGGACAGGTGGGTACAGAGAAAAGTAAAACCTTCCCACATTCAATACCCAAGTTATACTCATTTGACATCTTCTGAAGTCAAAGAATATACTTTTATCTGACTGGGAAGGTTGAACTAATTGAGACTACACATAGCAGCCAATATTTGGCAGGCTTATTTATATATGGGCACCAAGTCATATTGACTATTCATAGTTTCATGTAAATGTTCATGAAGATGAATTAATTCCTGCTGAGACTGACATTCTGCAGCAACGTCCAACTCTGCAGACACAGTAAGTGTGATTAGGATTTTATGTCCCAGAGGCCAATGGCATGCCTGAGGTACTGAGTGCCTCCTTGAAATGGGGATTCTGACAGGAGACCTAGGGAGAATCATTGAACAGATGAATGGTTTTGAGTCTGTTCTTCATTTTTAAAGTGGGAGAAAAGTGGCCTAGCAAAGAAAAATAGATCATCCTAGGAGCTGAAAGAACTAAATGGCATGCCTCACTGATATATCATGGGGACAATTTCAAACACATCTGGCACACGCACAGTGGAAGAAGGTATTAATAGTGTGTTTTAGGAAGTAACTCTTGCAGATAGAGCCTCTAATTCAGTGGCACCATGAGATTGTTCCATGATGATGGAAATGATTGCTATCTATTTAATACAATAGCCGCTAGACACACGTAGCTTTTGGATACTTGAAATGTGGCTAGTGAGATTAAGAAATTATTATTTTTTAATTTTAATTAATTTAAATTTAAGTAGTCACAAGTGGCTAGTGGCTACTGTATTGGACAGTGCAGCTCTAAGTGATTGGTCGAAGGTATGATTCTTTAAAATTGAGCTTCTGCGCTGCCTGCTGTGGTCAGCGGATTGAGTGCCGGCCTGCGAATCAAAGGGTCGCTGGTTCTATATGCAACCACACATTGATGTTTCTCTCCCTCTCTTTCTCCCTCCCTTCCTGTTTCTCTAAAAATAAATTAAAAAAATATTTTTAAAAAACTGAGCTTCTTATAAAATGGAGATGTATCTTATCTGACTGTGACTCTGGCAGTCAGCACAACATCGGACATATAGTAGGTAGATGGTGTAAGGTTGTGTGGTCAGTAGTCCCAAGGGTCTTCCAAAACCTTAGCCCTGCAAAATGCTCTGGAGGGAAAGGGTTTTCTGAGCAAATACATCTGCAAGTTCTATGCCGTGCATGGAGGGTTAGGGTGCCCACAGAGTGTTAAAGAAACTGGAACACCTTTATTAACTCCCTATTTTCTGTAGTTATTTGTCATGGAAGCCCTTTTCACATAATTTTTTGACATCCCTTAGAAATAGTAGATTCTGGGAAAAATACTTTGGGAGATGATGCAGTAAAGACAAGACAGGAAGAAAATGTCCAATGGATTCCTTGAAAGTAAGAACCTGATTTTCAGCACATGGTCAGCAAGCAATATATGTTACTGCATGATCTACAAATGGCTCTGCCAGTCAAAACCAAAGGCAGTCTATAAACTGTTCCCACTCAGCAAAGGTAAAGAGAGGCAGTATGTGACTTGCAAGCATGCCATCTTTAGTGCACATTCCTGTAGAACTAAAACATAATCTGACGTGTAAGAATCAGATGGAGGTATGCAACAGCAAAGTGGAAGAGAAATAACAAGAGTTATGGAAATATATTAATAGTTTTATATGGCTCTGTATTTTAAAATTTAAACCAAGCAGGTAAACATTGAGAATTCATTGTGACTAGAATATCAATCCCCATGTAAAGAAATCACAAGTCGAGAGATATGAAGTTGTATAAACCAGGATGGCACACAGGTCCCTGGGGATAAGAGAAGAGAATGGTCCTCTTTGAGAAGAAAAATAATAAAACAAGAATATGATTAAGACCAGGGCAGAGATGTATTCCTTAGTCACATCTGGTCTTGATTTTTGCTAATACTTGTACCTTTGTAATAAGGAATTGGAATTAACTCTAAACCCACACTACAGTTTCTGATAAAAATTATTTGTAGTTATTGTACATACACAATGCTTAAGTGTAATGAACTATATATAGACTATCCTATGGTACAAATTAATCTCTTTTCAACAAATCTCTTTTAAAACTTGAACTTATAAAAACCCAAAAATCTCTTCAGATCCAGTTAAGTAGAGAAATCTGGATGGGAAAATCCCCAACCCACTAACACCTTTGGTCAAGGTCATGGTGCCTTTTCAGTGAAGTGCCTGAACAAAGTAACAAGGTCTGTCCCTGCAGGGCTGGACATGTTACAGATGACTGATCTGCAGACTTCTTCATGTGCTTTAGAATCATTGAGACCTGCCCACTTAAAATAGGGGCTTCAAAACTCCCCTTTCTAGGAGGAAGCACCCTACATCCAGGGAATTGTTTAGTCCAAGGTGATTGCACACATTCACCTCCCACAGTTGCAAAGGGGTCAACACACCCCTGGCTGCTCCTTTGAGCATCTCTGTCACCGCAGCAGCGGGCATGGCCAGAGATAGGAGTGAGTCACTCAGACACCTACCTGGTCCTGGGACAGAGGGCGCTAGTTATGTGCATTGTCACTCTTTTTTGTTAAGGCCTTTTAAACCACACAGTTTGATTTTTATGATAATTATTAAAGTGATATATATTTGTATAGAAAACTTGAAAAGCCTCTATACGTATATGAAAAAAAAAAGCATTACTCATAATTCCACTAAAAAAGCCTCACTCTTGATACTTTTTGCCATACTTCCATTCTCATCTATGATGATACTAATGGACAATATTAAAAAAATAGACATATGAGTAGAGTGACTTTCCAATACAGTTTTAAATCCTGTTTTTATCACTTAATATTATGTGCTGACAGTATCCCCATGGATAGTCTTCAACTCTGATTAATCCTATTTTAGGGCCTGAGATAAGCCAGACCACATCTCACCCTGACCACCCCTCCCTCCAAATAACCCCCCAAAAAACAAAACAAAAAAACAAGCACCTACCACATTACAAATAGGACATTAGCAAAGGATGAATAAATAGGACTGACAAAGGCATGTGGCTGATGTGGCCACATTCCCAATAACTCAGCACAATGCAGTTCATTGAAAACAACCCCACATTTCTTTGCTATTTTTCACATTGACACTTCACAACATGTTCACCAAGGCTCCTAAAATGGTCTCTGGCAGGCTTTTCCACTCATCTCTGGGCATTTGGGTTGCCCTGAACAACTGCCACCAGCTGATGTCATGCTGGGGACACACACATACACCATCTAAATGGACAGAGTCCCTTGAATGGAATCTCTATTTACTCTCGTGCCAGGTACACCCCTCTGCTGGTGAGCTTCAATTCCTGAAGGCCTCCTTAAGCAAAGAGAGAAGGTCCCCTCGAATGAAAGATGACAGGGCTAGTGAAACATCATGTCAAAGACCATAATCTCAGTGAGACAAGCTGGGGGAAGCTCTGGATATGGTCTTTCGTAGATGGGGAAACTGAGGCACAGAGACATGACAGGAGTGGCTCAGGGTCAGACAACCGATGTGGTAACAAAATCGAGGCAACTTCATTGTAAAGGGCAACGGCCAGGCCCACAGGCTGAAACTCTTTCTTTTTCAATGCCTGTGTCCCTATCTGAGCCCTCTGGCTAGAAGTCAAGGAACCTGCCTGACAAGAAGCAGCCTGGAGGCATTTGCACAGATGATGTTTCAGAAGAAAAAGGTCCTTTCAAAAGCCCCACAATGGCTCTTCAGTGCTGGCTATTTTGGAGAGCAGCTCTGGCTCATGTGAGAGGCTCTGCTTCTTTTCACAGTCCTGACCTGGGCTTGTCATTCTAAGCCAGCCGTGGCTACTGCGCTCACCCAAGGTCTCCAAGAAAAGTGCAGGCCTGACCTGGCCACCTGATAGGGGAACACAGGAGAGCATATGCTTGGACCTAGGCGGGCTGTGCTGGGTCTTTATGTGGCAAGACTTTCCAAACCTTTGGTAGTCAAACATTTTCATCCATCTGGTCATGAACTCAGTCATGACCCAAGAGGCATTGACTACAAAACTGGAGGAGGAGGGGAAGCTTTGGTGTGACCAAATGGCAGTAAGAGTCTCAAGGAATGGAGAGGAACATGGTTTGGACGTTGAGAAGTAACATCTGTCTGAAGTAAATGTAATAAGTGTGAGGAAAAGATGAAATTATATATGTAAAGAGCTTAAAAGAACATCTGGAATGCAGGAAATGAAGCTGGTGTTTATTTCTTAAAAATGCCTGTGTGCCTTGCACATGGTAGGAACAGAACTCAATGATGAGGTATCATCCAAGGGTGTGGGTGGAGTAAGGATGAATGCGGACGGGTTTCTTTTTCCCTGTGAAGCCTTCCCATAGGGGTTTCACTTCCCTTCCATCTTCCTCTTCCTCTTCTCTCTTCCTCACCCCAGGCAGCTGTGGTGGGTGTGTGGTTGGGGCCA
The DNA here is from genome assembly GCF_987537825.1 of Furipterus horrens. Taxonomy (NCBI): domain Eukaryota; kingdom Metazoa; phylum Chordata; class Mammalia; order Chiroptera; family Furipteridae; genus Furipterus; species Furipterus horrens. Next base: position 129,441,771 of record NW_028327174.1, on the reverse strand, counting down.
GAGCAGAGGCACAGGGAGGCAGAACTCAGACTCTAGAGACATATCACAGAGGTAAGCAGAGTGGCCTGAACTGCGGGTCATGTCCATGGATTGTGATCTCTATAAGATGTTAATGAGTGAAAACAATAAGAAAAAAGATTTCAGGTGGGCTACATAAAATCGAACCAGTTTCTTCACTAAATGGTTTCGCAAGACGTTTCATCTGCAATTTTACATTGTGAGTCTTCTGGGGTGGAGATGATGTAGCCTTTTGTAAACTCATGTTATCAAGGGAAAAAAAAAGTCAGCTTTCACTGGGCATTACTCAGGACCAGCATTTTGAGGAATACTCTTAATCAACACTGATCCTTAGATTTTTATTCTCTGCTTTATTTTCTCATCTCAATGAGCTAACAACCCCCAATCCTAGAAAAGGGGAAGAGGTGATGTGTGCTAAAAGTAATAATTCTCAAATTTGAGCATATTTGTCATCTACAGTCGGGCCCTTCAGGATGTTTGTGGTCTGGCAACCAGCAGCATCAATATCACCTGGGAGCAAAATGTACACGCTCAGGTCCCATCCTAGGCCCAGGTGCACTGAAACAGAACCGCATTTTGGCATGATGCCCAGGTGGGCACATTCAAGCTTGAGATGCAGACTAAGGGTGCTTGGTGCCAGGCACTAGCCCCAATAATTCTGATTTCTGTGTATGTATGGTGAGGTCCAGGTGTGCACATTTAAAAATAATCTCCAGGGGATTCTGATGTAGCTGGTGAGCAGAGCCCTACTGAGAAGCACTGACTTGGCCCAAACACCCTGCTATAAAGAAACAGAACAGTCCTGTGGTGACAATGGGTTTCACAGCAGCACCTTTACAAAGGTAGTGAGGATATAGCACCTTTATAAGGAAACGGAGCCCTGGAGAGTGAAGGTGAAGACCCCAGACCAAGGTGCATTAGAGTAAACAAGCATCCTACAGTCTTATTCCTCACCCCTGCCCCTCTGCACCTTTCCAACCTCTCTCCTTGCTAATCAGCTCCTTATTCAGCAGCTAGTACCTTACTGAAGGCCCTCTCTGAATCTGCCTGTGTTTTTAGTGAAAGGCAAGCAAAACACTGTTGGCTGCCTGTGCTTGCTAACAAAAATGCTGATGAGCTTAATTCTGTAAGCTGGCTTCCAGACTGCCACCGGCCAACAGCAGCCTGCTTATTCAATCAGGGCCTGGCCCATTTTCTAATTACCAGCATCATTTGGGCTCCTTCCCTCCAACTGCAAACTTGCTTGAGTTCAACTTGTATTTACATGAGAAATGGATCATTCTTTACAGCTGTGTATCTATGTCAGTCCTCCAGTCACACCCCACCCCTGCGCTGCTGGAGACCAAATGAAAAGGCATGTGGTTCCCTGGGTTCCCAGGCCGTTGCTGACCAGCAAGTCCCAAAAGGGAGCCATGAGGCAAGTCCTTATTGCCTGGGCCAGGGTGACCTCTTCCCAGCGTCTGAATTCCAATTTGTATTCCCACTCAGAGGCCTGATGGAGTGACCAATCATCTCAGTTTGCCAAGGACGGAGATTTCCCAGGACATGAGATTTTTAGTGCTACTCTTTGGAGGGTTGGTCCCTTTATGCCTGACACACCATGACACACAGGCAGTGTGAGAACATTTAATAGTCCCTGAGTGATCTAGCTGGAACAGAGAACTGACTAGAGTTAAGGTCTCATCTTTCTCTGTTAGGCCTAAGATTGATGATGTATTTCTTCACTGCTCTGCACCTAATTTTGCTTTTAATCCCAATTGCTAATCTGATAGGATGAAGCATTACTTCCAGCCATAGAAAAGTGGAGGTCTGTAGGCATGTTCTGAGATGAAGGAGGTGGCAAGGAACCAACATCCTGTGTATAATCCTTTGAATGGATGTGTGTCATCCACAAAGTACTCTTATCAATTCAAAAGTACAGTTAGCATTTATTATGTACCAGGCAACAAAGGCAATGCAACCTTATGTCAAGTACACTCCCAGCATTCAAAAAGAGAGACATTGATACAACGAACCCTATCTGCTACAAGGCTACCTTGGGGATTACTAAAATGGCAAAAGGCCATGGGATCTAGGGAAGAGGGTATTGGGGTACCTCTGCTTACTATATGCCCACTACTTTCATTCATTATCTCACTTCACGGCAAACATTTCTTAAGCACTTACCATGAGACTAACCCAGTTACGTTTTACAACAATTCTATTATTATACTCATTCTATGAATGAGGAAGATGAGGCTTTGAAAAGTCAACTATCTTGCTCAATGTTGCAAGTTAGTAAGGGAAGTCTAAACCCAGAGAGTTGAACTTTGTCCCTGGCACTGTCTGAAACTGAATTTCTCTCCTTGTTGGGGGGCTGGACCCTCAACACAACCAGTGTGCTGGACACCAGTCAAAATCAGACCAAAGCAAATGGGTGGGCTCTGGAAGCAGAAGAGTCTGGGTGTCCGTAGTGGAAGCATGGCAGAGAGAAACATGAGGTGAGGTGTCTGATTCTAAACTGTAGAACCCCAAGGCATGACACAAGGAATGTCACACTGGAGGTGTGGGAACTCTGGGAATGCTGGTGTCCTATGGAAAACTGGCCAAACAAATGCTGTCCTCTGTCCCTTAGCTGCAGTAGAGGCTAAAGAATGTACAGCTAGAATGTGAAGCCAAGTGCCTGAGTTCTTTGTTATTCTTTAAGGGCTAACGATGAGCGACAGTCATTGTTTTACATTTTTTGAGTGCTTTTGTAAATTCTCAAAAATATAGCTTTGTTATGTACTTAGAACATCTGAGCAACTTTGCATATACAGAGTACTTGATATGTGCAAATCAAATAAAAATGTGTTGATTTGATATGCTGTGACTGATTTTAATATGCATATTGCAATAGTAGATTTTGAAGTTAGGTATTCTAGCACTATCCCTATTGAAAGTGCTGATTTTAGTAATAACAATCCACAAGTTCAGTATTCTTAGTGGACACTGGACTCTACTAAGTACCCAGAGCCCGACATTACATAGTGAATATCTTTTTTTGTTTACTTTATAGGTTTTGACAATTAAGCATTAAACACACTTGCTATTAATATGTAAAAGCATTAAAATTAGTCTCCCTGTAATAATAATTAACAAAGCATAAAGGTAGGAAGGATACTATTTGAAAGAAGACAAAGAAATATGAGCTTCTGGGAGGGAACAAAAACTGATACACATTTCGCTCACTTCCATTGTTAATAATTCCTGGTTAATCCAATTATAGTTATTTCCCCCAGAGGCTTTTATCTACAATATAGGGTTTGGGGGAGCGTTTCTGTGATTCTGAGACTTCAGTCAGCTCCTGGCACAGCCAGGTATTAGAATTCCTGTGGCCCCTTCTTTAGGAAATAACAAAGTTGTCCTATGGCAAAGAGAAAAACTTTCTCTACTTGCTGACTTACACTCAGCTTTGCCCTACAATGGCCTTTATGTTTCTGTATCAGTAGAAACTGACTTTCAGATCTATCCATTTGATGTCTCTGCCCCTTTAGCTCAGTGAAACCAAAGCCATGCATGCTTGGGAGAGCCTCTCCTCCTGGTGGACCTTTGGGGAAGGTATTCCCCCTCCATCTGAACGTGTCAATTGAAGAGAACGAAGCTCAACTCCCCAGGAGCAGAACCATGTTCTCTGTGAGATCAGAATGGTTTCTCTATTCTCTTCATTTCCATGGCTCTTTCCTTTGTCCTTGACATTTTCTAAAATTAGCTTTATCACTCTTCCCAGCATTTTAACTCCCTTAAGTGGTTTGCACAACCTTTTCTTCTTCAGATGGCTGTTTACCCACAGCCACAGCCTTTATATAGGTAGGACAAACTAGCAACACTCGCTCATAATGTATTTCAGCTTCTTTCCATATTCATTATCCAACCAAAATCAGAGACAACTTAGTTCTTGTCCCCACGAACTTTCTAGAAAGCTGCTATAAATAAAAATGAAGAAAATTAGCATTCTTTGGCCAATGATATACTTCAATTGTATCCAGAAAATCTTACTTTCTTCCAGAACTCTTGAGTGATGAAGAAAAAAATATATATATGTACACACACACACACGCACACACACACACACACACACACATTACCATGTACTCTCATAGCATTAAACAGATTTCAAGTTCAGAGACTCTAAAGGTGATACGTGACATTCACCAACATCTTCTCAGCCAGATATAGGTACTATACTGTATTAAACATGTCTTTTATTTTTTCTATTTGGATTCTTTAACATCTGGGATTTTGCTGACCATGGAGGTATCAGGGCTAGCCAGTTCCTAGAGACAGTAAATAATACACCCTCAAGCTGTTCACTAGTCAATACAAGCCAAAAGAACCCACACCCCAACCACCTCTTCCATCTCCTCTCACACTTAGGGTTACCATTCCCCTGCCCTCATCACCCCTGGGCCAGGTCCCAGACAACCAGGTTGGCCCTTAGGCTTAGAGACCACTGACATTATTCCAACCAGTCAGCCTTAAATTCGCTCGCCTGCCTTCCCCACCCCTTCCCAGGGGCGCCACAACAGAGACTCTTGCCCACGTGTGCCCTGCTCCCTCTGCCTCTGACCAACCTGGCTGCTTCCCTGTGTGGCCCCCATGACATAATGTGCCTATTCTCTTGGGACCTGTGAGCAGAACAAACTGTCTTGGGATAGTTTGACCTGTTGGCCTCACCATACATAAGTAATGATAAAACCCGTATTTTAGGAACATGTACATAAAGAGAAAGGACGACAGTAGAAAAGATGACAGCCTGGCCCCTGCATTCTGGCCATGATTCAGGCGGACTTCAGTGAAACGTAGTTGTTCCGTCAGTTACATTTAGCAAAAGTGCTACTTTTACTGTTTCAAGAAAAAAGCACGATTTTACTATAAAGCAGTGTATTATACTGGCTGAGAAAGTACTCAGTAGAACCGACTAGAAATCACTGTGATGAGGCATCCCAGTAAGATACCACGTGTTTCAAAAGATGATGGGGTTTTCAGGGCTCTTGATTTCAAAAGCTCAGATTGAGTCCAACTGTAAAAATAACTTATGAAGAAAGTAAATGTAGTCTCCATTTACCTAAATGATAACAGTAAAGCTTTGTACCAAATGTTCGGGGTTCTAATTATTCTAGTAAAATTGTGTCACAGGGGATTTGGTATGAAAGCCAAGTTCCCGTGATGCTGTGCTCTCATCTGGGTTTCTTCCGTCTCTGTCTCTGGAGTCAAAGCTATGCAAAGGCAGTTTGACCCGACTTTGTCTGTCCAGTAGTTACCACACAATAGGTGCTCAATATTTATTTACCAACTGTAGAAATGCTTCTGATAATCTCTTTTGATAGCAGCATAAGAGAAGATATATGGGAGCTCATAGATGACCATTTAAGAGATTAAGTAATTAGCGGACTGGTTTTGAAGAGGAGAATTAAAGCTACTCCCTTTGGTGAAATCATCATGATCCCATTATATTCTGCCACCTCTCAGAGAGATTTAAGATCCTTATTTGGTGGCCTTGGACATCTTGGCATCTTCTGACCTCTAACTGACCTTTGAAGCCCACCTAATTCTGCAATCCTAGCTAACAACTATCCATTCATGAGCATTTTGCATGGGTCCTGCGCGTGCCTCGGGTGCCATCACTGCCCAGTGACACTCACCAAGGGCTCCAGCTCCTTGCGGTCTATGAGGTTCATCTCTGTGACAAAGTAATAGAAGTGTTTGTAGCAGGTGTTGACGTGGGCCTCTGCACCCATCACGATGACCCGGTCGAAGTGGTGGATGTACACATGGACAAAGACCCGGAAAAGGCGGCACAGGATCTTCTTGCAGATCTGAAGGAAGTTCTTTGGGAAGGGAACACCTATAGAAGGTGAAAAAAAGAAAACAAAATCATGATGGGAAAGCTTCGGCAGCCCCAAGGGACCATGTGCGAGGCTGAGGCGCAGTTCTGGCCCCGGGTTCCCAGGCTGCCTGCAGACACTCCGCTGCATCCAACTCTGCCTAAAAGGTGGCTACAACGGCACTAAAATCAAAAGTTAACAACCAACAAGAGAGAAAGGGACCTGGTTTGTTTCTTTGGTTATATCTCATTTTGGTGTAAATAAGTGTGTAGGAATATTAATTTTTACATAGAAACATGCACTCTCCCTTATCAACTGCTAATTTTTTCCCACATTATAGACCACAAGAAAGTTCATTTCCCTCTTACCTCTGATATAAGCAAATGAGTGGCAAGGGGGTAATGCTACAGGGACACTGGCACTCCCTGGCATAGGGTACTAGGGAGTGGTGGAGACTGTGGCAGCAAACACAACTCCAGCCAATGGGGCCATGTGTGGATGGAGGCACAGAACTGTTACAGTTTGTGATGTTTTTGAGATAATTAACAAGTCTGGAGCTCTATGTGACTTGCTGCATTAAAAAAAAAATGAGATGTTAGCAATTAAGCTGAAATTAAAAAAAAAATACCACAGGACAAAACAAAACATCTTTCTAGGTTAGATCCATCTGTAGGTTACCAATATGCAAATTCTGATGCAAACTTTTCCTGAGATCCTGAGATACACTGTTTCTGAGGTGAGCAAAAGGCAACAAACCTCATAAGTACTTCACATTACATTCATTACCACTCCATCACCTCGAGGACAGCAAGAACTGAGGGCTATGTTTCTCATGACACAGACAGGGTGCATGGTCAGACTAGATACCCAGATTCTCCGTCTGACCCCTGCTACTCCCAGCTCAGTCAAGGAGCAAATAGCAAATTCGAAAGCCCACTTCCTTTCTCCCTCTCAAACACTGCTTAAGCTCTTGTTATGTACACTCTCCTTAAGTGGTGACATGTTGTTAGGGAATCCTAAGTGAAACAGACTTTTAATTCCTACTCTGCTCCTTTTCCAGCTATATTTGACCTTTCTGACCTTAAGGTTTTCCATGTGCAGGATGCAGATAAAAATTCCAATAGTTGTGAGGATTAGAAGTGGTACCTGTACAACTTTGGGGGTCATGATAAGGCCTTCTTTGCATGGCTAGGAGGGTGTAAACACAAGTAAAATCTACCTACAGTGCCTAGAACAGAGTTGTCAGGACATGGAGGCAGCTAAATGCCCACCTGGACTTTTGACATATGCAAATAAACCATATGCAAATCAACCTGGTCCTAGTCCACTCCCACAGGAAATGCTGATGGGCGTGGCTCTTCCCAGAGGAAATGTTAATGGACCTAGCCCGATATGTTAACTAATCTGCCAGGGGGAAGTGGGGGGAAAGCAAAAGGATGTAAATGATCTACTGAATATGTTGATAAGCAAACTCATCCTCACCTAAATGTGTGTTTGGCAAGCATAAAAAAGGTGTCTGCAGAAATCCAGGCCACCGATTCCTATAGGCCCAGGTGGTGGACTGGGAGCCTCATTCCCCATTCTCCATTCCCCATTCCCCGTGCTCCCCATTCTCCTAGCTCCTACTGGCCGTTGAGTCAGTCCAAGAGTTGCCTCTCCCCTCCACCCCTCTTCCCCCTTTTACCTAAATAAACCTGTTATCTAATCCCACAGTAGTCTCCAGGTTATCTCTCAGAGCAAGGCTGCCCTGACAAGAGTAAGCGCTCACTAAATGGGAATGGACCCCCTTTTCTCTGCAAAGTAAGGTCTGTAGCAGCTAGCTTTTGTTATAAGGAAAATAATTAACCTTATCAAGAAAGGTAGACCTGACAACCGGCCTTTAAACAGAATTGCAGAGCTGTGTTCAGGGCGTGCCCTGGGTCCCACAATGCTTGGAGTTTGCTGTCTGTGCCTCCACAGGGTCCCAGTGGCAGCTGTCTGGTAAGTAATGGGATCACCTGGGACTCCCAGGGTGAGATAAGAGAGATGGTACACGGCTGGCAGTTGGCAGAGGCAGACTCTGCCCACCCCCCTAGGGCCTGGCACTGATACCAGCTTTTCTTCAAAAACAAAGTGGTAACATATCAAATGAACCCAGGGAGAGACTTGGGCACAGCTTGGCAGCTGACTGTCTGAGCAGCAGATGCTGGGATCTGGGGGGAGGGGAGGTAAAGCTGTGGAGGAGGTGGAGGACAGCCCCTCAGAGTTTATGGGCTGTTTCCTCTGCCGAAGAGGGGTCAGTGAAAACACCTGCTGCAGCTGGAGGAGGGTCTGGTGTCTTCTAAGAAGCTCAAGTCCCAGAGATCATAGAATCCCCTCTAACACAAATATGTTTCTGGACAAAGGGGAGTCCTATAACCACACAGTGACAGTGCCAGGAGGTTGGCATATGCTGCCTTTGCAGACTGCCTGTGAAGTAGGTGTCACTACTCCTATGTCACAGATGAACAGCACTGAGCCTCTGAAGCACAGGTTCACTTGATCCAGGCCACTGAGCTGGTGGCAGGGCTGGGACTGGACCAAGTCAGCTTGCCTCTAAAATCCAAAAGACCTGGTTATGTTTGGAGAGTGACTCTCTCTGCCAGGGATGGAGACTTAGCTAAACTGCTAAGCACGACAAGGCATCCAAAGGTTACTCTTTGGTGGCACGAAAACATAATTTAAGAAAAAGAAAAGGGATAGAGGGGTGAAAAATGTCCACATCCTAGGGAGTCACAGAAGCGAGGTGATAGAGGTCAGCTAGTACAATCCGCAGTCCTTAAGATCTGAGACGAAGAGTGAAAACCAACACTTACTGAATACTTCTATGTTCTAGGGACTATGGCAAGTGCTTTACATGGATTACCTGATTGAATCCTTAAACAACCCTTGAAGACAGACACTACTGTTGTTCTCATCTTACAGATGAGAAAACAGACCAGCATCTCTACCTCTGATAAGCTCTGCCCTCCATTCCACATCTGGTATTTGGCCTTGACTTTGGCCTTGACCTTGGTTTGCTCTTGCCTCTCCCTTTTAGCCTATGGCTGGGAATTATCTTTAGAGTAGTTGAGAGGAGCTGGTTTCAAAGTCTGAAGACCTAGTCTGAAATTCTAGCTCTACACCTTACTAGTTGTCTAGGCAAATTACTTTATCACTCTACTCCATTATGGAGAAGACATTTACTCTGCTGTGTCCTTATAATAGTATCTGTACTATGCTTGGCACTTAGTGGGAACTTTGGGAGTAAATTCTACTTTTGTTATTTCCCACCTGAACTCCTTGGGTAGGTAGGACCTCAGGCTCTGGCTGCTAAATTGGGCCTGACTCTTCCACCATTGTCTCCCTTACTTGTAATTAATTCATTCTTCAAAAGTGAACATTGCAAATGGCTCAAGTAAGGACATGCTCAGCGTGCGCCATAGTCACGCCAGGCCAGCTCTGGAAGCTGAGAAGTCCTAGGTGGGGAGTCTTCGGGAGCCTAGGTTCAGTGCTAAGCCAGAGATCAAATCTCAACTCACAGAACACGAGGTTAGAGGTTAAGAATAAGAAAATTACATGACATTTGGGAAATTCATTCAATATTATTGATGGTTTAGGAACCAATTATACAGTTTGCATAACCCTTTTCTCCCTTTCTCTGCTGCCTTCCAGGTATTCAGATTTGTGTGTGAATGCATGTGTATGTGTGAGTGTGTGTGTGTGTGTGTGTGTGTGTGTGTGTGTGTGTGTGAGTATTTTCAATAAACCTTCTTCAGAAAGTGGGAGGTGGAAGAGATCACCTCTGGGTGTAGAGAATTGGATGGCCACCCTTTGGTGGACTCTGGAACTCTCACCCTGAGTAACTGGGCCTCATGGTAGCAAGACAGGGTGACTGAGTCCTGCTGATCCATTCCCTTCCCTATAGGCTCCAGAGGGACCAGATCACAAAAAATTGAATGACCTGAGAGGTTTTTGTCTTTGTGGTGCCACTAAGAAGCACCCAATCTCCATTAAATAGCCACAGAAAAGTGAACCCTGAGTGAGGCCTGATTTGTGCATGTATGATGTTGCTTAGTCCCTAAATCACCCTGAGCAATGGTATGATCTTTTTTTTTTTTTAAATGTAACTGAGTCTTAGCTCAGTTAAAATATTTACCCTTGGCCCCAAAGCCAAAAGGAGGCTCTAAAAAGAAGGTTCTTCCTTCCACATCTTGTTACTATAGGGTCCATGGTTGCAGGAAACCTATCTGCTCACATAGCCATTTTTGACCCGCACTTAGTTCAGTAGCTGGCTTGTAGAGCTTAAATGATGTCTGTTTGTTTTAATTAAATACAGTCTATCAGTAGGAAGAATAAAAGGCTAGTAAATCATTGCAAATGGACACTGGGCTGGTTACAAATGGCAGCCTGAACCTGACGCCTCAGGTTGTGCAATGTCTGGGCCTGGACTGAGGGCAGAGGGCAGACTGTGTGGCCCACACAGCACCACAGGCCTGGCCAGAACCACATCGGACCCCCTCCTTCTGTCAAGTACTTAAGATACTGTGGACCTTCCACATTAGGTATGCTGTAAAAATCACTAATCCTGGGAGAATGTTGGCTAAAAAGAGATGGTCATGAGGTCAAGTATATTTGTAAAAATGCTGCTTTCATGGAGGTTTACAGTATTCTTAAACATAGTAAAGGATCTGAAAATTCTTGGAGCAAAAAGTCCTACTTAACTCTGGAACCTCCTTTCCCCCATAACAACTATTGATTTAAAGCACAGAATCTGTAATCAGACCTCTCAGGTTCCATTTCTGGCTCTATTACCTATTAACAACATAGCCAATGTGAATGGTGTGTGTCTCTTAGCCTCAGTTTTCCCACCTCGAAAGCAACAGGGATGTTAATGTTATCTGTAGCTCGGGAGGTTGCTGTGAGGATGAAATACACACATATAAAAGGCTTCACTAATGTGTTGCAGATAGTAAGCACTTTTTTGTGAACTTTCAGTATCTTGAGAAGACCAAATGTTCTTTGTAACATACGTTGGAATTAAATTCCTCCTGCATATTTATTTTCAGGACTGCAGTCTTGGTATTAGTACATGAATTCTGAACTTGCAAAGAACTTAAAGTGGCAGGTACTCAGTTTAGCATGGGATTATATTCTGCCTTGAATTACTTTCTACAAGTTTCTCACGCTTATATCTTGTATTACTTGAAGTTGCCTGAACAAAGGAACTGTTTATACTTCTTTTCTACCTTTAAAAGCACCTGGCACAGGACTAGGTAGGGAATACTCATCAATCAAAATTGAATCATAAAAGAGCAGTGATCTTATTTAGTTAAGATGTGAATCCATCATCTCCCATTTGGGGAGGAAAAAAAGACTACAGCAGAAATGACAGCTCTCTGCCAGGGTCTTGATTTGGTCCTGGCACGGAAGGCCATACACTGCTTTTGGTGTGAAGGAAGGAGAGCTCTGTGCTAAGAACATTTTGATCTAGCTTAGGGTGAGGGAAGAAAGAAATCTGAAACTGTTCTCTATCATTAAATCTCCCCTTTTTGTCTTGTACTCAATTAGAAAGTTAATGCCAGATAATATTAACCAACAGTCTTAATAGATTGTATGTTCAAAGAATGTGGAGTTAAACTTTGACTAGTCTTGTAATAACCCACACAGATATGTACTGACGAGATAGAAAACAACCTTTGATCAGAAGGTCTCTAAGTGATTTGCAAGCATGAACTGATCTCAGAGCATCCCCTTTCTCCATCCTGAACGGACCTCAGAGCATTCCCATTCTCCATCCCACCCAGAGCCACATCCTATGACTATCATATTCAAGCAGGGAAATTTCAGACTCTAAGAACTTGGCTCAAAATGAGAAAATGTATTCAAATGAGTGTTGCACAAAGTGGTGAAGACATCTAGGTGAATGACCTTGAACCTGGATGGCCTTGGGTCATGGGATGGGACTTGGTCTTTGCAAATGGGTCAGTACTGAAATGGAGTAAGTGAACCTAAAACAGGGCCAGGCTGAGCTCAGATTCCACCGTGACCTGAGGCAAGAGGCTTAGGCAGAGGTCAGAATCCCAACCAATCACTCATATGCAGTTTCAGCAGGAATTGCTCAACAATGAGACTCCAAGCAGGACACTATCATCTGTGGGGTGATCAGGCCAAGAAGGAGGCAGACTAGAGAGTTGAGGCGAAGCCAACCAAGGAGGTGAATCTGCAGTGCCTAGAGTCTCTCTTGAGGGCCTGACAAGGCAGCCCCACTGCTGTCCTGCTGCTCATGAAGATTTGGTGCTCAGCCGAGAACCAGAATCTGAGAGAGCCTTGCAGAGTTTATGAATGTGTCTGACCACAGATTTCTGATTTCCAAGCCACAGTGAGTGTGAGAGCTATATCGAGCATGGAATATAATAATTTTGGGGGACCCATGCCGATTTGCCTTTCATCTCTGACTTAGTGAATCTCCTTTCTCCCAAACAAAATTTCATAGAAATTCCAGTAATTTCTCAGCTTCAATTCATTTTCTTTCTTTCTCTTTTTTTCTCTTCCCTTCCCAAAAGCCCCCAGATGCCCCTTCTGAGCATCCCTGAAAGAAAGTTGTCCAGTGGCTTGTATGTTTTCTGTTAACCTGTTACAGAAGCCACAAAGGGGAAAAGCCCCTCAAAGGATGCAGAAACGTTTTGGATAAGATGGCCACAGACTGGAGACAAAGGTCCCGAAGTCTGCTGCAGCTCGTTCTGTTTTCCTTATTTTCTTTCTTTTCTTCTAAAGAGAAAACCTAGGGCTGCGGGATAAAACCTGTCTGTGATCATGCTGGGCTGAACCTGGGCTGTGGAGGTGTGGAGAGTAAGGCCTAAAAGGTTGTCTATAGGGAAACAAGAACGCTGTTCCCAAACAGTCCAGGTCCACCACAGCTGGCAGGTACTCCACCTTGTTGTACACACAGTCAAGGCCTCCTTTTTCTGAAGAGCTCAGCTCAAAGGCTGCCCTCATTCCCACACTCAGGTTCCCTGGTGTCTGCCATCTGCTCCTGAAACTTTCCTGAGCACAGATCCCAGATGGTAATTCACACTTGTCTGTGAAACTGAGGCCTGCCTTCCGCACTGTGTACTACTGGAGGGCCGAGCTGTGTCCAGGCTCTGCACAGGCGGATCCTTCATGTCTAGCATGGAGCTTGGAGCAGGGGGAGTGTATACCAGACGTATGGACTGCTGGGTTCAGAAAGAGCTCTTATGTAATTTGTTTACCCTGAAATGAAAGCTGAGAAAGGACAAGTGGTTGACTGGCTCAGGACTTACTGAGCCAGTTTGTGGTGCAAAAGGATCTAAATTCAAGTGTGTCTGATTCCAGAGCCTCTGTAGCTTCCATTCGGCCAGGAAACCAGACAGGGCTCTCCCAGCTCCTTTCATGTCATACAATTCCCCCTGGCAGAACTGAGAAAGCAGAACTTGTTAAAAGACGAAGGTGGGAAAGGGAGGTTTGGTTGCTTCCCTAAAAGTACATGTCATTGAGGTTGAGGACCGTGGTTAAGCATCTGGCTCTGGAGCCAATTACACTTGGGTTCTCATTCCAGTTGTGGAACTTCCATGCCACTTGCCCTTGAAGAAGTCTGCTCACTTCTAAAAGGCTCAATTTCCTTATCTGAGGAACAGGGATAATACTACCCAGTTCTGGGGAGATTCTAAGGATTAAACAGGAAGCATAGTGCCAGCAGACACTCAAAGGCCTTCGGTAACAGGCAGCAGTGTTACTATTATCCTAAAGATGGCTCTTCCTCATCAAAGCCAAGGGTGGAGGTGGGGCAAATGAAACAGGACCGATGAGGCTGCCTTTCTCTATAGGGCAAACTCTTTTCTGGGAAGTGGGTTAGGAGCCAATGTGATATACAGAAACATCCCTTGAGCTGTCCCAGCAGGTTCCACATGACACAAGATGGAACCTAAGACCCTGGTCAATCTATTTGGGGCCCCTGATGGCATGTCAGTTACAACAACCAAAAATGTCTACATTTCTCCTTAAAATTGCTACTCATGTCGGAGATCATTTGTATTGTCCCTTTTGTCTTCGGAGCCCAGCAGCAGGAGTGCACATGTGAAAATCCCTCTACAAGTCATAAAAGTCACTCATTCTCAAGAGCTCATGAATAAAAACAACATCCCACCCACGTGGGAAAAGAAAACAGTCCTCCTCTGGCAGTGCGGCTGAGAACATACCATTTCCAAAATACTTGCAAAACAAAATGCAGTTGGATCACAAGGAGAAAAACAACAGCAGCAGCTAATAACACAGATCTGTTTCTTAAAAACACACATCCTCCTCCACTGAGTTTACTGTCCTGCCCACTGCAAACACACTCTCCTGCCTTCTGTAAAATGTATACATGTTTATTTAAAGAAGCCTCCTGCTCTTGCCGATTCCTCCAAACAGATGTTTTGTGTTATCTCAGGGCGCTCCTCAAGAAATTGTCTGTTCACCACGCCAAGGAAAACAACCCTGTGTAGTAAGACTTTGTTCCTCTGCCTAAAAAAAAAGTCCCCAAACAAGCCAACAGCTGCAAACGGTTAGAAATAAACTGACTACTACTCTATTCTCCGACTCCCTCTGCCTGCCCCAGCGCCCCCTGTGTTACCCTCTGACCTGGTATCAGTGGTTGGAACAAAAGAAAGAAAAATAGACTAGCATGTGAGGAAGTGTTCTAAACAGATTGCTAATTCTCTCAGACATGCCATTTGCGGGGCAGAGGCGGTACTGTTCAGCCACCGGAAGGAGGACTGTAAATACCGTGTGCATGTCATCACACTTCCCTCTCCTTGCCCAGGGCTACTTCTCGGCCAGGGAGCCTGTTCCTCATCTGCACCCCCAACTCCAAACCGCCTGCCTTCACTCTCTGCTGTCCTTGCATGGAGGTGGAGGTGGAGGTAGATCAAGACCCATGAGAACCTGAGAAAGGTGTTTATTTGTTATGGATTGACAATAAGAACCAAGTGAGACAGAGCGAGCTGAGGACATGGTGTTAATGAGCTTCACGTGTACTGGAAAGTTAGGCAGAAGGACTGGTACTTGGATCGTGAGCCCCAGTCAGAATTTGAAAATGACTCAGCCTCCTTTTCAAGGGTGATATATTGTGAATATCTTAACCAACACAACTTTTCTTTATTTACCAGAAGACTATTTCTTCCATTATCTGAAGGGCAATTAATACCAAGTCACGTCTGAATAGTTTCTAAAAGTCTTATCTGAATAGCTTCTAATATATAAGCTTCTCTCCAACCTCACGGCTCCTTCCCTAGCTCAAGCTGCCATGACCTCTTGCGTGGTTTGCTGTAGCTCCCTCTTAACTGAGCTCCCTTCCTCTGCTCCTAGATTTCTCCAACCTCCACCTGGCAGGTCGAGGGTCTTCCTATACACATCTGTCTTTCAGCATAGAATTCTAAAGCAGCTTCTTACTGCTTCAAGGTGAAATCAGAACAATTTAACCTGGCAGGCAAGACCCTCTCCTCTAGGTTTTCATATATGTGGTCTCTCCATCATCACCTCCAAATCCTCCCAACTTGCATATAATACTCCAGTCCTCCAGAGCTAACATCCTCTCGCTGGCTCACTCCTGGGTCAAATTAGGGCTCAATTCACTGACTAAGCTGTGTACAGTAGTGCCCTCTTTTCCACAAGATATGTTCCAAGGCCCCCAGTGGATGCCTAAAGCCTCAAATAGCACCAAATCCTATATATACTACTTTCTTCCTCTGCATACATACAAATATATAGTAATGTTTAATGAATAAGGCACAGTAAGAGATTAACAATAGCTACTAATAAAATAGAACAATTATAACAATATACTACAATAAAAATTATGTAAATGTGGCCTCTCTCTGAGTGAAAGGATGGTTCACATCCCAGGAGGGACAGAATGGATAACATGAGATTTCATCATGCTACTCTGGATGACACACAATTGAAAGCTTGTGAATTGTTTACTTCTGGGATTTTCCATTTAATATTTTCATACGCCAGTTGACTGCAGGCGACTGAAATGATGGAAAGGGAAACTGCCAATGGAGGGGAGGGGAGACTACTGTATCTGCAATTTATACTTGAATAAGATCTGAACCAGGACTCACATATTCAAATGCTGTAGAGTAAGCTGGGTGTAACACAATAGGGAGCGGTATGGACTGTGACAAAACTGGAGACTGCTTTAGTAGGAAAAGGAAAGAGCCTCTCGGCCTTCGCTGATTGCTGTTGAGCAGGAACATATGTCCAGGACTGCTGGACCTCTGGTCTTTCAAGACAGTCCAGAAGTCTAGATTCTACTGTCAAATCTCTTCCTACTTAAATGTTGGTAATTCAAAAATATTAAGACAAAATTTTAAAACATTTTCTTTATTAACATTATTTATTTTTATGCATAGTTAACTCAGCCAAGAAAAGCTGACTCTCTATAAAATGACAACTTAATTTTAAAAATTTACATTAAAGTTTTTAAAATAAAAAAAAAATATCACACTGGTAATGATGAGTACAAGCAACACCCAAATTTTAGTTTCTAGGGCATTCTTCAATAAAGGGAATCACAGCTCTTTGGAGAAATGGCTGATTCTAGGGCTGGGGTAGGAAATATACAACATGGCTTGGAACACCTGGCAGTGCCAGGAAGAAAGGAGGCGAGGCCCCTTCCCTGTCCTTGGTTCTGGGGTATGCTAGAGGACTGCCTTCCGAAGAGTACAGGACAGAAAGGCAGGCAGAAAGAATATAATGAAGGAAACTAGTAAGCACTATGTGACCAGGTGATCAAGGTTAACAGTATCAATGATAAGTCATTCATGGCTTATGCATTTGATATCATGTAATGAAAATGTCACTTCATTTCTGTGGTCTTCCTCCCATAAACCCAAAATCCAAATCAAACCATGAGAGCAACATTAAACAATTCCAAATTGAGGGACATTGACAACAAATCTGACAAGTACTCCCCTAAATTGTCAAAGTCATCAAAAACTAGGAAAGCCTGAGAAGATATCACAGCCCAGAAAAGCCTACAGAGATATGACTGAACGTAATGTGGTATCCTGGATGGAAACCAGGAACAGCAAAAGGGCATTAGGGAAAATTTGGTAAAATCTGAATACTGTGTGAAATTTAGTTACTAGTAATGTACTGGTGTTAGTTCCTTAGTTATGATGAATGTATTATGTGTAAATATAAATGTAATATAAGATGTTACCAACACGGGTGAGGGATATATGGGAAATCTATGTATCATCTTTTCAACTTTTGGGTAAATCTAAAACTATTCTAAGTAAAAAGTTTATTTATATTAAAAATAACTACTCTGTGGGGCAAAAATATTTGATCGGGTCCAGAGGCCATGGGTTTGTATCCTTTGGTTTATGCACTGACATTTCTATGTTTACTGATGAAACTCTCTGATCAGGACTGGTTACATAATTTGCAGAGCTCCTTCTTCAAAAACTATTAAGAATTTCAGGATGCTGACAGCATAGTATTAAACCACGTACAAGGCTCTGCTGAGGGCAGGTCTGTGGGGCCCTACAGGTCCCACACCTGGGAAGCTGGCATTCTAGTTGTCTGGCTAGGAGTTGCCCTTGCTAGATAAAACTCCCCTTATGCACCCTTCTTTTGTTCATTAACTAATTTAAATAACTAGCAAACATTTATTTATTTTGGAATGTGCTAGACCCGAGAGATTCAGCAATAAGCAAAGGAGTTAAATTGGACTGGTAAATCATAGGATCGCCTTATATGTAAGTGAACTTGGGCACTGAAAGTTGACCCTAGGACCTCTCCCAGGCACAGACATCCCTGAGGCTCATCCCCTCACTTCCCCCCCCCTTTCCTCCCATCTCAATTGTAACACTACTTATTACAATGAGCTTTCTGAACCAAGTGGATTTTTAAAACTCTAATATTAAATGTGTAAAAGCTTTATGGGGCTCATTTTACAACATTTTCAAGTAAGTTTCAATTACATTGGCTCCTAAGAGAAACTTAACATTTCCTGAGCACAACATGGAACCAGATATTAAAATATCATTCATTATCCTAAACAAACCCAGGAGTTGTCTCCTGTTTGTATATGTGTGAATGTGTGTGTTCCTGTGGTCTAATTAAACCCCCCTCACCCCCTCTCGCTTTGCAGATGAGAAATGGGAAGCTAAGTGAGGTTGAGTCACTTGCCCAAGTGAACTAGGTGATAGATGGTGAGCTGAAATTTCAACCCAGATCCGTCCTCCTCTAAGGCAAACATTTTTCTATCCTCTGCCCCTCAAACACCAAGACAGTTCCTTAAAAATCATTATTGAAATTAATCCCAGCTTTTAGAAAGTACCTCTCAGTACAGACATACCTCAGAGATACTGTGGGTTCGGTTACAGCCCACCCTCATAAAGTGAGTATTGCAATAAAGGGAGTTGTAATCCTTTTGCTGGTGGATGGGCTTGCCTTCAGTTTGTAAAAACACAACACCTGTGAGG
The DNA here is from genome assembly GCF_987537825.1 of Furipterus horrens. Lineage (NCBI taxonomy): Eukaryota > Metazoa > Chordata > Mammalia > Chiroptera > Furipteridae > Furipterus > Furipterus horrens. The sequence goes on along the minus strand of NW_028327174.1, from coordinate 129,423,410 downwards.
TGCCATAAGTGAAATATGATATAAAGAGGTATGCCTGGAATTAGTTTAAAAAATCGTCAACTGAAATAAATTACTGTGAGATCATCAGCCAATTTTAAGGTTTTCAATGAAACATGACTTTTCAGAAGAGTCTGAGAGTTTGGGAAATTTTCTTTTGGAATTTGCTGGAGATGGGTGGGAAGAGGACTGAAGCAGTGACCTCCCTAGGACTTCCAGTTCTAAAGCAGAGGTGAGGGCTGCAGGCCAGTGTCTGCCAGCAATCACGTTTTCTTCAGACTGCACTGTATTTCTGAAATGCTGCTAACATTTAGACATTGGGAACTATAATTCAAAGATCTAGAATTCTGACTTCTCTTGGAAAAACTTGAAAGACCTGGCACAACTGGAATGAAATTTGCTCCTGGCAACAACTAAGTGATGTCTGCTCCCTGTTAATGGGAGCTGCTACACTCACCTGGGCAGTGCCATTCATTTCATTCATTCATTTTTTCAGCCTGGATGGATCCTCTAAAGAAAATGTTGCATGTGGTTGTAAATTTGATTGCAATACATGGTAGGCACTCTGCTTAGGTGCCCTTCCTTGGGACAGGGCTTCTCCCCCTCCCGGAGAAGATGCCACCCCGGAATGGTGCCCACTGGCCTGCCACCTGCTCCTCTAGATTAGGCCATCAGTCCCAGCTGTTGTGGAAGCAGGTGGTTTTGTTTCATAAGACCAGGTGAGGCTTGGTTGCATAGAAAATACCTTTTGGAAAACCATCACCCTAATAACACTATCCTTGAATACTCAATACTTTCACACTCTTTCTTCCTTCCACGCTTCTCTGAGCATTGTAGTGAGACAGTCCTTTTTCTAGTGCTCCATTTGACAAAGTATGCAGAAGGCACAATTTGCTTGTTTTCTGAAGGAAGCCTCAGGGGAGCATTGACAGACAGACCCCACAGGGTGATGAAGGCTAATGAGCTCTGTGTGCTGTGAAACAGGAGTTTTCTCTCTGTCTTTTCTTTGTTCACATGCATAGTTGGTCTTCAAGTTACATCAGCTTAACTTTATACCACCTGTGTATTTGCACAGTCTACATGGACACTGCTAACCCCCTTTAGTATGTGGCACATTTAGTCTATTCTACATTAACTAACTACACTGATGTCTTTGTGATATCACATAGAGCACTGTTGACCAGCTGTACTCACTGGAGGAGAGAACAAAATCCCCACCCCCATCCCATGCTTGTATCCTGAGACGGGCCCCTTAGAGCTCCAGGGAACCAACCTGCAGAGTAACATGCACCGCCCCCCAGTGCCCCCTCACCCCCAGCAGCACCTCCTCTCCTAGGTTCCTACAAACATTCTCACACTTCCTGGGTCCAAAGGAATTAGCCCACTTTGGGACAGTAATTAACAATTTTTAAATGTTTTCTATTTCTCTGAAAAAAACGTCTAACTTGTAAACCTATGGTTTGTATTTCATACAGGTATTTGGGAACATATATCTATAAAAGTAGGTGACTGCTTAAATTCTTTTGGACTAATCATATAAGAAATGTTTAAATATTAGAAAATGCTGTTAAGTATACATATCATTATCACTCATAATCTCACCAAGAAATAAGCACCAATAATATTTTGGCAGGCTGCCTTCCAGTCTTTTTACTCTGCACATATATGCTGTACATAGTCTTTTAAAAGTAAGATTAGAATCAGCCCTGGTAGGGTGGCTCAGTTGGTTGGAGCATCGTCTTGTACACCAAAGGGTTGTGATTCAATTCCTGGTGAGAGCACATACTTAGGTTTCGGGTTCAATCCCCAGTCGGGGCACATACAGAAAGCAACTGATCAATGTTTCTCTCTCTTCTCCCCCTCCTTCCTCTCTCTCTAAAATCAATAAACATATCCTTGGGTGAGGATTTTTAAAAATTATACATTTAGTTTGCATCCTCCTTTTTGCACTTAACATAATATCAGGAGTATTAAATATTCTTTGAACAATAAGTTGCCATAGACCCATTATACAGATTTAAAAATTATCAAGACAAAATAACATTTGGTTGACTCTCCTCGGGCATATCTTTGGCAGTTCAGTTAGTCTGACAATTTTTCTTGGCTAGATTCTTAGGAGTGTGTTGAATCCCACAGTTTATATAGTTATGCACATTTTGCACTTTACTCCATAGTAGATTTGTTTGTTTTATAGAGAATATGAACATTTCCCTGAATCTTGAACAAAATGCACGGGCTCTTTCTACCCTGCAGTGCTGGTGCTCCCTGGCACACCACGGAGCTCCCTGGCAGTGTGAACGCCTCAGCTGGAGAAACACTGACATTGGACTCAGGAACTAAAGTTGTAAACAGCAATTAGTAGACTTCCTTTGAGTTTAGCAGAGGTTCTCAGCCCTGGCCACACATAAGAATTATCTGGGGAGCACATATTATATATGTAAAAGCATTTGCAATGTCCCACACTAGAGCAGTTGAATCTAAAATTCTCCAGATGATTCTAATGTGAAGCCCTGGGTGGGAAACAGTGGTCTACAGCAGGGATCCTAAGTATGGTCCCTGGATCAGCAGTGCCAGCAATATCTGGGAATGTGTTAGAAATGCAAATTGCTACACCTCAACCTAGAGGAACTGAATCTGACTCCTTAGGACTACAATCCAGCAGTATGTGTTTTAAGATACTCTCAAATAATCTTGGTCTATGCTAAAGTTTAAAGACCACTAGCCTAGAATATTCCTTTGTGCATAATCCTGGCTCAAGGATTAGCCTGCTTAACTAAGCGGGAAAGCTTGTTGAAGATTAACAGAATCTGTTGTCAGACATACTGAAGTTCAAGTCTCTTGTCTGCCACTTACTAGCCAGGTGGTCCCGGGCAACTGAATTAGCCTCTCGGAGGCTCAGTTTCACCAGCAGGGCATGGGGGGTGACATTAATAGTACTTAACCTCAGTGGGTTATTATAAGAATTAAATGGAAAAAATAACAAAAATTATTTATCAACATAGGTAGAGCTTGGTAAATATTTGTTATCATTACCCATCAGAGATACCATAATTATTGGTCAGGAGATCAGGAAGGAAGCCTCGAAACAGGAAAAAGTCAATTGAGCTGGTGGCTTGAACATCAAAAATAGATGTTTATTCCCTGATTCTTCTCTTGTACAGACTTGGGTTTAGGTTCTACCTGCTGTTGGCATAAACAGAAGAGTCTCCCAGAAAACAAGCCATTCTTCCAGGAGCTGTTTTCAGACTGTGGAAGTGTTAAAAATACATGACTAGAGACAGAGGCCTGGTCATCTGGATCTGAAAACTGCCAGGGATAAGAGGAGGGGAGCAGGGAGCAGGGCCCTGCTGACACCTAGACCAATGTTCTCAAACAGGAGCCAGAAGAAGTACTGGGATGCTTGTTAAACTGTAGATTGCTGGGCTGCACATGAGTGTCAGCACGTGGGGGTGAGGGAGGTTGCGAGGTTTTGCATGTCTAATAAGTTCCCAGATGATGCTCACACAACTGATCGGACCACACTTTCTATTCTAAATTGAAACTTACTGTGGCCTATAAAAGTTTAAGGAAGGAAGTTATGTTCCCCAAGACTTTCATATTCTGTAAAATTCAAATTCCACATTAGCCGTAGAACAGGACTGGCCAGCTTTACCAATGTGCTGATGGCTGCATTTTTATTTGAACTCCAGGTCCTGCTCAGGGGATTGGAGAGGTGGCGTGAGGGGCAGCTGCGGCCCTCTGTCTGCTCTCGTAGGTGAGAAATCAATCATTCCAATTTGCACCTCCTCCTTCCACGAAGCAGACACCTATCAATCACTTAGTATATGCTGTTTGTGTGCACTATGCCATCTCATCTCTCCTGCAATCCTATGAGGTAGATATTACAGTCAAGTCCTCACTTAACATCATTGATAGGTTCTTGGAAGATGCATCTTTAAGTGAAACAACACATAAAGAAACCAATTTTACCATAGGCTAATTGATATACAGAAATCTGCTGTAAGAACTGAACTCTTGCTTATATCAATCAGTGTATGGTAAAGCTGATTAAAGTTGTAGTTTCTAAGAACCTGTCAATGACATTAAGTGAGGACTTACTGCACTTGTATCCATTTTACAGATGAAGGAACTGAAGCTCAGAGACGTTAATTTTTCTGGAGACATATGGATCTTCAGAAATCAGATCTTGAAACCTTTGCATTTCTCTTTCTGGCCTATATTAGAGGTAGAAAGAAAAGTCCTTGGTTCAAGATTAAAAATACCATGTGCATGGTCCGATACCAACCCTGAGTGTGAGAGCTGGGGCGGGCTGAGGTAACGGGGCAGACTCAGCATCTGGGCACGGGTAAAAGGGGCAAAGCCCATGTTCCTCACCTGTCCTCCAGCAAGTTCTGGTCTTAGCACCTGGACAAAATGAACAGAAGGGAAAGTTGGCCCTGACTCCATCCAGTTCTTTGCTCACTACCCTCAAGGATGTGGCTGAGATGATGACACCTATACCCAGTCTCAGGTCCAAAAGGATGCAACCAGGGATTAGTCCCCAGAGCATCAGAGGTCAGCTTAGTTGAATGACCGGGGGTTGAGGGCTGGGGATTTGGTGCGCCAGAGTCCGTTTCCCTCTCATCTGCTGGCTTACTCTTTGGCTTTCTGGTTCATTGTCCCAGCCCTTGCCAGCCCGGATGCATTCTCTGACCCAGAACCCCACCGGGAGGACCATATGCATCTTTGTATTGTATTTTATGACTTGGCAGGGACAGAGCCTGGATATGTTACTAATGTGACAAGGGAAAATGAGGTCTTATCATGTAGGGAGGCTAGGAGAAAACTGGAAAGATAGGGTTCAAATACGGAAAGGCTGTTATTTGGAGGATGAAAGGGAGAAGAAAATAGTAAGCTACCGCCTAGGGCCAAAAGCTAACAAGCACTGCAGTGGAATTCAAGCCCATTTCTTTCTGACTTAAGTTTGCTCTCTTTACTCTCCTCTGCCTCCTTTCAGCCAGAGACAGACCTTCCTTCTTTAGGTCACATTTTGTATTGCCAGAGTATCCAAAAGTGGGATGCATTGACTCAGGTGGTAGTGAGCTCCTCACACTAGGAGGTGCCCAAATAGAGGCCACTTGCTTGTGTTGTGGGAGAGGGGATCCAGGAATGAGAAGGTGGTTTCCGTCACTGGCTGCACACTGCAATCACCCGCATTGTTTGTTATAGGACAGACTGCCAGGCCCCTCTCCTGATTTCTGGGTCAGTGGTACAGCATGGGAACAGTGACTTTTAGAAAGCAACTTCAGGGATTATAATGCAGTCTTTGAGAAGCACTGGGGTCTCCTGCGACTCTAAGGTTCTGTGACTATAGAGACTCTGGTGTAAGAGAGGGCCAGCTATGAGGTGTCACTTCAGGAGTTAACACTGACAATACTAGCTAACTGCTGGGTCGTTACTCTGGGCCAGGACTGGTGCATTACCTCACTGAGTCCTCATAACCACTTTAGGAGGCAGGCTCCCTGTCATTCCCACTTCACAGATGGAAGATTAAGTTCCCTGTCCCAGGTCACACCCCAAGGAGTTAGAGGAGCCGGGCTGTGGGCCCAAGCAGTCTGGCTCTCAATCTTCACTCCCAGCCACATAGGAGGTGAAGGCACCAAATGAGACCTGACCCAAGGCAGGTTCCAAATAAAATACACCAGCAGTTAATCCCCCAAATAACAAAAACTGCCCAGTACAGGAAACACCAAGAGAGTGAGATAGACAGACCTTGAAATCACTGTCAGAATGGAAAAGTTATAAAGCGCTCGGGTAGGAAGTCTAGACATCTCTTTGGTCCAAATGTAATATGTTTGGCTTTTAAAATTTAAACTTTTCAGCATGGCACAGAGTGCACCCAGGTATTTCCTACTGCCATTTCCTCATTTAAAAACAAAACAACACTTGCTCCTTAAAAATGGAATATTCAAACAAAACGGCATTGAGTATATTGACACAATGGTTAAAACATTAACCGCAGTGAAACTCCTGATATGCTAATTCAACAGAACCCACCCATGCCTTTCTGGGAAAAGCTAGGTCACCCCGTCTACTTGCAAGGTATGTTCAAATCTTCACTCGCCACGTGGTCTAGAGGCAACCACTAGGAATGCAACTCTAGCACAGAGCCTTTCTCCACCAAGTACATTCTTACTTTTCCTCAATCTGGGCAGATCTCAAAGTCTTCGGAGGACTAAGCACAGGAAGAGAGATGGGATCTCTATACCATGGGTGCTAAAATCACTGGGGACTTTCCATGTGAAACTAACCCTTGCATTGAAGTTGACTGGGGACAAAAAAGTAGAGAGGAGCAGGGGTGGTCCATCCTTTGACAGCTGTGCCCCTGCTCCCAGCACCAGCCCCGGACTTTTAAGTTATTCTGGCTATTTAATGGTCACCCCTCTCAAATTTGCTAACTCCTTGAGAAATTGGTTAAAACAGAAGAGAGTCACAACAGCCAGAATGGGATCAACAAGTCAGAGATGTCTAGGGTGTTTTATGCTGTCTAAGAAAGTTCAATTTAACTTGGGAGAGGGAAGAGGCAGAGCCAAGGTCACCTTGGAGGCCCAGAAATCACCTGAAAAATACCAGCTCACAACATCTCACCAGGCTAACAAACTATGTGAACTTTGGAGGTAATGGGGGTGGACTCAGTATGATTAGCCTCCCTAGGTTTCAGGTTCCTCAGCTGATCAACAAGACGCTTGGCTGAGATACGTGTGTTCCAAATGCTTCATGCAGGTGCTGAGGTGCTGCCGAGCTAGTGGGAGGAACAGGGTTCTCTTCTTCCTTCACCTACCTCTCCACATCGATATTTGAGTTCTAAATAGGATTTCAGTTGCAAATTAAAGTTTGAAAACTCCTGGCCAGGGTGATTTCTAAGGTCTCTTCCAGACCTAACACTCTATGGTTTTGAGACTATTTTTCACGGAAATAGACAGCTGTCACCTCTTGGTGTTGCCTCCCCAGCCCATGCCCATCTGAGGACTGCTAAAGGGTTAACAGCTCTTCTTTGAAGCCCTCAGGGCTACAAGTCTGTCTCTGCCAAATGACTGAGGAGCAGCCTTCATTTTCTGCACAACTGGGATCAGACTGGACCCTCCGTGGCCCTGGCACCCGGCCACGTGTCTGCAAACAAAGCAAGGGGTCTGCGTGCTCTGTCACTTCCAGCATCGCACCCCAGGCTGGGTCCCTCGTTGCAGTGCCTGATCTGTGATGGAACTAAAGACATTTTCCTTTCGGGTATTGCCCCAAGTACGTGTGAAGGTAACAGAAACTTGAGCAGGGGTGGGCATGACCTGATAGCAGCAGGTGTTCTCCAGGGTAAAGCCTTGGGATCAGAAAGGCTTGGGTTTGTAATTCTGACTCCTCTGCATTCTAGTTATGTGGCCTCAAGCACATCATTTCGTTTTCGGAGCCTCAGCTTTTTCACAGGTGACATGGGCAATGAAGTAACACTGCACAGACAGCTTGGCACAGTGTCTGGCACTGTAAGTGCTATTATTTGTTATTGTCGCTGTACTTTGTACTAGGTCAACACCTGCACTTCCTTAAAATGTGATGAGTAATAAAAGGAGCCAAAAAGTTAAGGGGCTCAAAGTGCCTGGCCATGTAGACACCCATTGCTTCAGATATCAAATCAATTCTCTCTCTAAAAGGGCTTCTCTGCCTAAAGTCTCAGGCTCCCCAAACACACTGAGCAGATTCAAGTGTTCCCAGTCATTCTCATGCCCTGACTCATTCATTCTTCGTACCCAGAAGCCAGGAAGTATATGCCCATCCCCCAATACCCCACACCCTTTCTCTCATGCCTTAGGGCAGAAAAAAACACCTAATAAATCAAGGCATATTATGAGTCCCTTCACACCGATTCATACAAATGGCTTCTCAGCTCCCACCTGGCCTGAGAAAAGACAAGACCAAGTATTCCCTGGACCATGCCCTCCCAGGACACAATAAAAACCTGACAAGTGTGAACATGTAGTTGATAGTTGGTTCTCCAGTGTGCCACGAGAGACAACGGGATAGTCAGGGGCCCGTCCCAATATTATTCACTACAGAGCAGAGCTGGCAGACACAGGGTGCTTCCTGTAGTTTCCCCAGAGATGTGAAATCAGTCCCCCCTGCACCTATAATCCTATTCAAAGTCCTACAACAATATCATAAATTTGCAGGACTCAGTGCTATGTGGTCTTCATGTGTTAAACATATAAACAATTAAAATTGTATTAAGCAAGAAGGTACTGAGGGAGGGGAGAATACATTGAATCATAAGATAATAACAGATAACAGCTGAACAGAAGGAATAGATATGGAGGGAGAAGAAAATGTTTGTCAATATGCACCTACTATGTGCCAGGCACTCTTCAGGTACCTTACAGGAAAGGAGGTAAGGTGAAGTAGTAAGAACGTGAATCGGGGACGCAGCCTGCCCAAGTTTATATCCTGGTACACAGTCACTTGGATGAGTTTTGTAACCTCTCTGTGCCTCCATCTGAGGTAATAACAGAACCTCACCTACAGGACTTCAGAAGGAGAAAACAAACTTATATACGTTGGAGCTCTCACAACAGAGCCTGGTACATAGGAAGGGCTATAGAAAAACTTGCTATTATTCAAAGGGTTTCTCAGTTAATGTCTCCACCTCATTTTTTATCTTTGTGAGGTGGGTAGGGTGCAAGTTTTCTGGTTGGTGAAACTGGGACACAATAATGTATCTAGGGTCACATGGCTAGTAAGGGGAGCTTTGGGAATTCAAACTCAGGCTCAAATGATTCCAAGACAAGTAACATGGATTTGTGAAAGTGACGTGAGAGAGGACCAGACAACCTGTGAAAGGGATGGACAGAAGGGGCTGTGGGTGGCTCCTGAGACAAGTCTGAAGGATGTGGCTCTTGGAAGGGACTTATCTGTGGAAACAGAGTATTTTCCTTCCAAATGAGGACAGAGCATCTCTATAAAACTAGTAAGCTGGCACCTGTAAAGAATGTCTGGGAAATATGTACATATGTATAGTTCCTGCTCAAGTGCTAGATGCCTGCTTTCTTCACTTGTTCTTTATATTGTATTCCACCCAAGGCACAGTGGGAATCTCCTAATGGCCATGGTTATCCTTACTTACTACTCTGTGTTGGTGTGAGGCTGACTTTACATGTATTGTCTAACATTCCCCAGAGTTTGCTCCCACATGGCTAGATGTTACTTTAAAAAAAATTTAAGGGTATCCAAGTTAAATAAAATGCTGTTTATTATATTCCTTTCCAAGAAATTTCCTAGTGTGTATAAGCATAATAAAAACGGCTGTGAGCAGTTCTACAGAAAAGAAACCTGTTTTTTTCTCATTTTTTAATTTTATTGTTGTTCAATTACAGTTGCCACAATTTTTCCCCTATTGCTCTCCCCTGTCCTGTCCACCCCCCAGCCCCGCCCACACCCCTGCTCTCACAGTCAATCCCCACCCGGCTGTCCATGTCCATGGGTCCTTTATACTTGTTCTTTGACTAGACCCTTCCCCCTCTTTTCACCCTTGTACCCTTCCTCTCTGGTCACTGTCAGTTTGTTCCTTATTTTCATGTCACTGGTTCTATTTTGTTCATTTGTTTGTTTTGTTCATTAGGTTCCACTTATAGGTGAAATCATATGGTATTTGTCTGTCACTGTCTGGCTTATTTCACTTAGCATAATACTCTCCAGTTCATTCCATGCTGTCACAAAGAGCAGGAATTCCTTCTTTTTCTCTGCTACATAGTATTCCATTGTGTAAACGTACCACAGTTCTTTGATCCACTCATCTACTGATGGGCACTTAGGCTGTTTCCCTGCACTTGGCTATTGTAAACAGTGCTGCAATGAACATAGGGGTGCATAAGTTCTTCTGAATTGGTGTTTCAGGGTGCTTAGGGTATAATCCCAGCAGTGGAATTGCTGGATCAAAAGGTAGTTTCACTTTTAGTTTTTTGAGGAAATTTCACACTGTTTTCCATAGTGGCTGCACCAGTCTGCATTCCCACCAACAGTGCACAGGGTTCCCTTTTCTCAACATTGTTGTTTGTTAATTTGTTGATGATGTCCATTCTGACCAGTGTGAGGTGGTATCTCACTGCGGTTTTAATTTGCTTCTCTCTGATGCCTAGTGATGTTGAGCATCCTTTCATTTGCCTGTGGGCCCTCTGTATGTCCATGTTGGAGAAGTGTCTGTTCAGGTCCTTTGTCCATTTTCAACTGGCTTATTTGTCTTCCTGGTGGTATGTTTTCTCATATAGTTGGTTCCCTTTTCATTTTACTGATATTTTCTTTAGCTGTGCAGAAGCTTTTTAATTTGATGTGCTCCTATTTGTTTATTCTTTCCTTTATATCCCTTGTCCTGGGAGATACATTGGGAAAAATATTGCTAGATGGGTTATCTGAAATTTTCCTGCCTATGTTTTCCTCTAGGACTTTTATGGTGTCACGTCTTACATTTAAGTCCTTTATCCACCTTGAGTTTATTCTGGTGTGTGGTGTAAGTTGGTGGTCTAGTTTCATTTTTTTGCATGTTCCTGTCCAGTTCTCCCAGCACCGTTTGTTGAAGAGTCTACTTTTACTCCATTGTATGCTCCTGCCCCCTTTGTCAAATATTAATTTACAATAGAGACTTGGGTTTATTTCTGGGCTAAACCTGTTTACTTTTAATGCAATATTTCCTAAATCTACTTGATCACAGAACCCTTTTCTATATAAATAGAAAGTTTGGGGAATATTGAAATTCCCTGATTAAATCTGACTTCCCTGCAAGCAAGGGATAATTATTCCTACTTTCCAGATGAGAAACTAGAAACTCGTCCCTCAGTTAAAGAAGCCACCTCTTCATGCCTCTTGTCCTCCACAATAAGAATACAGTGGTACCTCAGTAACTTGTCAGCTTCAGAATGCGTTAAAGCTGGTAATCATCGCATTTTGACAAGAAAAAATGTTTCAACACTAAGCGTTTGCTTGCCACTCGTCCCACCTGCTAGAACTTGTATGAGTCACAACACCCCGTCAAGAGCAAATGCTTCATCAGTCCTTACTTGCTCGCCACTCGTTGGAATGAATTAACAAGTACTGAAGTACCACTGTACTGACATTTCCAAAACACTGTGCTAGAAAAGCCACCATCCCAGGAACTGCCTTTTGCTTTTCCTTTTTAAAACTTATAGGTAAAATTAACTATCAGAAGAATTAAGTGACTTGGCCCAAATCACAGAGCTGGTAGGAGTGGAATAGGGAGTGGGCCTAAGTTTACTAACTTAGAAATCTATAAACACAGAAACAAGCTACTATCATTTGTCATGAACGATTTGAGTGCTCACCTGCCAGAGCTAAGAAACAGGCCAGAAGCTGACCTCCAATGACACTGAGGGCTGGTTCCATTCATCACGACAACTAGCTGGCACATATCTCATTGGACTAATGAAAATAAATCTGGTCACTTGGCAAGTAGACTCAGTCTCATTAACATGATTGTTCTGTGGTGGCTCATACTCTTCCATAGGAAACAATAGTGGAGGCGGACTTGCGTTAGGATGGGAACACGCCCACAGCAACACTCTCTCCATCGACACCTCCCTCCAGCATTTCCCTGGCACAATGAGTGTTGAACAGAAGCATGCCCGAGGCTGCCAAGTGCCTGTGGCAGTCTCCTCCAACCCCACCTCACTCTAGCTGTTCTGAAGACTGAATAGACCAGTCTTTCTGGCCACATTGTACCAGCCTGTACCTGGGAAGGGGAGCTTGGGTGAGGGAGAGAATGTGAGCCTGGTCTTTGGCGAGCAGACCCAGCCCCTGGCTAAACCTGCCAGGAACCCGGGTCATGTCTTACAAGATCCATATGTCAGCCAGGCTGTCCCTGTTAGGGGAAGTGGGATGAGTGTCTAGACACCACTAAGGGGTAGAGATATGCATCTTGCCCTAAAAATTAGCGTCAAGCCCAAACTGTTTACCATGCACAGTCCCACCACGGGGCAGGAAGCAGGAGAGCAAGAGGAGAAGAGAAAGAAAAAGGAGAGTGTAGAACATGTCTCCTTAATGGTGTTTCTAGCTGAGCACTCCCCTGAATTTATAAAACGTATGCTTTAAGGCAAAACAGGGCATGCAAAAGAACAGACTGTTTTTTTCCCAATTTAGGTCAACTGAGTTAAAAATGTATTCAGCACTTTCACAGTGTCAGGCACTATGCTAGGCACTGTGAGACGGTGTCAACATAAAGAAGGTGGGACTGAGGAATGGCTTGGAAACTGTGTTCTGCAGGTGTTACATGGCCCCTAAGGGGCCATGCATGATGGGGCATGTGGGGGTGAGAGGTTGAGCGTGGGGTGCTCTCCTGCCCTCTCTTTCACCCTCTCCCCACCTGCTTAAGAAGTTCTGCTTTGATCTGTTCTCTGTTTCCTTGCAGTGAGAACTGTTGGGAGGCTTAATTTCTTGATGTTTAGAAATCCCTTGGGAATATTTGAAGGTATTTTCTACAGGACTGGTCAAGGAACAAGACTCTCATTAAGCGTGCAAAGACACAGGCCAATATTGATTGCCATAATGGGTTCTGGCAGAGGATACACACTTAACTTGCAATTAATTGTTTGCTGACAGCTTTTGAACATGCCCAAGCGCTGGCCTGGCCTGGCACAGCCCCAAGCATCTATATGCTCCCTTTGACAGCTTGCTGTGGCAGCTGCTGGGACAAGCCCTGGAGCATCTAGAGGTTTGGAGTCTTCTGGTGCCAACATTTATGGTGACGGGTGCCTGTGGGCCTAATGCACAGGAATGAAGAAGGTTCTCAGACGCTTTCCCCACAGGCATGTCTAGGATGGTTTTAACCTCACAAGGTCTGGACATCTGGAATACTGTATAGACCTGCTGCTGCCTTTTTTTTGGCATGTGGTGTTCACAGGTGGGAGGCAGCACCAAGAAGACATTGGGCACCCAATAATGAGCGGGAAGTTCAAGTCCTGGCCCCACTGCTGCCACACTTATGACCTGAAACAGGTGACACCTCTCTTTAAGCCCGTGTTTTCTCATCTATAAATCAGAGAACAGTGATTGTGTCTACCTCATGGGGTGAAGGGGTTAAATTATGAATGTAGAGTGATAAGCATATTAGGCAAGCACCGATATCTCTTAGCAATTTTTAGTATTATCATTATCATTGACACATCTGAGAGGAACAACTCAACAAAGCCCAAGGAAAAGTCCCATCACAGCAATAACCCGTTTGATGGTCTGGATCTGGAAGTAAGGCTCATCAAAATGAAAAACTAGCCCTGGCTGGTGTGGCTTAGTGGATTGAGTGCCGGACTGTGAACCAAAAGGTCGCTGGTTCTATTCCCAGTCAGGGCACATGCCTGGCTTGCAGGCCAGGTCCCCAGTTGGGGGCGTGCAAGAGGCAACCATTTGATGTATCTCTTGCACATTGATGTTTCTCTCCCTTTTTCTCTCTCTCCCTGCCCCTCTCTCTAAAAAACAAACAAACAAACAAACAAACAAATAAATAAATAAATGAAAAACTGAAGCAGAACGATGGAACTGCTAAGTTGATGGCAATTTTCTCTCTTCTCAAGAACATCATGAAAAAATTTTTATTATAGATGCTAGAATGCATAAATGCAAGAAACTTCTCTCCTTAGAGAAATTCACTAGGTGGAAGCTCTTTAAAATAAATTTCAAAACCAATAAATATAAAACAGGGTCAGATGTAGCCCTCTATTTATTGTCATCACATTCTTGATGGCCCTTAAGGCCCAGACAGACTGAGTTCACTCATATGTTATTAGCTACAGGAATTTCACTTCAAAACAGTTTTGAAGAAAAAATGTCATGAACTTATCTTTCAGTGTTCCAAGGCAGCCATCAGAGAATCAGCTAATGACTCAGGTTCTATCCCTCATCCAAGCACATTTCCCTGTGCAATCTACTTGCTCCTGGAGGGGTTCTGGGAAAGAGTGTGAGTGTTCATCCTGCTAAATCACATAAACTCAGCATACCTGCAATATCACAGCTGCCTATAGTTGCCACAGTCATTAAAATGTTTCTATTGGCATCTCCTTTCCATCTGGAAGAGGCAGCAAAACATGGCAGAGGTGCTCCTGGGTACCAAAAATAAAGTTACAAACCTGTAAAAGTGAATCCCTATGACTTAACGAAATCTGTGACTTCAACTATGTGTTAGTTTAAAAAAAAAAAAAAAAAGGTAAATGTCTCTCTTAAACAGAAGGAAACAGGAGAATTGGATGAATAAATGAATGATTGCATAAAAATATTTATCAGTGAGAATCACAATTTCTAAAATACTTTGGAGTATGGAAATTTTCTAATGAAGAGATTTTGTAAATTTATAAGTATAATTAAAGATTAAATGTTATAAATCTTATCAGGCAGATCATTTTACATCCACCTGCTCTCATTCTTTCCCATCAGATGCCCTCGTCTTTTGGAAACACAGCAAAGTTATGACGATGGACTATGATGATGTGGGTGGAGTGAGGGGAGGGGGGAGCAGATGGCCTGGGTCTGAACCCAGCTGTTATTTAACTACCTGTTGAATTTGAGTAAATCTCTACAGCTCAGTTTCTCATCTATAAAATGGGGTTGATAATAATACTACTAATATCACAGTGTGGCTGTAATATTTCTGAAATACTTAGATCTGTGTATGGCACATTTCTATATAAATGTTAGCAGCCACCATTAGTATTATTATCATTAATCCTGATTGTCATCAGATTCTCCTGTTGTTCCTCTTGCAGAAGTAATTGCCCTAAATGTCTCTAAATCAAAAGCATTAACAGTGGAACCATAAAGGAACTTCATTTCTTTAATATGACCTTTTCTCTTTTCTTTTTTTTTTAAGTATATTTTATTGATTATGTTGTTACAGTAGTCCCAATTTTTTTCCCCCCTTTGCTTCCTTCCTCCAGCAACCCAACCACCCTTAGTTCATGTCCATGGGTTGTACATATAAATTCTCTGGCTTCATCCTTTCCTACATTATTCTTAACACCCCTCTGTCTATTTTGTACCAACCAATTATGCTTCTTAATCTCTGCACCATTTCCCTATTTCTCCCCTTACCACCCCCCCAGCTGATAACTTTCCAAATGATCCCCATACCTGTGATTCTGTTCCTATTCTTGTTTGCTCAGTTGTATTTTTTTTTAGATTCAGTTGTTGATAGTTGTGAGTTTGCTATCATTTTAATGTTCATAGTTTTGATCTGTTTTCTTAAATAAGTCCCTTTAGCATTTCATATAATAATGGCTTGGTGATGATGAACTTCTTTAGCTTTACCTTGTCAGGGAAGCACTTTATCTGCCCTTCCATCCTAAATGATAGCTTTGCTGGATAGAGTAATCTTGGTTGTATGTCCTTGCTTTTCATCACTTTGAATACTTGTTGCCCGTCCCTTCTTGCCTGCAAAGTTTCTTTTGAGAAATCAGTTGATAATCTTACAGGCACCCCTTTGTAGATAACTCTCTACTTTTCTCTTGCTGCTTCTAAGATTCTCTCTTTATCTTTCACTTTGGGCATTTTAATTATGATGTGTCTTGGTATGATCTTCTTTGGGTCTAGCTTGTTTAGGATTCTCTGTGCTTCCTGGACTTATATATCTATTTCCTTCAACAAATTTGGGAAGTTTTCCTTTACTATTTTTTCACATAAGCTTTCAATTTCTTGCTCTTCCTCTACTCCTTCTGGCACCCCTATGATTCAGATGTTGGTATGTTTAAAGTTGTCCCAGAGGTTCCTAAGCCTCTCTTCATTTTTTTCAATTCTTGTTCCCTTCTCCTGTACTGGTTGACTGTTTTTTTCTTCCTTATGTTCCAAATCATTGATTTGAACCCCTGTTTTCTTCCCTTAACCATTGGTTTTGTGTGGATTTTCCTTCGTTTCATTTAGCATAGCCTTCACTTCTTCCCTTATGTGCTTGCCATACTTAAGCATATCTATAAAGTCTGTGAGCATCTTATCACCAGTGTTTTGAACTCTGCCTCTTTGTTAAGTTGGCTATCTCCTCGTCTGTTAGATTGGCTATCTCCTCGTTGCTTAGTTCTCCCACTGGAACCTTGATCCGTTCCATTTTTTGAGCCATACTTTTCTGTCTCCTCACTCTGACAGGTTCCTGTGCTTGTTTACCTCTGTGTGTTAGGTAGAGCTATCTCACCTGTTATGTTGTAAGGGGTGGAGCCTTAGGTATTCATCAGTACAGAGTGACCCGTTTCACCATGTTATGGCTCTGTATGTGGGGAAGGGGTCTGAGAGGGAATAATGTCGCTTGCTTAGCACTCGCCCCCTTTCCAGGCACTTCTCCCATTTCCGTATGGGACTGGTGCCTCTCTAGCTGTTGCCCTGGCTGTCATTCCCAGAGTGGGTGGGCCTGCGGACATTCTAAGACCGTGGAAGCCCTTTAAGCAAGTGGACTCTACTGAGAGACTGGCAGTTTCTTCCTTCACCCCAACTCTCACTGGTTTGCACAGTCAGAAGCAATGAGGCTTGATTTTCCCTGGTACTGGAACCATGAGCTGTGTGGTCTGGTCTGGTGCTGGGAGCACTCTCCAGGTGTCCCTCCCTACTTTTTAAAACATGTGACTGCGCTTTCTGCCAGCCTGCCACTGCCGCTGCTGCTGCCACCACCACACTGTCCTCTCCACCCTGGCTCTGCCCCTCCTACCTGTCTTGATGAGTATTTCTTCTTTATATCTTTGTTTGTTGGACTTCCATACATATCAGTTTTCTGGAACTTTTGGTTGTCTCTAGTTTTGAGGTAGTTGTATTCCTTCTTAGTTGTGAAGGGAGATGCAGTCTGTCTGTCTAGGCCTCTGTCTTGGCCAAAAGTTCCTCCTTTCTTGTCTTTTGATTGAAACTGGCCTCACACTGCACCTTGACTCCACTGCCTCCTTCTCCCTTACACATTCACTCCCTTACTCATTAAGCCCTCGGGACACTGAGGCCCTGGTCAGCATTAAACAACCTTAGAAACCAAGCCTTGGCCCTGTTACCACAGAGACAGAATTTCAATCAAACAAAAGATAGCATCTAGGCCTTAGTTGTGTTTCAGCTTCAGACCTAGAAAAGTGGCAAAAACAGAAAAAGTAATGTCATGGCTGCCTCAGGATGAGATGCAATGATCAACTGCCCCCTACCCTGGCAATGACCAATCAGTAGAGACCATGACCCGCACCATGACCCTAACTCACTCAGTCCCCTAGATAACCCACTTCCTAGAAACCATCAGGGAAACAGGTCTTTGAGCATTAGCTCACCTGTGACTCCAGGATGGGCCACTTTCTAAAAATAAACTCTTACGTTCTTTGATGCAGTGTCCTGTTCCTGTCTTACTGGGCTTTGATGCATGTAGGCAAAGGAACCCCTTTAGTCCGGTAACAAGAAAAACATTTTAAGGGCAGAGATGTCCTCCCCAGAAAATCATTACAGCATCTCAATCACTGGTCTATATTAACATTTCAGACTGCTTGAAAGACAGGAAGTTATGAGAGGTTGGGATTAAAAACAGGTATATTGAATGGGAATACCGTTTGTTTATGGTAAGGGGTACCACAAGGGGTACTGAACAGGTAGGGCAGTGCTTGTCAACTGGAGGTGATTTTGCCCCCTGGGGAACATTTGGCTATGTCTGGAGACATAGACACATTTTTGTTTGTCATAAATGTGAGGAGGAGGTGCTACTGGCAGGTAGAGGGCAGAGATGGTGCTAAACATTTACAAGGCTTAGGACAGGCCCTTTCTCCACCACCCCCAGCAAAGAATTATCCAACTCAAATGTCAATAGTGCCAAAGTTTAGAAACCCTGTGTGAGGGTAGACCTTGGGCTAAGAGCACTCTGGCCCCACAGGAACTTCCGCTTTAGGTTGGATTTTGTGTTAACCTCCAGGTACGCAGGAGCTAAACTAGTTTCCAAAGGTGCCTGACCTACTGAAAATGATTTACACCAGGTGCTACTCCTGCAATGCAGTAGTGATTTATTACCCAGCATTCCTGGTTCTCAGAGAGAAGACTGAGATGCTAGCTTGGTCCCTAAGCACCCTTATAGTTTCCATTTCAGCACTGATCAGGAAGCTATTGCTTTAAGTATTTTTAGTTCATGCACTGAAGCATCTGTAGATGTGAGATTCTGAGCCTTCCAAGACGGTTCTTTAAATTTAATGTGTCTAACCTTGACCAGTATGGCTCAGTGGGTTGGGTGTTGTCCCACAAACCAAAGGGTCATCGGATCAGAGCACATGCCTGGGTTGCGGGTTCAGTCCCCCAGTTGGGGGTGTGCAAGAGGCAACTGATCTTTGTTTCTCTCACACAGCAATGTCTCTCTCCCACTCTTTCTCCCTCTCTTCCTCTCTCTCTAAAAATAAGTAAATAACATCTTTAAATTTAATGTGTCTAAAACATGTTCAATCAATTTCTTTTCTCTCCTCAAACATTCTCCTGCCCCAATCTTCCCCATCTCAGTAAGTGCCTTGGCCATCTCCCCTGTTTCTCAAGCCAGAAACCCAGGCAACATCCTCCACGTTTCTTCCTCTCTCCCAACACTTCTGATGCTCAGGAAGATTCTGTTGCTTCCAACCCCTTAACTATATCCTAAATGCTGCTTCTCTGTACTGCCACTACTTTTGCCTGACCACCATGAATAACTTCTGTAATGGCCTTTTTATTCTTGACAATTTCTAATTAATTCTCTACACAATGCTCTGAGTCACCATTACAAGAGTAATAATTAAAGGCTATGACATTTGATATCCTTTGGTGGTTTCCTACTAATGCTTCAAATAAAATTCAAGCCCCTTACCATTGCCTGAAAAAGCCTTATATTAGGGGTCCTCAAAGAATGGTCCTTAGATCAGCGGAATCAGCATTACCTGGCACTTTTGTGGAAATGCAAATTCTCAGGCCTCACCCACTCCACACACACAGGTCAGAAACTCCTGGAGTGGGTTCTAGCAACCCAGGTTTTAATGAGCTCTTCTGTTGTGATGCATGCTGGAGTTTGAGAACCACTGCTTTCTGTGAGCTGGCTCCTGCCTACCTCACCCTCCCCATCTTGCTCTGCTCCCCTGCTTTCAGATTACACTCCAGCCAAAGGGGCTTCTTTCCAATTCCTTGAGCATGCCACAGTCTTCTCTACTTTAGGTCCTTGCACAGGCCGTTCTTGCTGCCTGGAACGTATTTCCCATCTCTGTTCTCATTCCCAGGTCTTAGCTTGATATACCTCCTCTGCCCACTCTGATGTAAATGTCTCTGTCTTTAATTCCCTGTGGCTACAGTCTGATGGTTGTATTCAGAGCACTTCCTATCACTAGTTGCTTTCTATCTTTATTTTCTGGATAACTTGTTATTATCTGGCTCCTCCACTAGTCTGTAACCCCCACAAGGCCAGGGCCATGTCTCTTTTGTTTGTTAATGTATATACAATGAATACTACAGTGCAAGGTACATAGATTATCAATACCTTAAGTGTATGAATGTGGTAACACCCTTGAGGTGCTTCCAGTAGGGTACAGGGAGAGAAAATATGTGGCATACTGCACCCCCCACCCCCACTTCACCGTTTGAATGAAGTAGACATAACTATTTGATCTCTAGTATTTCCCCCTTATGTCTAGATATGCCTTTGGAATTTTTCATGATAATTCACTCTAAGCATTCACACACACACACACACACACACACATTTGTTACTTACAATGGAAGTGAAAGAGACAAGTACATCAATTTTCTAAATAGTATTTAATAATAATTTAATTGCTAACATTATTTATATGCTAGCAATATACTAACATTTCTTAAGTATTATCTTATTTAACAGTCATATGATCCCTATATGGAAGATATAATTATTGTTCCCACTTATAAATTAAAAAACTGAATTGTAAAATAAGGTCATCTGCCCAAGTTCCCACAGTAAGTGTCAAAGAGATGATCTAAAGTCAGCACCTGAACTCATTGCTGAATCTTTCCACTATAGTCAGAAAAATACCTGACACAAGTCATCAGTGAGAGGCTGGCAGGGGAGCACCTCCCCCAGGTTAAGGTTCAGAGGCAAACCTGATGGAGTTCAGAGGCACAAGTGAGTCAAGGTGTCGAAAGCAAAAAGTGGGCAGCAAAGGCATAAACCCTTTACTCACACCTATACCTTTATTAAAAGAGGTCCCAGCTGGAAAGAAGAGATCTTTGGTAAAATGTGCTCAATTCACAGGCTGTTTGGCTGAGCACATTCTATTCAGAGGTGATGCTGCTGCCTGCCTTTCACCTCAGGAAAGTCTTCAATGACAATCTTTCTTTTTGCATATGGGCAGCCTATCTGATCTCTGCAAAGGTTACTTATAAAATAAATGCTGGGGTTTGGGCAGTGCTTTAAATGTCTCTTGGGAAAGACCCAGGGCTTTTCGAGTTATACTTGTGTCCCAGCTAATCTGATTCATCTCTCCTGAGCCAATAATCCTTTCATGTACTGAGTTATGTTATTGTTGGAAGCATGCTGTTCATGTGAAAAATGTGATGGCAGAAAATGTTTGGAAACCATAAATTATTAAAAGTATTTTAATAAAAGTAAGTGTTTACACTAAAATCCTCTCTGAGTATGATCCAAAAAAAAGGAAGAACTGTCAGCTGATTTGCACTAGAGGGAAATCTGCATGGAGTTGAAATTTATAGCACAGCCTTTACCTCCATGGCAACTGACAATGTCACACAGGACCAAGACTCGCCTATAGGCCTAGGATTCAGCTTGGAGGTATCATATGCTAAACAAAAGTGATTTCAAATTTAGGAATTTTTTAAAGATTAATTTTACTTAAATTGATTTTGGAAGGAAGTGATTAAAGCAAATCAGACAGTGCTTTCCAAGATTTTAACCAGAAATAGATGCATAAATCTCATATAATTCACAAATTGAGCTTGACGTGATGCCATGACTCTATGGAAAGAACAAAGAATTCTGTAAGTAGAGAAGAGATATTTCATGTGAAATCCAATACCTTTGTATGAGAGTTCCTGAAAGTATTATTCCCAGATGAGCAGCATCAGCTTCTCCTCAAAGGGGTCCTGAAAACTCAAATTTGGGTCCCACCCAAAACTACCGAATGAATCTCTAAGGGCAGAATTCCAGAACCTGAAATTTTAATGTTTTCCAGAGAATTCTTAATTGGAACCATTTTTGGTAGAGCCTGAGCAAACTAGGAAACATTCCTTTATCATATCTGGGAGCAGGTAATTCTTGAAAATCATTACCTCTTATGAGAGATATAGGCTACAATCTCACACTCAGCCCATAGGCTCTGAGGAGTACCACAGAGTGCAAACAGGGCACTTAAGACAATTGCATGTATTCTGAGGGGGAGCAAAAACAGTGTAGCATCGTAGTACTGGACTTCTGGGTTTCAAGATCCAGCAAAATTTTTAAAATTGGGCACATAGATAAGCATAAGTTGTCTCCTTTATTTTGCCAATTGGGGCAATTAAAAATGCTTCATCACTCTCACTGTCATTTCATAAAAGAAAGGGCATTTTAAACACTAAAAAAGAAATAAGCAGGAACAAAATCACCTCAGAATAAAGGACAGGTCTCAACATGGAATAAATGTAGAGATAAGTACGAGGCATTTGTTACCATGTCCTTGTTTTCCTCATTCTGTCACAGGAAGCACGAGCCCTGGCATTGACATTTGGGAAGCGCTTGGGCAGTAGAGAGACTAGGGCTTCTAAAAGACAAAAGCCAATTCTAAGCTTTGCCCCTTGTGAGCTGTGTGATTTGTCACCACTAACATGGTGGCTTTATCCTAGTTTGCTTCTCTATAAAATAAGGATAATTGTCATTGTGACCGTTAATGATCTAACATGAATTGATTAGAGGGGAACGTCACATAGAAGGGACTCAAAGATGTCTTCCTTCCCTGGTTTTCTCCTCTTATGGCTTTGCAATCTGTTAAGAATCTTGTTGACATGAGATAAAGACTTGAGATTAAAAGGAGGGGAAAAGGACCGCTTAACCAACTGTTACCAGGTTTTTTTTAAAGCTTTTCTTGTTTTAGGTCCTTATAGAGTTTCACATGAGACAATCTTTGGTACCTGACTGTTACCAACTATCTGAAATCTGTGGTTTGTTTAGTTTGTCACAAAATACAAGGGGTACAAGTAAATCCCTGCCACATGTGTTTAAAATACCTTTCTACTTTTTCTGTTACACCTATTTATGAGTAAATTATTTCACTAAAGTAGGAAGAGTCCAGGTGATTATTTGTAAATGGTGCAGAGATGTGTGTGTGTGTGTGTGTGTGTGTGTGTGTGTGTGTGAGAGAGAGAGAGAGATAGAGAGAGAGAGAGAGAGAGGGAGAATGAGCAGTAACGGTGAGGAGAAGGGCCACTGTGTGGTTGTGTGGCACAACTCCAGGCCACTGTTAATCATGTCCCAAGGAGTTGTGTAAAATGAAAGACCTGGGCAGAGGGAGGCTCATAGATAAACATTGTTCCACAAATAAATTCTTTATTACAAAGAAATTAATAAAATAATTTCATAGCTAATATTTTTGAGGGCTTATATGTAAGCATTACACTAAGCATGTTACATGCATCATCACATTTTATCCCTCAAATCACTCTGAGATTATTATCCCCACTTTCTATACGAGGAGACCAGGTCTTAAGTGGCCACTCGCCCAACATCACCCAGCTGGTCAATGGCAGAGGCAGAATGTGAATCTAGGTCCGTGGAAATCCAGAACCTAAACTCCAGACCACTTTTCTAAACCACCCTGCTAAGTAGGAAAAAATATAGAGAACAGAGATCTTGTAGCATATATAAACTTGGAGGAGGGCTGTTTTCTCTTCTTTCCTTCTTTAAAGGCAGTTGGTCAGCTTTGGCTTATGTTTACCTCTGTGAAAGTAGGAAAAAAGCTTTTTTTTTTTTTTTAAGTAACTCATTCACTAATCTCTAGAGCAGCAATGTCTCTGTCTTTCTGGTGCAGGGGGCCTTCTATTTGAGGCTCTCAGAATAAGCTGGTCATTGTATTTCCTAAAGGGGTGACCTCCCTTTCTTCCAGAAGTAATCACTCATGCCCCACTGAACTAGACAGAAAGTGGTGGCCAAGTATCCTGTCATCAAGCCTCCTTCAAGGCAATGCTGGGAATAGTTACTTTGGAAATAGCTCTAATCTGTCACGTTAGGCAGTTTTGCTAAGACTCACTTTATTAGCTACCACCAAGAGCTAATAAAACATGTCAGGAAGTCTCTGTAAGCTGTAAAAACATCTCCAAAGGTCACTGCCGACACTCTGGACTTCAATGACTTTTTAAAGGAAAAGAAAACAGAGGCAGAGGCCCACAGTTCCAAAAGCAGTGGCCCCAAATGGGCTGTAAAGGCTGACAACTCCATATGGCATCAGCCATGGAATAAGCTCTGCCCAGACGGTGTTTTGAAGAAAAGGTCCAAAAGCCACAAAAGGGCAGTGGGGATGGCTGCAAGAAAGGAAAGCAGAATGTGCCAGGCTTGATCTCATATGAGGATACTTTCTTTTTCTTAGTTATTTAGATTTTGTGTGGGGGCATCTAACAGTCACACTTGCAATAGAATCCTTCATAAACAATGGCATAGGTGGAAGAGAAGCGATTCATTTCAGATTAACCATAGAACATCAGGCATTTTTCTTAATACATGATTTTTTTCTATTATAAAAGTAAGCATACTTTAAAATAAGTAGTAGTAAAATATATTCTAAAAGAGGAGAACTGTCACTTTAAAAGCTGGGAACACAGTCTTATGTTTCAAGAGTCATGCTTTGACATTTGGGATATCTCAAGACAAGTGACCGAGAGCCAGTGAATCTACTAGGTTGGAAATACTAATAATAATCATCAAGATTTCCATTCACTGCTGATACATAGCTCCAGGCCCAGAGGAGACAGTACATTTTTATCCTGGTGGAGAATAAAAATTTTAAACTTGTAATCTGAACTTTGGGCCAGGGTTGGGGCAGAGGGGTGAGGGTAGGGTGGTCATTAGGGGAGTCGATCAGTGAGCGTGAAAACACCGTGGATAAGTTGGTCTGCCCCAGACAGAGAGGCAAGTTCTGTCCTGCTTTGGAGAGGCCGCTGGCCTGCTACAGTGCACAGACTGTACTTGGTTGTCCTTAATAATTTATTACAGGCTTATGCAGGGAGTGAATGTGATTCAATTCCCTAAACATTACAACATGCAGTGAATTTCAATAACCGGAGATACCATCGGGCTGAGCTGCTCGTTCCTTTATTCTTATTGCTTTATTTCTCCTCTTCTATTTCCTGAAGACAGGCAACGCAGAGTAGCAACAAGAGCCTGGATCTAGGAGCCAAACGGAGTGGGCTGAGTCCCTGCTGTGCTTTGCCTGCTTCCTAACTCTAGACTGCTTCTCTTGCTCCTCTCTGCAGGCATCTACTTAACAGAGATAACAATAGGACTAGCACCCAAGGACACTTGGAGCATTAAATGACATATGCTTTTAAAGCTCTCAGCAAGAAGCTTGGCACCTAGTGGGCATTCAATAAATGAAGGAATTCACAACCCTGTTCCTAGACTGAGAGCTCTCTGAGGGCAGGGATCATGTCTCTCCTTTTTCAGATTCCTAGCACAAGGTGCCCAGGTACCCAAGGGAGTATGGCAGCTTTAAATATGCTCAAGAACAAATTAATTTGGTTTGATTTATTTCACTTTCCTTTCCTGGTACATTTCCCCTATTGTTTATCTCCAAAATACTAAACTGCATTTTCTCTTGCTTCAAACAGATGTATCATCAATAGCAAGTTGAGTCTGTCCAATTCTTTTTCTATTTTTTTTTTTTACTTGTTTTAGATATATTTATCTTTCTTGTATTATTTTTGATATTCGGCATTCCCTTTTCTCTTTCTTTTTTCTTAGTGTTCTGCCCTGGGAGAATAACTCTTCTCTCAGTTATCTTGCCAATCTGTTATCTCCGCCACTCTATCCCTACCCACTCTAACACATATACAATGAGGTCTGTCCAGAAAGTATCCATCCACATAATATGCAAAATAGAGACCTTTAGATAAAAGAAACATTGTACATAGGACAATGATGCCTCAGTTCCCTTCAAAGTGCAGGCATCTCAGGCCTCACACAGTTCTCCCAGCATCTCTTCCACTGTTCAAAACACTGTGAAATTCATTGTTGAAATTGCTACCAGCTATCTTGTTGTATTTTCCTTAATCTCATTAAAGGTCTAAAATCTCTTCCCTTTTAAAGGTGATTTTAATTTTTGGAAAAGCCACAAGTCACAGGGTGCAAAATCTGGGCTGTAGCAGGGCTTAGTTACCTGGATGACTTGATGTTTTGCCCAAAACTCTGCACGAGATGTGATGCATGAGCAGGCACGTTGTTGTGATGAAGCTGCCAATCACCAGTTGCCCATAGCTGCAGCCATTTTCATTGTATTGCATCTCTCAACCAATGAAGAACATTGAGGTAATTAATACTTCTTATTAATCTTTTGGCCTGGAGTGTCATATTCATGATGGACAACACCTTCCTAATTAAAAACAAAACAAAACAAAAATAGCTGACATGGTCTTGATCTTGCTTTGACTTTGCCATGCCTTCTTTGGGAGCGGAGACTTAAGATGGCTTCCATTGGGATAACTTGGTCTTCATTTCGAGGTCATAGCTATAGACCCACAATTTATCTCCAGTTATGACCTTCTTGAGGAAATCTGGTTCATTGGTAGCAGTTTGAATCAAGTCATTAGCAACTGTAGCATGATGTTCCTTCTGCTCTGGTAGCAAAAGCTGTGGAATAAATTTTGCCATGATACATTTCATTCCAATGTCCTGTGTCAAAATCTTGGACACAGTACTTTTTGGAATCCCCAGATTATCTTCTAGTTCTGCCACTGTCAGTTGCTGATCTTTGTTGACTGCAGCCTGTACACATTCAACATTCTTAGGTGTTCTGTATGTTGCAGGCCTTCCAGAATGTGGATCACTTTCAACAGACTTTTGACCATCTTTGAAGCATTTGTGCCACATTTTTATTTACGCTACACTCATTGCATTGTCCCCAAAAGCCTTCTGAATCATCTATTTTCCATGGAGGAATGTTCAAGCTTAATACAAAATTTGATGTAGATTTGTTGCTCTATACACTCCATCATTCTGAATGCAATGGCCACACAGTACACATCTTTACTCAACTGCATCTACCGCTCCCCTTGATGAGTATAGTGAAGTCATCATTGTTCACACATGCACATTCCAGTCCACGTTCCTTGGCTGCCAGTTACATTGATATGCAAACTATTCTCATCACATTAACAATGGCTGGACTTTTTCCAGACTGACATACCCAGAATCATCATTTATTTGACTCTGAGGTTACCAACTTTTTAATAAATCCTTTTTCCCACTCAGGTCAGTCAGAGTCAGTTTCTGTTGCTTGCGACCACAGGGCCCTAACTGATACCAGTCTTGTTTTTGTTTGTTTTTTTTCCCCTCTCTAGTCACACTTCTTTTCAACTTCATGGATGGTTTCACATATGTCTCCTTGACTGTCTCACCAAATTCCATTCTGTGAATAAGGATGATGTTACTCTTTTCTAATAAGTTCAGTTTTCCTCTTAACTAGCACAGTGGCTCCATGAAATTCAGTTACCTTCAAGGCAACCTGATTTTTTGCTGAGCAAAATGTTAATGTTAGCATCTTAAGTGCCCTAAAACTTAGCTATCACAATTTAAAATGGTAATGCATGAAGAGAAGTAACTACCTTCTGCTTTAATTCTATTCACTTTATCATGCAGGAAAAGGAAGAGAGACTTTTAATGACTTGTGCAAGGCCAGAGCACCAGATAGAGGGCAGATTAGAATGCAGTCTCCTGATACTTGGTGAGGTGCCATCAGCATCCTATTGAGCCACTTATGAGGAAAGATATCTTGGACTAAATCCAAACACATTTTGTTTGTGAAGTAGAAAAAAAAGCCTTTGTCACAGGACAATAACATCTAAAAGACAGTCTCATAATAAAGACATTTAAGAATTTTTCAAATTACAAGGAAGTTAGGGAAGAAAAGAATCAAGGAAGGAGGGAGATAGGTGGTAAGGAAAAATGCCTGATTATTTTTCTTCTACAGGGAGGTGCAGCCAATGCATAGTGAACTCTTATGTGCAGGGAGCTGCTTTACATTTAAGGGTCTTCCTCCTCCCAAAAGGGCACTGGATAACTGACCCAAAGCAATGAACCAATAAAAGAGTTCTTTATTTTAAATTCACATATAAAATATTTAATTTTCTTTTACTCCCAAATAACAAAAAATGATAGTCTCTTAAAAGTCGCTGAGTGACTGAGGAAAGGCAATGGAAGGAAGATACAGAGGCTTTAGAAATGTACTGTATAATACATGCATGGTCCCCCCAATTTTTTGTTAGATAACTATTGAAATGTTGTGATCCCCAAGTAGTAACATCAAAGGCATGTGGCAATAATATATGTATCTTCAAATTTCTTTGATCTAAAAATCCACTTTATTGCAGATATTTTCTAAACAAAGGTGTTGTTGGTTGACATAGCAATTAGCATATTACATTAGCCTTAAAAATGAAAGAAATTCAATCTTCACACTTGACTTTAACCACAAAATTAAATGTCTGTATAGGCAGCTGCAACTGACAAAAAGTAGGGGAGATACAGCTTTCTGAATTTTTTTACTGGATCTCACTCAGAGAACCTTTAAGTTTAGGGCTTTGGATAGTGTTTAACTGTTAAACACATGAAAAGCTGTCAAATATATTGCCATTATATTGTCAAATATATGACTTACATGTCACCAGGCTCCCTTCTATGGTCCCAAAGCAGGTATTGCCAAAGACTACAGCATTCTTTTCCACTTAGACCAAACAATCTCAGCATCTTCTGAACACAGAGCAACAAACAGCCATAACCTACAGGTAAACACACACACACAAATCCCACTTACCATTTCTCTATCAAACTACCCTGGTTCTCATGCCTGCTTATTCAATAGCTAGAATTTCCATAGTTCTGTTATTTAGTAAGTTCATTAATTATAAACTTACTAAATTCATAATGAAGAATCGCATGTATCAAATAGTTACAAATAGTTAAAAAAATGTGTAAAATTCCTGAGCTATTACTTTTCCTTGGTTCTCAAGAATGTATGGCTGGGCCCTGAGGATCCCCATACACTTCAATAATCTAACCTGACACTTTCCATGATGTTTAACTCTCCATGTCCATAATTGAAGTAAAAATATCATCAAGTGTGGGGTGGGGTAGGAGTATTTTTTCATATATCCCAACTCAAAATTGAATTTCTTTCCCTCTGTTCATGATATAAGCCTTGATCTCTTAAATTTTATATCATCTCCAAAGTGGAAATAAAACCCATATGGCAGGCCTAGGATTAGACATTGTGATTCAGAGGCTTACAGAAGTTCCCACTGAAAAGTGTCAAGATTGATATAGTAACATTCTCATTTAATTCAAGGTTTTCCTCCATCAAATAACAACATAATTAGGATTATCACATACATTAGAAAGTGAGAGCCAAATAAATGCAAACCAATAGAGTCTCCATTGATTATTATGTAGAGCTATGCATTATAAGAGAATAAACTAATAATGTTTCAGTATTTTGAAGTTTCCAATAATTCTGAGTGATTACCTTCTCGCCTCACTCTGATGAGTATAAGTCTCTCAAATTTGACTACATCTTTTTCTTTATTAAAATATACTTTTAAAAAGTTCACAGAACCCTCAGAAGAACCCAATATTAATAATAGTAACAATAATAATGAAGATAATAATAGAAGTTCTCTCCTGAGAATTGTTTTTATGACAAGACATTTTGTAATTTCTAATAACAGTACTTCTTTATGTGCAAATAAGTGCTTCCAAAATACTTGATAGTTCATGAAATTAACTTGCTCTTCTAGAGCAGCTGAGCTATTTTCCCAGCAAGTGCACTTTGGACCAGAGTTTCTCAGCCTCAGCACCATTCTCCTCTGAGGCTGGACAATTGCAATAAGAGGTTGTCCTGTGCAGTGGAGGGTGGTTAATAGTATCTACCCACTAGATGCCAGGAGTGCCCTCCCAGTGTGACAACCAAAAAATGTCTCTAGACATTGCCAAATGTCTCTTAGGGTGCAGAATCACTTCCAGTTGAGAACCCCCATTTTGGCCATTCCTTTATTCCACAGCAACCTCTCTCTTTTTCTGGTAGGTGATTCCAAGACACATTTTATGGCACACCTCCTCCCTTTTCAAAAGATCACTCTTCTGGGTTATCTGAGTAGAGATGAAAGCAATTTTACCTTTAATCACACAGCATCCCTTGGAAGTTATTGTCAATTCATTGTCGAGAAATAGAATCCAATGCCACACAGTGAGACAGGCATACGACGTATCTCCTGAAATGTATCTCCTCTTCACCGCACCCCAACTCCCAATCAGGGCAGAGAAAACATCACCTCACCTAGCGCCTTCTCCCCTTGGGGAGGTAAGCTGCACTGGAGATTTTTTCAGAGCTCAGAGCAAGAACTAGCCAAGAGTAACCCATCTTATAGGTAATTTTGGCCAAGTTATCTTATCTCTTAGAGCCTCAGTTTTCCAATTCACAAAGATGAAGAAAATTCCTACCTTAAGAGGAATTGTTTCTCAGAATTGAAGAAAGAGTATACAAAGTATTTAGCACAGGCTAGCACATAGCAGTTGTGAATGACAAATGTTTGGTCTGTCATTCCCTCTTCATAGGGAACCTAATCTGGGGCCTCCACATGGTCTAATTTGGAAGTCACGCTGAAGACCAGCAGAACTGTGTGGAAAAGCAAGCAGTGTGTGCGCCCCACAGATTTGGATGAATGGGGGAGCTCACTCAGCATGTTAGAGGGGCAGGAAACATTTTGGCAGCAGAAATATCTCTGTGCAATACTGCCGTGTCTTTCTTCAGACAAATAATTACATATAATATAATGCCTTTTTAAAGTCACATATGATCTCAGTTTACAAAAAGAGACATCTATACCTGTTGTGACAAATTACTTAAAGGTACATAAAATATTTCTAACTTTCCCCTCACCATCCCAATCTTTTGCTGCTAGTAGTTTGAACCACATGAAATTGGTGGTATTCAACTACTTTTTATCTGCAAAATGGCACCTTCTTTGGGGTCAATCTACATTTTGGAGGGAAAACAGATTCTTTCAAATATCTAAAATGTGAGGTTCTCAAGTGGAGGTCAAATAAATCATTCTCAGTTATTTGTGGGAAATTCTAAGGAAGCCAAACTCACGTAAGATGTGCTATTATTATCGGTGAAAATCTATTCACCCTCATTTTTCTTTCATAAACCCAAGAGGCTAATTTACAGAGCTCCCAAAGATCCTCAGCAAAAGAGGCAGATGCTTGACCCTAAGTCCCAGCAGGGCTCTGAATCACAGGGAGAAGGTATAACCCATCTAAAATAGTTAAATAGGCTCTTAAATAAGAGATGACATATGTATGCTACACTGGGGCTGCACAAGGGAAGAGGCCACACTACACAAAATAGCAGATAGAAATGCAGTTCAGGCCATTATGGATTTGGTTAGTGAGCATCCTGCCCCCACCTCCAAGCCCACTCCCATCCAGTTGCCCTGCAAGGGGACAGAAAGAGTAGAAATGAGAGTTCCAGGGACTTGGCTGAGAAAGGTAAGTCACTAGATGGCCGTTTTGGACTATTTCATACATCGGCTATACCTCAGCTAATGTGGCCTGGACAACCTTGCATTAATAACAATTTTGTAAGCTGTCTTTACACCTCTCTGAATCCTTCCACTAATCAGAAGGACAGAGTGATGAAAACTCCCAAATCTGTGTATTCAATCATAACTCCTTTCCCAAGCCTCGGACTCCCTTATCTGACAGCCACAGATCTCCACTTTGCTTTCTCATTAGATCTCAAACTTAAAATGTCCCTAAGTAAATTCATAACCCCCTGCCCACTCCTGCTCCTATAGCACCTGTCTCAGTGCTATAACTATGACTCCACCTCTAAAAAGGAAATCCTTCAAAGGCTGCCCAAGGTTCTCTTTCATGTTCTCCACACATTTAAGTAATTTTGCCTCAAGCATGTCTCAGGCTCAGCTGTTCCTCTCAATCCTGCAGCCACCTTGGATCAGGTACTGATTTCTCACTTGGACAATTGCAGCTGCCTACTCATCCTCTCTCACCAGACTCTCCTCAAAATCACTTCCAGGGTCCCCATCCCCCAAAAGTAGCTTTAAAACCCTGACATTGTTTGGACTTTGTTCATAACACATTCCTGCGGCATTTTAGTAAAGAAGAACAATACATACAAATGACTTATTTTGTCTCTGGTAGAGAATAATAAATAATACTTATTATAATTATTAATTGCTTTGTTAATTGTGTATACAATTCTTCAAAACCTGGCCCCAACCTAACCATATTCCTGCAACTCACCCAAAACAGCCACTCTTCAACTGCACTGACTTCCTCCTGGTTCCACAAATTCAACAGGCCATTCTATAACTTCCTTGCCTTTGCACATTCTGTTCTCTCTGCCTGGAGTGCCTGCCCCTTTCTTCCTTTCCAAACTGTCAGGCAGTTACTCACCTTTCAAGACTCAGCTCAATAATCACCTCCTAGATGTTGAAACCTCCAAAATCCTCAGGTGAAATTAGTCATTTCCCTTCTCAAAAGAACATTTTTAGCCCTCTGCTATAGTAGCTCCCACATCTTATAATGATTGATCCATTTACTATCCTTTCCATGTTTCACAGTGAACACCTCAAGAACAGGTGCAATGATGCTCATTTTCCTCTGCCCTGCATCTAGCATGGAGCCTGATCTAGAGAAGGCCTGTGTATTGCTGGGTGGGAGGGATGGCCAGTGAACTGAGTGTAATGATGGTTCTTCAAGTGTTACATTAAATGTATAAAGATTATTACTTAAAGGGGGCAGTTTTTTGTATATGCTTTTTATTCCCTCTTTCAGTGTTGCCTCAGAAGATAATAACATGAGATACTTAGCTTAGCCTTCTGTGAAGAGGGAAGAAACACCAGAGACCTAGAAGGAGGACCTCAGGGGTTCCTCTGTTTCTTTTAGTTATGGTACAAATTGCTTTGTCTGCTATGAGAACTTGTGTTTAAATCTCTCCATTACAAGGAACAGAAACCTATTCAAACTATTTAAGCAAGGTGAGGATTTATTGTTTTATAACTTGGCACTCAAGAGTAGACAGACCATGAGGCACAGAGATGGAACTGGGCCAGGGAACAGAAGAGGGGGACTGGGTGCTCTTTTACTCTCACAGGCCATGTGGCTTCACCTCTCTGCCTCACCCTAGGCCCTGAGGCCTTTCTTTCTTTTAAGTCTCCTGTGAGACTTTACTCTCTCTTCATTTGACATGCAACAGGAGCCCCAAATGGCAGCCTCAGCTTGGCTCCCAAGACTTTTCAACTCAAGGGCTCTGACTAACAACTTCCCTCTGGGCCTAAGTACTTTTAAATTAATTTTAAAAGGAGGCCATTAGACTGAGGTGGCTTTAATGCCTTAGTAGCCTATGTAGTAAACAAACCAAAACCTAAGCCTGAAATGCCTCAAAGTTAAGAAATCAGAACCGAAGGACAACCAATCACAGCCACCTAGGCTTTCCCAAATAAGGTGACCACTCCACTCAAGCTGTAGCCAATCAAATAATTGCCTTTCTTTGTTTTTGCTTCTTCTCTGTCGGGCTTTCCCTGGCTCCTGCAGTGCTTCTAACCACTACCAGTTCGGCACTGCCAGGTTGGAATCCATGTTTGCTCAAATAAACTCTTACATACCTCAGTTTATCTTTCAACAGCACAAGGTCCTGAGAGAGGAGCTCGAGTGGGCGCAGCTTTCCCTCTGCGCAGCACACAAGCTACATGGCATAGGCCAACCTATTGGTGGGCCTGGCTCAGGTCCGCGTCCACCCTGGTCCAGTCACCTGAGTCAAGGTGAAGTGGGATCACATGGGTTCTCATGCTGGCTGTGAGCAAGGATGGGTAATCTGAGAAGGGTTCCAGGCAGTACAGCTGCCTCCAAAAGTATGTATCTCCCCCAGACCCCCCAAAAAAACTTGCGCCACACCTTTCTGCCTCATCACTGGCCAACAGTGCCAGATAGTTAAATCTACCTGCCAAAAGTTAAATCCTCTTCATACAGTAGAGAATGAAAGCCATGAAAGAAACATCAAGCAAGGGAAGCAAAGGAAGAACATACAGGTAAGCCAGAAGTTAGAAACATGCGGTGAATTTAGCAATCTATCTCCTATCCGATAGCAGATGTTTGAAACACAGCAACCACAAGAATTCTAGGAGCAAAAGTTCATTTCATCCACTATTCCACAAAGCAGGTGGCCATTAAGCTCTGCTGAGTTCTCGCTCCTCTCCAACTGCGGCTGGTGCGCAGTGTGACAATATCTCTGTACCACAGAGAAGACAGCACAGAAATCAGAGCTTTGCCACTCAGCACTTGTGACCAAGAAAAGTTCATTTTTCTTCTTTATGTCGGTTTCCTCATTTTTAAAATGGAAATAATAAAATCTACTCCCTAAGTTTCTCGTGAATATTAATTGTGATACATATAAAGCACATAGGAATGCCTGCCATACAGAGAACAGTCAGTAAACAGTTTTAGGTTGAATCATATGAATGTGACATTTTGGAAGATCAAACTAATGTTAATATGCTTTCTCTATGAGAGGACTTAACACTTTTTATTATTTTGTGTATTTGTATGTTTTCACCATTAAATTATGAGCTTCATGGAAGCGTAGACTCTGCATATCCTGCTTCCTATATATGGTCTGCCCTAGCACTTGGCAGACAGTGGGTGTTTCATCCATATTTTTCAAATAAATTAATGTTGATAATAATAGTGATGGTGATGATAATGGAGATATCTCTTTTGGACTGCCTATATCTGGGGACAATTATAGACAATATAGCCCTTTATTCCACAATAAATGTCTATTAAAAATGAGTGAAGAAGTAAATGAATTTCAAGTCTATATAGAGAAAGTTGAACTTTAAGAAAACAAAGAATCCAATTAAAATAATGGGAAAAGGACCTGAATAATCACTTCTCTGAAGAGGACAACAGATGGCTAGTAAACATATGAAATGATACTCAACATCAGTAATCATCAGAGAAATGCAAATTAAAACCACAATGAGATGTCAGCTCATACCTGTCAGAATGGCCATCATCAATAAATCAACAAACAACAAGTGTTGATGAGGATGTGGAGAAAGGGGAACCCTTGTGCACTGTTGGTAGGATTGCACATTGGTGTAGTCACTTCTGGGTATTTATCCGAAGTAATTCAAAACACTAACTTGAAAAGATATATACACCCCTATGTTCACTGCAGCATTTATAATAGTCAGGACATGGAAGCAACCTAAGTGTCCATCAATAGATAACTGGATAAAAAAGAGGTGGTGCATATACAAGTATCAATGGAATATTACTCAGCCATAAAAAAGAATGAAATCTTACCATTTGAAACAACATGGATGGACCTAGAGGGTATTATGCAAAGTGAAAAAAGTCAGACAGAGAAAGACAAATACCATATGCTTTTACTTATATGAGGAATCTAAAAATAACAAAATAAATAAAGAAACCAAACAGAAACTAACTCATAGATACAGAGACCAAACTGATGGTTGCCAAATGGGAGGGGACGTTAGGAGGCTGGGTGACAAAGGTAAAGGGATTAAGAAGACACATGGGCAGTTACAAAATAGTCACAGGGATGTAGAATACAGCATAGAGGATATAGTCAATAACTATGCATGGTGTCAGGTTGTCTAACCACCATGTTGTACACCTGAAACTAATGTAATACTGAATGTCAACTGTAATTGAAAAAAATCTATAAGACTAGAAGTTAGAAAAAAAAAGTTAAAAAAAACTATCAAATCAATAAAAACTGCTTTGAATCTGGCAGTTGGTCACTGTCATCACAAAACACTGAGTAGCTTGCCTTTATTTTTACATTTCCAGTTGGCTCTTTGGTGCTGCGTGGACACTATTAGGATTCACTTGGTCCTGTGGGCCTCTTGAGCAAATGAGAGAGCCAAAGTGCTGAAGTCCAGCCTGCCACACCAGGAAAGTTTAGGATTGTTCAGTGTAGCTTCCAGAACCCTGCTGTTGCCCAGAGATAGACAACAGCTTGCAATTGCATGATAAGCCTTTGGATAGAGGAAAACAGTCCTGAGGCATCGTGTGTGGCTTGTGTTACTTAATGTAGTTTTTGTCCAAAGTGCCTGCTTAATTGATTCCCTGCATCTCTCATCAAACATGCTGTCTCCTCTAGAGAAAAATAGGTTAGAAGAGAAAAGAGTCCTGGGAAAAAAAGGGTGGGGGGTGTGAGAGGAAGGGGTAGAATCTAGTCTGTGGTCCCGTTGACAACCAGGAGAGCAGGAAAGGGTCTGGATTGATCAAGAAGATAGGGACAAAAAGCTACTGTGTGAAAGGAAGACTTCACTCAGCCATACACACGTCTTTAAATTTTCAGGTAATGGCCAGTTTATGTCTCTGTATTTTAGTATGAAGTCACTTCTAGAGGAGGAGAATGTTCTTTCTGGTTTTGATAACAAATAAAGAAGGAACAAAATATGAAGGTTAAATATAGTTACATTTAGAAGAAAATCAGTGACTTTCAATTATTTAACCTTCGGAAAACCACAAGCATGCACTGGTGGATGGGAAGAAGGAAAAAATGAGGTCCATCCACAAAGACCAACACACTGGTATTATTTTCAAGAAATCTCCACCACTGCTTACTGCCACTCCCTCTTCGTGTCATCTGGCAGGTCTCAGAAACACTGAAGTGCCCTGCATTTCACCATCTGAGTTTAGAAAAAAAGCTTAGTGCAGAAGTCAGGGAACCATTCCCAGAGGAGGCTGATGACTGCTGCCATTTCTCACGATTCGCAACTGGTCTTTTCAACTCAAGCTACTGTTTACAGAAGCTTTGCCATGGGATTATAATTATGGGTTTTGTTTAGTTTTAAAGAGAGTCTGAATCCTCCATTAAAGGAGGAGGAAACAAGTCACTCAGAGGTGTGGAGTGAGTCTCTGATGCTCGCTGTTCGCTGGGATTCCAGCGGCCTGCGTGGATCCCGGCCAGTGTATGCAGCCTTGAGGCATGGAGAGCTCCGGTCTCATGGCGGGCAGGAGGGCCAGGGTTCTGCCCTGCCTTCCCTCCTCTTAGAGAGACACTGGAGGCAGAGGAAGCAAGGAAGTCCTGTGCTCCCACCCAGCCAACTGTCCCACCTATGGGGACTTCCTTCTGCTCCAGGGAAACCGGTCACTCTATAGCCTCAATGGCTGTCTATGGCAAGACAGAGATCCTTGGAAGCCCTATTTGCTCCCAATATTGCTTCCTGTAAACTTCTTTCCTTGGTTTTTCTCCAATTTTTGGTCCTGATCCTAAAACTTGGGCTCCATAGTTTTTGACAACCCATCACACCACTAGCTCCAGGGACCCAAGCCCTGGTCCTGCTTGTCCTCATTGCTACCCTCCTGAGTCCTCACAGGCCTCTCCATCACCAGAGGCCATTTTTGGGCCCTCAGTTTGGTGCCCAGACAGCAGCAGCTCGGCAGTGCCTCAGCGTCCTGGTGCTCTGTGGCCAGGGTGCCCACTGTAGCCTGGATTCTGAGCCTCTGAGCGAATGTGGTAAGCACAGAGTAAGATCTGTTGACTTTCTACCCCAGGAAAGCTGAAAAACTTAATATATAGGTAACTCAGATGCTGGAATAATGCACGTTCCACTTCTGAAATATCCCAGCAGGCTCTGTAGAGCTGGTAACACAGACAAACCACACTAGGTGTGAAAGTAAAAATTATCCTTCTCCTAAGAGAAATCTGCTTGGTACAATCCAGCATCTGTTCACTGGACCTGTAATAAACCAAACTAGGACTTAGTCTTCAGCCTGCCTGAATTCCCAAGAATCTACATTTCTGTACCCAGATAGGAGATGAATTTTTCTATCAACACTTGAGCAAAGGGGAATATCCCCAGCTCTCTCCTCCTTCAGTCTACTTCCTTTTGGCCCTAGCATTCCATTAACATTTGGTTCCAAGAAGCTGCATTTTCCTATTGCATTATTATGCATCTCGAAATAACACGATAGCTGTCCCTATAAGGCCCACTGTTAATCACTGATCACTAATCCCCATTGAGCTTTTCTCTTGCTGCAACTTCACTGTGCCAGTTCTGGCTTAAGATCCTGTGGGCTGAGCCCAGTGACAGCAATGCCTCCTGGTTCTCCTCCTTCTACCTCCGGCCCCGGAGCATCACTGCTGGGGAGTGTGTTTCCTCTGGGGAGCTCTGGGCTTAATGGATTTTGCAGCACTTCCCCTTCCTTCCTGCTATAAAGCTCTGGCTTAGCATGAAAGCTGCCCAGATCCCTGAACCCATGGCATCCTGCCTGCCTCTGGAAACTTATCATTGCCATGCTGCAGATCAGGGCTCAGCCCTGGCCTATGTAAGAGGCCCCCTGCTTAGCCATAGCAAGCATGCTGCTACCATTTACAGGGTGGTCACTATGTGTCAGGAAGTGTGCAAGCACTCTGTGGGCACTGTGGCATTTAATCCTCACACAACCATGTCAGAGGCCACTACCTTTCTTCCTAAATTATGGTTAAGGGAACAGAGACTCAGGTTGTTAACTTAAATTAGGTCACATTGCTAGTAAGTGATATAGCTAGAATTCATTCAAATGGATATCATTAAGCTCTTACTATATGCCAGTCTCTATTCTAGGGATTGGGCATATATTAGAGAACAAGTCAGCCCAAAATTCCTTCCATCACGCAGCTGATTTCCTACCGGAGTTTAAACTCAAAGCTGTTTGATTCCAGAGCTGAAATTGTTTGATGGTTTTAAATTACTTGTCACTACATAGTTCAGAAATGGTCACCACCACAGAGAAAGTTTGCTTTAAGTGTTTGATCACAACCACAATGCAATACCATTTCACACTTACTGAATGGCTATTACTTAAAAAATGGAAAATAACAAGTGTTAGTGAGGATGTGCGGAAATTGGAACCCTCGTGCATTGCTGGTAGACATGTAAAATGGTACAGTCGCTGTAGACAACAGTTTTGGCAATTCCTCAGAGTTAAACATAGAATTATCATATACTCATATGCTACTTCTAGATACACTCATTTACTTAGAAGAATTGAATGCAGGGACTTGAACAGATACTTGTACACAAATATTCATAGTAGCTTTATGTTCAGTAGCCAAAAGGTGAAAATAACCCAAATGTCCAACAACAGATGAATGGATAAACAAAATGTGGAACACACATGCAGTAGAATATTATTCAATCTAAAAAGAAGTGAAATTCTGATACAAGCTCCAACATGGATGAACCTTGAAAACTTTTTGCTCAATGAGATAAGCTAAACACAAAGGAACAAATATTATATGATTTGACTTATATGAGGTACCTAGAACAGGCAAGTTTGAAGAGACAGAAAGTAGAATAGAAGCTACGATGTGCTGGGAGAAAGGAGGTAACAGGGAGGTAGTATTTAATGGGTACGGAGTTTATGTTTGAGGTGAAGAAAAACTTCTGGAAATGGATAGTGGTGACGAATGCACAAAATTGTGAATGTACAATATGGTGAATGCACTAAATTATACACTTAAAAAATAGAAAAAATGAAGGTGAAAGGATTAGTTAAAGAACATATACACATAGTCCATGGACACTGACAACAGTGCAGCGAAGGCCAGGGGAAGGGGAGCCGGGGGCTCGGTGGAGGTGGGCAAAAGGAGAAATGGGAGACATCTGTAATAGTGTCAACAATAAAAATCTAAAAAAAGAATTAAAAAATAAAACTATTTTTAACAGGAAAAAATATAGGAAAAATCATGAGTTTTATGTTACATATATTTTACCACAATAAAATAAATAGATTTTTTGAAAAGTTTGATCATAAAGGAAATCAGCCCAAGAATAAGAACTCAGCAGCTAATTATTATTATTTTTTAAATTTTATTTATTATTTTTTTATTTGTTTATTTTTTTAGAGAGAGAGGAAAGGAGAAAGAGAGGGAGAGAAACATCACTGTGTGGTTGCCTCTCACATGCCCCCAACTGGGGACCTGATGTGCAACCTAGTAATGTGCCCTGACTGGGAATCGAACCAGCGACACTTGGTTCGCAGGCTGACGCTCAATCCATTGAGCCACAGCAGCCAGGGCCTCAGCAGCTAATTATTGAGGGACCTCTGGATGAGAAGCATATGCCTATTTATTCTGTCATTCGATTTCAAAATGAACAAAGATTTCTGCCCCAAGACACGTAGGGAAGAAAAGATGCCAGCTTTCCAAAAGGCCTCACTCAGTTCATCCTTCATCCAATGGCTCATTTATCCTTAAATGTATGGTCAGTATCGTGCACATGAAATGAATACAGTTTGATGAAGATGGTGGGAAGGGGATATTGAAAACTGGCAGATTTCAGTCACCCAGTTCAAGAGTTTTTAGATGCACCTGGCTAGGAAACTGCTTAGAAAAAAAAGAAGGTTTTTTGCCTTGCGTTTATGGAAATCAGTTGCTCTTGTGCTGATTGAATATTTTGCATCTTTCTGGAGTTAAGCACAGGTGAGCTGATGATTCACAATGGTGGACACTCTGCCCAGGGCTTTGCATCCCTATCACTTCCAAATAGACTTGTTAATAAAAAGAAGACTGCCTTGTTGGTCTTCAGGCTAGGCACATATACTAGAAATAGCACACAGACCAGTACCTCTTTATTTAAAATTCTTACGCTTTTTTTTCCTATTTGTAAATTAATGATGATCACAGCAGAAAATTTGGAAGATGCAGAAACATAGAAAGAAAGAAAGAGTATTGCTCATAATCACATTAGCAAGAGATAACAATTGCTCAGTCAACTTGGCGATCTAATGTTCTCTTTCACTCTCATATATATATATGAATTATACTACATGTACACAAACTATACTACATATATATGAACTCTACTATATATAAGCTTGTCTCCCATTTTCTTTAACATTATACTGCATAAATATATTTTTTTATTTTATTGATTATACTATTAAAGTTGTCCCAATTTTTCCCCGTTTGTCTCCCCTCCCCCTGGTACCCCACATCTGTCCTGCAAACCCATCCTCCCGGCTTAGTTCATGTCCATGGGTCACGCATATAAGATGTTTGGCTTCCCCATTTCCTCTACTATTCTTAACATCCCTTTGTCTATTTTGTACCTAGCAATTATGCTTCTTAATTCCTGCACCTTTCCCTCCTTTCTCCCTTTACACACACCCAGCTGATAACCCTCCAAATAATCACAATATCTATGGCTCTGTTCCTGTTTTGATTGTTTGCTTAGTTTGTTTTTGTTTTTTATACTCATTTGTTGCTGGTTGTTTGTTGTCATTTTAATGTTCATAGTTTTGATCTTCTTTTTCTTAAATAAGTCCCTTTAACATTTCATGTAATAATGGCTTGGTGATCATGAACTCCTTTAGCTTTACCTTGTCTGGGAAGCACTTCATCTGCCCTTCCATTCTAAATGCTAGCTTTGCTGGATAGAGTATTCCTGGTTGTAGGGCCTTGATTTTCCTCAATTCGAATACTTCTTGCCAGTCCCTTCTTGTCTGCAAAGTTTCTTTTGAGAAATCAGCTGATAGTCTTATGGGAACTCCTTTGTAGGTAACTCTGCTTTTCTCTTGCTGCTTTTAAGATTTCCTCTTTATCTTTAACCATTGGCATTTTTATTATGATGTGTTTTGGTATAGTCTTCTTTTTGTCCAACTTGTTTGGAACTCTCTGTGCTTCCTGGAGTTGTATGTTATTTCCTTTGCCAGATTAGGAGAGTTTTCTTTCATTGTTTTTTCAAATAAGTTTTTGATTTCTTGCTCTTTCTCTTCTTCTGGCACCCCTATGATTTGGATGTTGGTATGTTCAGAGTTGTTCCAGAGGTTCTCAAATCTCTCTTTGATTTTTTGAATTCTTGTTTCTTCTTTCTGTTCTGGTTGATTGTTTATTTCTTCTTTTTGTTCCAAATTGTATTGGAATCCTGGTTTCCTTCCCTTCACTGTTGTTTCCCTATATATTTTAATTTTACTTAGTGTATCCTTCATTTCTCCCTTTATTTTGTGACCATACTCATTGAGTTCTCTGAGCATTCTGATTACCAGTGTTTTGAACTCTGCAACTGATAAGTTGGCTACCACCATTTCATTTAGTTCTTTTTCTTGAGTTTTGTTCCATTCTTTTATTTGGTCCGTATTTCTTTACCTCTTCAATTTGGTAGCCTCCCTGTGTTTGTTTCTCTGTGTTAGGTAGAGCTGCTTTTACTCCCTGCCTTAGGAGCATGGCCTATGTAGCAAAGGCACCTGTAAATTATGTGGGGCAGAGCCTTAGTTGCCAGGGAAGGGCAACCCGCTTCACCACTTTGTGGCTGTGTATGTGTGTGTATGGGGGAGATGCTTGGAGAGGGGACAATGCTGCTGCCTGGCTTCTGGAGGTCTGCTCAGCACTGGCCCCACTTCTGGTCACTTCACCCACCTCCCATATGCATTGGCACACTTCCAGCCATGGGGTTGTTGTATGTTCTAAGCCCATGTAGGCCTTTTAAGTGGCAAAAATCCAGCAGTTTCTTCCGCAGCCCCAACCCCCACTAGTTTTTACACCCAGGGGTAATGGTGGTTTATCTTCCTGGTGCTGGAACGCTGGGCTGAGTGGTCTGCCCTGGGACTGGGATTGCTCACTCCCAAGGTATTCCTCCTGATCTTTATCCACCACACATGAATGTGGGACTGTCTGTTTTGCCACCACTGCCTCCTCTCTGCACCACACCACCTTTCTGCCCTGTCTCCAGGACTCTGCCCCTCCTACCCATCCGGATGAATGTGGCTTCTTTAAATCCTTGGTTGTTGGATTTCCATACAGTTTGATTTTCTGATGGTTTTGGGTGTTATTTGCTTTTGAGATTTGGTTGCAATTCTCTCTATGGTTGCACGAGGAGGCAAAGTGTGTCTATCTATGCCTCCATCTTGACTAGAAGTCTGTATAAATGTTCTTTGAAAACATAATTTTTAATCTGTCTAAAATCATATCATATGGATATGTGATTTGATATTATGAATGAGAATGTAAAAGCCTGGTAGAAATTTGGTTTTGTTGTGAGTCTGAGAGGTTGATCCTCTTGTTCCTATGTACATGAAATTATTATATGGATACTATATTTATAAAAAGGTTTGATATGGTTATAATTTAGGGCATGTATTAGGAATAGAGCCTTGGATGTAGTAGGTGGGGTCTTCTCTAACTAGTAGTGACTACTCTCCTGATTGATGTGTCTTTTCTAGGGAAAAGGAACATTGTTCTTTCAGTCTGGAATCTGTGTCTAGGAAAGTCCTGGGGTTGGGGAAGGGTACTACTGCAGTGGAGGAATCCATCCCTCTCTTGATCCTCTAGAAATTTGAAAATATCTAGGAAGGAAAATCTAGGTGGTGAATCAATGCACTCTAATTTTTCCAGCAAAGCACCTGCAGATTTTGTACCAACCTCTTTGAATTACAGCATGAAGATCAGAAGGCAGTGTGAGGCCTTGAATGGACAAGGGAGACTGGAGGAGCCAAACAGCCATCATCAGAGCACACATTGTGCCTAATTTTAGACTCTTAAATTGTCTGTGTAGTTCCTTGTTGATCACCCTTAGGGTCTGGCAGTCTTTTGAAAATTTGAAGCAGTGACAGCTGTACTAAATGAACCAACAGAAGGAGTCTGGTTCACACTAGAGGCGTGACAAATAGAAACAACAAACAATAAATATGAGGGATGAAAAGGCAGAGTTCAGGGGTGTTTTAGGGCAGCGAATCTATTCTGTATGATACTGTAATGGCAGATACATGACATTATGCCTTTGTTAAAATGCATAGGCTGTGCAACAGAAAGTGAACCCTAATGTAAACTGTGGACTTTAGTTAATAATAATAA
Organism: Furipterus horrens; assembly: GCF_987537825.1. Classification (NCBI taxonomy): domain Eukaryota; kingdom Metazoa; phylum Chordata; class Mammalia; order Chiroptera; family Furipteridae; genus Furipterus; species Furipterus horrens. Next base: position 129,380,340 of record NW_028327174.1, on the reverse strand, counting down.
AAAATCAATTTTAGTTCTTCCATTGTAACAAATGTACCACACTAATGTAGGATGGAAACAGTAAGAGAAATTATGAGGGAGGAAGAGTCATAATGGAACTCCATATTGGCTGCTTAATTTTCTGTAAACCTGAAACTGCTCTAATGAAACAGTCTATTAATTATAAAAATAGAGGGTGCTTGTTAGCCCCAAACCATTTATTATTGATGTGTTTTATTCAGTCAAAGAAAGTGAAATGAAACAATTCAGGTTGTGTGTGGCAGGATTATGTGGGCAAATGGCATAAAAAAAAATAACTTTGCCTTGAAATCTGTCCTTATGATAAAAAAGTTAAAATAATATAAAATTAAGGAGGAGCAGCACACCTACCCCTGTCTAGTGTAGCAGTTATAGGGGTAACTCAAAATTCCAGGGGACAAAGACAGGCTGCCTGGTGAGGATATTTTCCCCGCCTGGAGATTCGTTTCCAGAGTAATATCTTGAAAACTCCTAGTTGACTTCTAACAAGAGAGGGAGTGGGGTTCCACCATAAAGCCCCCATCTTTCCAGATTCAAGAGCTACATTGTTATACAAGCCATTCTTGACATTTATTCTCTTTCTACACTTCAGTGCCGTGAGGGAACATTCAGCACCACAAGTCAATTTCTTTTTGTTTCTGCAGTTTTTAGAGTTTTTTCCTTTCCCTTCCTCTTTCCCCCCGTCCCTTTCCTTCCTTTGTTTGTGAGTAAAATGCTGAGTTTCCCTTTTGCCAATGCAGGTCTTCTGGACTTACAACCATAAATCCAAGAAGCAGCGAATGTTTTCATTTCTATCAAAGGGAGAGAATGAGAGCCATCAGTGCTGAAAGTTTCACAGCCTCATCTCAGGAGGAAGGTGAGGGCTGCTGCAGCCATCCTGCTTTAAACGGAAATGAACGGTCGCTCTGATGGGCTAGCCTAGCTTATTACAGCTAGTCAGTAAGTCATCAGACTGTAGCTGTTTATTTCTCTGTTAAATTGATGACCCACATGCATACCGTTAGTGTATAAGCCCAATGGCAGCCTTATCTATTGAGATAGCACCCTTTCACAGCTGTAGCTGATTGGACCATGAGTAGTCCAAGCTGGACAGTCCATTCTGATGGATTCTCCTTTGAAAAGTTCCCTTTAAAGTGTTAGCCTTCAGCCATGCACTGGGCCGGAAAGCACAAAGCCACCTAACCAAGTAACAAGAGTACAAAATCATGTAACTCTGGCAGTCCAGAACAGCAGTCCCCAGTGGGAGATAAAGGAAGCCGAGGAACACGAGTGGACTCGTGCCCTAGTCCCGTTGCTCCACTCCCCTAAGGCAAGCAGCCCACCTGCACATCTTTGCACAGCAGGAGGTTGGGGGGAAGTCTTAGCATTGAAACATCATTATTTTGAATTGGGTTCACTCTCACTACTGAATTCTGACTTTTTCATGTGTGTGATTTAAAGTGATGTAAGATTGTTATTACCTAAGAATGACTGAGAAAAGCCATGGCCTGTAAGAATTTTGAGAATAAGGGGATGATCATCCCCTGAATACATTAAAAAACAAAACAAAACAGGAGACAAAGAATACAGTTAGAGTTTGATTGCCATAGTACTTACACCGCATAATGAACAAGTTTTGTACATATGTACATGGCTGGGTTTGTTTAGAAGCTTACTCTTGGCTATTTTGAAGAGAATGGATTGGAGAGGGGTCCCAAGTGACAATGGGAAACAAAACTGGAGGGTGTTGCAGGCTTCCATTTGAGAGATAATCACAGAAATGGCAAGAAGAAACATGCATCAGAAGGTACAGGATTTAAGGAGGCAGTAGATTGAAAGTGGGAGCGAGGGACAGGGAAGTGTCAAGGACTTTTCTTGTTTTTGGCCCGAGCAAGTGGGTAGGAGATCTTGGCAGAACTGTGAGCTGGAGAACCCTGCAGGAGAAGCAGGTTTGGCACAGGGAGGACAGGGGCATCCCTAATAAATTCAAGCCATAGCAAGTCACTGAGGCTATTGTAAAACAACCTTCCAAATAACTTTGTGTTCTTTGAAGTATGTCAATGAAGGAAGGCAAAAACTGACATGTGTTGGATGGAGTCAAGTTTTCAGTTAACCTGGGAGCAAGAAAGTATCCTGTGCCCAGCTCTATAAATCTGGATTAGGTTCTTTAAAAAAATTTTTTTTAATTGCTTTGAGAGAGGAGGAGGGATAGAGAAAGAGAGAGAGAGAGAGAGAGAGAGAGAGAGAGAGAGAGAGAGAGAGAGAGAGAAAGAGAGAGCGAGAGAGAGAGAAACATTGATTTGTTGCTCCATCCACTCCCACATTCATTGGTTGACTCCTGCATGTCCCCTGACTGGAGATCAAATCTGAAATCCTGGCACATCGGGATGATGCTCCAACCAGCTGAGTTCCCCGGCCAGGGCTGGAGTATATTCTGATGGAGAAATGCTTTCTTTCTCTCTCTGTCTCTCTCCTGTGTGCATGTGTGCTGCTTCTTCCCCAAAAGAAGGCCTTGCTATTCAAAGCACCAAATGTTTGCTACCCTTGTCAACAGATGCCATCCTATAAAGTTACTACTTAATGGCTTCAGAGGACCTCAGAACATGACTGTGAGTAACCATCGTTCCTGACAACAGGCAGTGAAACTACACATTCATTTTCTAGTGTGGAGAGCAGAAACATCTGTCTAAAGCCACAAGGGCTGGGTGGAGGCAGGCAGCTGGGAACCCATGGGGCTCATTCATCTTGACACAAGATTGTTACAGATGTTTGCAGCTGCTGAGAGCACGTTCTGAAACTCATGGCCTCCATTCAACTATGGCTGGGCAGTGGGTGACCCTGAGGATTCCCCACATGAGGCAAAGACCCACCTCTAGCCTCAGCAAAGCTAATACAGGGATTAAGTTTAAAATGTCAGTCTTGAACGAAAGGCAGTTTTTCTTGGCTGCTGCTATTGAGGTTATACTCCCTCTGGCCCTGGATTTGGTGATAAAGAACCGGTTACACATGGTGTAACTTTCAAAGTGCTGCCTCACTACTTAAATCAGCAACATAAACATTAGATGATTCGGTCACAAGGTTTTTTTCCTCCCCAATAAGTCAATGCATGCCGGCCTTCCAAATAGCTGTTTGTAGGAATTGCTATTCACATCTTCAAAATTTGTAACCAAAATGAAGAAGAAATTCTGCAACAGAGCTGGGTGGAACTGTATTCTAATCAGGGTTTCTAAAATCCTTCAGAATGAAGAAAGTTTAGAAAACAGCTTTACGTGTGTAAAGAATCTGTAAAGACAAATATCAATTTTTCTCAAACATAAGCTGAACGTGAAATTTTATTATTTGCTTTCAGAAAAAATAATTAAAATTATGATTTAATCAATGTCAGCTTCCTGGGCTTGAAAATTGCTCTAAGGCTATTGTAGTGTGTTAGCACTATAAGTCTGCTGAATGGCATGTGGAAAGTCTATGCACCATTTCTGTAACTTATTTCCAAGTCTAAACTTATGTCACATTGTAAAATAAAATTTTAAAAATTACAGTTTTTTTATTGGTCTCTGCTTTTTCTCATCCATGACTTCTCTCTCCAAAAGTACTCTTTCCCTCTGATTAAAAAAAAAAAATGCATCTGATCAATTTTGGGTAGAATCATTAAAAAATAGATGAGGTAGGTACTTATATTTCATAGCAGCGTAAACTTTGTATTAATGGATCCTAAATGCAACAGAGTAACATCAGCTGAGTGAGAAAGATCCTCATTTCCACTTTCAAATGAAAAAAACTCCTGGCTGATCCAAATGGGTGTGGCTTTAGAGCTGAAAACCACTGCATCATTGTGTGTGTCAACCAAAGAGATGTGTGTCTGCTTTACTGAAGTGTTGTCTTGCTACGGAAAACAGGTTCATCACATCTGGTTCTAAATTGCATGACCAATGGATTCTATCAGTCATTTAGTTTTTAAAACTAATTTTATTTATTGATTTTAGATACAGAGAGGAAGGGAGAGAGGCAGATGGAGAGAGAAACATTGATTTGCTATTCCACTTATTTATGCATTCATTGGTTGCTTCTTGTATGTACCCTAACCGGGGATCAAACCTGCAACCTTGGAGTATCGCAATAATGCTGTAACCAACTGAACTACCTGGCCCTGACATTCATATAAGTTTTAATTTGTGATTTTATGCACTTACTTAGCTAACTCATACAGACATAGGATTAGATTTGCTTTTTATATGCCGTCACCTTTGAGTTATCTATAGTTTCTAACCTCTTGCAATATGTTTTTATACTCTTGTTATATGACAGTGGTATATTTTGGGTTAATACATTATTCTGACTGATAAAAGTATTATACATAATAGTTTTCAAAGTGCAAGTATTATTGAATTATGAATAATTAGAATTTAATAAACTATACTCATGGGAAAAAATAAAGTATTTCTATTAAGCATTAAGATTTCCCTTCATAACCCTGAAGGACCTCAAGACTTTATTATAGGTATGCTTAAGAATCAGTTAATAAGAGAAATCTAGTAAGTGGCATATCAGAGAAAAAAGCTTTTCTTGGGTTTGAATATAAGCAAAACTGGTGGAAAGGCAATAGTAGAGGGACCTGAGAGAACCTCTGGTCAAATCCCCATGTTCTGGGATTTCAGGAAGTTTAAAATGCCTGGTACTTAATTTGAGGTTGTGGTGGGGTGCTAGATTCCTTTGACAATGTGATAAAGCTATTTATATTCTACCTATAAAATGTATTCTTACACATTTTTGACTATAATTTGGAGGTTTGTGCAGAACCCATGGAGTCTTTTTTTTTCTTTCATTTTTGTAAAATAAAACAAAAGACTAGCACCATCATAATTTGTAAATGTGTCAAGGACTGTTTGAATAAGCAAAGGAAAACTAAAGCAAGAAACACAGTAAATTTTATATTTAGTTACATCTGGAGTTTGGAATTGGGGTGGGTTGAGCGGTAAAAGAAACAATTTTTTTGAGGCTTGGGACCCCTGGTATTGCTTAAATAATTAGCACTAGAATGTATTGTTTTTGAAAAACAAAAGCCTGAAATAAATGAGAAAGGGAGAGATGAAGGCAGGGAAGGAAGGGAGGGAGGGAAGGAGGGATAGGTAGATGGTAGATGATAGATAGATAGATGACAGATAGATAGCTATCCCCTCCTTTAAATGAAACAATAAAGTTAGGTTTGAGCTCCCATGCTCAGTGTCCCCTTCCTCTCAGCTCAAGGACGCACTAATTCTCTTCCTTGGGATTTTAGAAAACACTCTTTACCTCTAAATTCCTGCTCATTGTGCCCTGGGAGAAAAAAGAAGCCAGTGCTTCGGACTCCAATAGGAAAAAGATGGTGAAGGAGCACTTTATATATGTGACCTCATATGATCCTTACAACAACCCTCTGGGCTGAAAAAATAGGAAGGCGGACAACATACGCCAGTGACCCAGAGCTTGACAATACTGATAATCTTATCTGCACTGGGAGATCTCCACCTTACATGAGGTGTGACTTTGAACGCATCTTCTCCTCCCAGGAGATACAGGTATTCTCACCTTCATTTTACAGATGAGGAGTTGAGGCTTCCAGTTGAAGAACTAGTAAAGACTAGCAGCAATCAATGCAAACCTTTGTGCTCACACGGGGCTCCTCTAAAACCACGCTGTTCTCTGCCCTACAGCCAGAGTGGTTCTTTTAAAAGTCAAGGGAGATCATTTTATGTCTCTGCTCAGAAACTTTCACTGGCTTTACATCTCTCTCACAATAAAATCCCCAAAACCTTAATGTGGCCTCACATAATCTGACTTCCTTCAACTCTCCCCATTTCCCACTCCAGTGCACTGGCCACCTTGCTGTTTCTGGAACATTCCAAACACGGTCCTTGCCTCCGAGCCTCAGCATTCACTCTTCCCCTGATGCCGAAGGACTCTCTCCCTAACGCCATTCAGATGTTGCTCCAATATCATTTTCTCGAAGTGGCTTTTCTGCTCTCACTATATAGAATGGCACTCTACCACTCTAGTTACTTTTCTTCATAACACTTATCACCACCTGGCTTATTATATAGGGTGGGGCAAACACTGGTTTACAGTTGTGAGTACACAAAATATAGAGCTTAATTCTTGTATTATTACTTACTATTGTATTATTTCCCTTACGAACAACTATAAACCTATTTTTGCCCCACCCTGTATGTTTGTTGATAGTCTGACTCCCTACCCCACTCAGATATAAGCTCAATGACAGTAAAGACTTACCCTTGTAAAAGTCAATGTGGTGCCTGGAACTGTGCTGAGTGAATGATAAATACATGAGCAGGTGAATGAATGCTACCTCCCCTGAGGGTAATAAATTATAAATGGAAAATAGTGAGGACTAAATATTCAAGTCAGCTAATCCAGGGCCGATCCTGCTTTCCAAATAGATGACTGGCTGAGCAATTTACACTTGAGCTTTCATTTCCTGGTGTTTCCTGAGTTCAGTCATTTTCATCTTCTCCGCATTAGAATAAATTAAGCCACCACCATTTCATGCATGGATTAAGTGCAGTCCAACTTCACTCCTTACTTTTAGAGGACACTTACAACAGAGGCGTTTGGTGAATGTGAAATGTGCTGAACACCTATCTTGGTGTCTTTTCTCTGAATTCTGCTGTTGTTGTCTGACCTAGGTTAAAATTAGGCACCCTGCAGAAGTTAAAGACACTGGTGGAATGGAACTGAGCCATCATTTTTAATCAAGACAGCTGCAGACAGATTTAATCTTTCTGTTTTCATGCCTTTGCAATATGTAGTTTTATATGTTGCCAAAAATTCAGGGGAGTGATGCACTTCGTGAGCTTTTTTTGTGTGAGTCCTGGCAAGATCAGCCTTTGATGAATATCAATGGCTGTGAGAAGCCTGCATCTGGAAGAGCTAACCACGGGCTGGTTGAAGCATGTACACCCCTCGTTCTTCTTTGCCTGTAAACTGCCGTTACAGAAGCGATTTGTCAGAAACAGTGCATTGTGATTTTTTAAATTATTAAATGTACTTATAAAATTTTAAAAGATGTGTTTTGAAAATTATTTTTTATGTCCTGAATCTCTGGACAGAAAACGATAAGGATATATTGCTGTTGGTTCTTGATAGTGTCAGGAAAAAAGTGCCGTTCGATTGTTATCTGCAAAGAAGTAGTATCAATCCTCCTGATAAAATTAAGTAAGCATGAACTCTAAAACCACTACAGAGTGGAGACTTTGGTTCTGTTCTGCATAAGACCCAGAAAGAACACTCCTTGGAGAGGCAGGGTGCCTGCATGCTATTCACTCCAGCAAACGTTCCTGGTGCTGATTCTGTGTCAGGGACTCACCCTGTGACTTGGGGTCAGTCATTTTACTACTTTGGGCTTTAGTTTCCTTGTCTGTAAATTGGGCATAAATCCTGCCCTGCTGACTTTACATCATAGTTGAGACATTCAAGGGTAAAGAATAAACTACTAAGCATTGCAAGTATTGTGGTTATTATTATTGCAAGTAAATACAATAATTTCACCTGTTCTGTACATATCTTTGGTCCCCACACATGAGGTATATGACTCTTAAAAAAATAACTTAACCAATATTTAAATTACTCTTTGTCCCAAGAAAGTAACTATTGATATTACTGTTGTTCTAAAACACCCTCACCTCCACTTATACTCAAATCCTTGTAGAATACATAGAGCATTTAAAGAGAAAAGACAATAAAGTTGGATTTATTATGATTTGACTTCTGTTAATCTCATTAGATGCATAATGCTTGTCATAACACTCATCACATGTGTAATAACTTATTTAATATCTGTCTTCATACAAGACTAGAAGATACATGAACTCTTCACCCATTCACAGTGCCCTCACATAGTAGACACAAAGAATTTGTTCAATGAATGAGTAAGAGCCTCTCCACTTCTGAGGAAAATGGCAAATATTTATCTAAAACATATATGCCAGGTACTTTCTAAGTGCTTTCACATATATTAACTCATTTAAACCTCACAACTAGTCTTGGCTAAAGTGGCTCAGTTGGTAGGAGTATCCTGTGGACTGAAGTATCATGGGTTCGATTTCTGGTCAGAGCACATGCCTGGCTTTCGGGTTTGGTCCTACATCTGGGCACGTGTGGGAGGCAACCAATCAATGTTTCTCTCTCTCCCCTTACCCTACCATCTCTCTCTTCCTCTCTCTCTGGAATAAAAACAAAACAAAAACAAAAACAAAAAACCCTCACAACCTGATGAAGTATGTGCCAGTAGGCCCATCTTCCAAGTGAAAAAATGCATAAATAACACGTTAACCTCACAGAGAGGTTAAGTGGAAGAATTAAGATGTGAATCAGGTCGGCTGGTTCCAGAGTGTGTACACTTTCATCACTCCACTAATACAGGGTGAATATCTATGTACTCGTCTGTGTGTGTTTCAAAGCTTCAGCTTCCTGACAGTTAACCATCACCCAAATTGATTTAGCCTCTTGACATCCCTATACCTATGTATGACATTATTAGATAAGAGAAGGAAATGAAAAAAAGGACATTTAGAGGTTTCTTGGCTTCTTAAAGACACTAAGACTTCATTTCTCTTTTTCTAGCACCCCTGACCCCAAGGTATTTTCAAACTTAATGTATTTCAAGCACACATTTTACCATCTGTTCATCAATCAAACTACAGAGAGCTCAAAATATGGGACTAGAAAAGGCACAGAATAAGTCAGGAAGATTGACTGGAAACTGACCTGTCCATTAGACAACAGAACACTGAGTCATTGAACAGCAGCAGGAGAAGGATTTGCTCCTCTGTGAAAAGAAAAAAAAAAAAAAAACAGTCCACCTCAAAGGGTTGTGTTAAGCCTTTAAATGTAAGTTCTTATTTCATTCTCTCAGTAAATGTTAGGGGATAGGTCCTGTTATTATCCCCATTTTATCTGAAGACATGGATACTCAATACGGTTAAGTAACTTGCCAGTAATTGGCAAGACTGGAGTTGTAAACTAGATTGAATTTATATCAGAGCCCACATTTAATGTGTTTAACATATTGTAAATAAAGTCATATACATTGAGTGGTACTCAAACCCAATGATCTCAGTTACAAGCATCCTTGCTATTGCCATTTTTGCTTTGCTTGGCATGGACAGGACAAGGGGTTATATGTTGAGAGGTTGGAGGAGTCTTGGGGAGAAATACAGTTTTGCAAGCCCTTATCAGGCACCTAGAGGTCCAGGCAGGTGACCAGGCTGCTGTGAAGCGAATCTTTCATTTAGGCATATAATTCCATTCCTGCAGGGATTTGGGAAGCTGACCTGAGGATGTCAATGCCACACCTGTCACAGAGCTCTGGTCCATGTGTAGGTAGCAGCTGCTGCTTCTTCAAAAGAAGTCCCAGCTCAGCTGACTTTTGATCTCAGAATTATACATGACACTTTCCTCCTCCCAACTCAAAATTCAATGGGAAAATGAACTGCTGCTCCATGTTCCCCAGCACTCATTTTCCCAGCTTGCTTTATTTCTTTTTTCTGAGGCTTCCTAGACAGAGAGGCTGGTTTCAAGCTCAATAGACTCCCCTCTCCCATGAATGCTTTGGAAGCAAACTCAGAGTTCATTACAAGCAGAGAGGTAGACGGTAATAGAATGGGCAAACACTTGATTTTTCTTGCAGAACCCTGTGCTTGTGTAGGCAAGATGGGATTTGCATGCACACACGGGATTATCCTAGGTGCCAAATTCAGCAGAGGGCATCCAAGTGCTGCACGCTCCCCTAAAAGCAGATCCCAGCATTCCAGGGCAGGGAGTACAGGAAGCCACGAAGGCTTAACTTCACACCATCTTCAGTGCTGCTTCCATTTTTACCTCTGCCTAGAGCCAGTGCTCAGCCTCCTTGGTACAATCCAGAGTTTATGTTCTACAAAAGGACAAATTTCAATAACTGATATGGCACCAATGTGCAAGCATCCCAAAAGAGCATCTGGTTATCTCCTAGGGAAAAGGAAATGCCAGTGAGAGCGAACCACATCACCTGCCAGACAGCTCTCACGTGGCTGACCTCAAACATTCCTTCAGGATGACCAGTCTGAAGAGGAATGTCTGCACAGACAGGCACAGCCTTTTCATAGCCTGCTGCCTGTCTACTCCAGTTATGCTAATGGTGCCTAATGTCAGTCCAGGTGGTCATGTCTTTGTGATAAGGTGCTGTGTAAAGCTGCTACTAAAATCTCAGATTTCCCAGCTTACTTGAAGGATGGATTTGATCCAATTTTAGGCTCTTCTTTCCTAACCTTCCAGTTCAAATGCATAAAAGAAACGCACAGAACAATAAAGATTCTGTTCATATCTTTGTTTTTTGTCTTTGATCTAGTTAGTATCTGTATTTCAATACTGAGTGGGAAACGAATGCTGTGGGAATTTCAGTCTACTTGTCCAAACTTATTTCCCATCATGTGCCTCCCAACCCCTACAGAGGTTGCCTTACCCATTCTTCCATTTCTTTGGTTCAGTCTTTGTTCCCCTCCAGTATATCCTTTAACCAAGTCCACCTGGCCCCACCATGACTCTTACACTGGTTATTACACCTGTGGGTCTGGCTGCCTAACCTGAGCCCAGCCCACTATTTCTGGCTCCACCGAATGATGTCTCAACTTACCTCCATCTCCAGCTTCATCTAGCTTAATAGTTCCAAAGTCACACTTTTGGCACAATTCCTCCTCTAATAACAGCCACAGCAAACTGAATGTTTGGTCCATATCTTTAGTACAGGCTATCCATGCATTTAGCAGCTATTTCTTTATTATGGAGTAGGCACCATGAAAGGAAATGTGCTGGAAATGTACTTGTAATCAAGCACTCATGATCTAGTGGGTCTGTGCTTTTCACACCTTAACATGCATATGGGCCACCAAGGAATGTTACTGAGATAAAGATCCTGTTCCATTAATCTGATCTTGATTCGGTCATGTGACCATGATGCAAATTATACTTTGAGTATAATTTGAGGTAGGAGGAAAGTTAATGAGCAGGTAGAGAGGGCGCCAATATAGGAACTTCTAACTTGGTCAATGATATTGCAGATGAGACCCAGAGGATGATTAAGAGTTCACCAGAAATAGATTGGTAGGTCTGCATAGAGAAATGAGGGGTGGCAGAGGCAAAACATAAAATAAAGATGTTGAATTTCTATTCACTGAAGCCCCAAAGCCCAAACAAAAGAAAGTGCTTTATTTATTGAGGACTTATTGCCAGGGAAGATGGCATCCCATCAAAGATAATGGCTTCAGGTTGTGTCTAAAATGGCTAAATGGCAGGTGCCAGGGTTCTGAGCTCTGCCAAAGATTCCTACACCTCAAGATTGGCACAGATGCAGCACACTCAAGAGGACCGCATGGAATGGGACAATGAGCATCTCAGTGGTAACTAGGTTAGATGAAGGATTGGCTGAGCTGGCTTTGGCACTGAGTGTAGTCCTGGAAGCTTTGTCAAACTCTGAGGAAGGACAGAAAGCCTCAGTAGTATCTGAGGCTGGGTTTCCCACCACCTTGTGGAAAGAGGACTATACTCAGATACAAGGTAAAAAATTAAGGAAAATAAACATGACATTCCATTCACATTCAAGCTTGTGTTCTTGATTCACACACACTTAAGAAGCTTAAGGAATTCAAAATGGTTTAATCTGTAGATGACATAAGGAGACACTCTGGCTTTAGGTCTGCACTATGAATGCCAGGGCACAAAGGAAAAGGCCAAGAGTTAACACTTTGAACATTTTTCACCAGCCCAAGGAAGGAACACTTCTGTCACACTCACTAATATGCTTCAGTTAGGTTTACAACTCCAGAATACTGTTGTAAGATGAACCACTTGGAAAGCACAGTTAATTATAGCAGCCAGCACACCACTGAACCACACTGCCCCCCAGTGAAACGTGTGATGTTTGGAAGTACCTCCATCAGAGGAGATGGTACATGCAGCATCTCACAGTAGACACCAGCTGAAATTTGATCTCTGAAGTCATTGGAAAGAGAATAAGGAGGGAAAGCTCTCCTAAAAATATTTTAATCCCACTCAGGGCAATTTTTCAGAGAATGGGAAACAGTTAAGAGAGAAAATATATCTTAAAACCATTAAAACAGAGGAAATACTCTTTGAAAGAACATGATTTGTTTTCTCATTTTCTATGGCAGGAGGAGGAGTCTGGGCTGAGCACTGGAGAGTTAGGAATCTGGAAAGAGGAGTGTGCAGAGGGATGCTATGGATGGGGAGCTTGGATGAGACCTCCCCGTGCCCCCCTCCTCCGGTGGTGGTGGGTTCCCAGTTTCAAGGTTACCATTCAAGGTCATGAGTCAGAAGTTTCATTACCATGAGTTTCAAGGTTACTATTCAAGGACTAAGCACCATCACCAGGTAAAAGTACAAATGATTTCTCTCATGGTTACTGTGAAACCAGGTATCAGGGAGGAGAAGTGTGTGTTGAGGACTAGATCTAAGATGGCATCAGGGGCAGTAAGATCAGTGCTTGCAGCTCAGAAGTGAATCCAACGAAGTTCTACAGTGCCCTTTTGCTCAAAGAGAGTTCCCTGATGGGCCCTGAGGCTGTTAATTGCCTTGCAGGAACTTCCCAGAGTGGTTCTTTATTATTATTCTTTTTAGTTTTATTATTTCTTTTATAATCCTCACCAGAGGATATGTATTTTAGAGAGTTGGGAGGGAGAGAGAAACATTGATGTGAGAGAAAATCAAGGCTCTGTTGCCTCCTGTAACCTACTTGACCTGACTGGGGATCGATCACAGCCTAGGAATGTGCCCTGACCACGAGTTGAACTGGCAACATTTTGGTGCATGGGATGATGCTCCAACCAGCTGAGCCACCTGGCCAGGGCCCCAGAGTGGTTCTTTAAAATCCTGCCTGATCAACTTTTCTGGATTTAAGGAGTCATTGCTTCTCCTTGACCATTTACTTTCACCATCTACAACTTTGGCCAGGCTCACCTTCTCAGGGTAGATGGGGAAGCTTGGAGGAATTGCTGAGACACAAGGGGAAGGGATCTGAGCCCCTACCCTCTTCCTTCTACCATTACGCAGCCTCTCTTGGGTTGTGACTCACCCCTGACCCCTCAACCAGAGGTGGATTTAACAGCAGGCGCACCGGGCCTACCGGACACGTGCCCTGGGCCCTGACCTCAGAAGGGCCCCGCAAAACCCCAACTTTACACTTTTTTCTAATGACACCAAGTTTGGTTTCATATGTGCAATTTTAATTACGTACAAGTTGTAAACTTGCGGGGCCCTTCAGAAGTTGGGGCTCAGGGTGTGTGCCCGGTGCGCCAGCCCTTAAATCTGCCTCTGCACCTCAACAGCAAGAAGGGAAGTAGGCTCCCAAGGAAAATTATAAGTGACAAATGCTTAGGGAGCAATGGTTTTCAAACTGTGTTCCTTGAAGCTTTAGGGTCCCACTTTATGAGCGAGGGAAATGCTTCCCCTTGGAGGAGCAGGGCAGAAATCAGAACCTTTTGCCCACCACTGCAGCCAACACAGATCCAATTTTACTCATTTTATTTGGGATTTTATGTCTTTGTTTGAAAAATATAAACAGGTTTTAAAACCAGTAAAATGATGAGCCTGCATCAATAACATCATACCATATATTTTATAGTTGAAACAACTGAAGGGTTGAAACCAAGATAAAAGCACACTGTGTCCAGGTGGAATTCAAAGGAGATCGAAAAAATTAAGAGGTCATCAGGAGACTCAAAAGCTCATTAGGCCAATAATTTTGCCTATCAAGTAAGGGTCTTTGTGCTAGTTGGTATTATTTTTTTAAGCATTTAAAAATATCTGTAAAAGTAGGCACAACAACTCCCGTTCCTACCACAGTGTTAACCTTCTGAACCTTCCTGTTCAGAACATTAACCACGCGGATTCTGTTCCACAGTTTGTTAAGCTCCAGTCCTGTTTACCAAAAAAATCCCACAGTCGAGGATCAGATTTCACCTGAGACTCTTAAGCCTGAAGAATTTGGCCCCTGCTAATTTAGCCATTCCTTAAACAGGTTCCTCCACTTGTAAATGACTGGGATTTTGCGCATAGCTAGAAAAAAATGACTTCTATGATTAGAGGGAAATTCAACATTTGTTTTTAAAGAAAGAACTTTTCACTTTTCAACATGGTTTTTCCACCATGGAAAGGACATTCTCTATATTCCCCAAGGAGAAGATGCTGGGTCACGGTACAGTTTAAAAAATAAATAAACAAATCCCATGAATCACATCCAAAGAATCAAAAGTTAAGCAAACAGTATCTTTTCTTTTTTCATATAACTAGACATGTGTGGTTTCATTTTAGTTGTTAAATCTAACTCCTGAGCTCCTTGAGATTTAAGTAATTTAATAACCACATTTAAAAGGGTATCCAAGGATGAAAATGGAGACAGGGAAGGGGACAGATTAATCTTCTTGGCTTTTCCTTCCCCCTATCTCCACAGAATTCAGAGGGAGTCCAACCCCATAAAGAGGGGAGCTTCACATACTTTCTAGAAAGACAAGACTTTTCTTGGGAAGTAGAGCTTGACCTTGAGTGGCAACAGGAGCTAACTACTATGGAGAGAACATGAGGACTAGTGACAGAAATCTTCCTTGAAAACCAAAGTAAAACCTAGATAACTAACAGTCACGCAAGTTCTGTGTCTCCCCTCCCCACCCTCACCTTTCAGGTCCTCTTCTTGTCTGCTTTTAAAGTAGTAAGCTCTGTGACTGGGGAGGTGTGAAATTGGGAATGTAGCAAATTTGAAATGGAAAACTCTTGAGGCAGCCCCAGAGGAAGAAGAAAAGAACATTCTTTTCCAAAGGACACCAAGCATTCTTAAAAAATTTATTTGTTCAGAAGAGGTCAGTAAAGTCATGCTTTTCCCATTTAAAACTGTACACAACAGATCAACACGAGGCATAAACAGAGCAACATGTACCAAGAGAACCGAAAGACACCAGCAATTCCCCCGAACTCGGGTGACCTGTCACACACAGAATTGAGGAGCTGAGCTCTCAAGCATCACGGTGCAGGGCAGTTTAGACCGAGCTAAATAAACTTTTTAGGGCTGGAATAAATGAGCACCAACCCGGAAAAAGAAGGTAACATTAGGAACAGTCCAACATCCATTGGGCATCGTGTGCGCAAAAGCGTTAAGATGTCAGGAAGTAAGCTGCCATTTTCAGAAAAAGAGCATAGGGCCTTGCACAACTAAGAGAGAAATTAATTAGAGGGAGGACGGCAGCCTGTTATTAAAATAGCCACAGGAAAGAGCAGTGGATCCAGGGTTTTACTTATGGTCATTCCTAGAAATTTATTTATTTTGATCACCCAACCAGACAGGTTGCTCCTTTGGCAATTCTGTAAGATGTCTTTTTTTCTGTGGACTGAATTTCCTTTCCTGCATGATAACTCCATCACACAATTACTGCCATCTGATGTTAGGATAATCTGTACACTAAAAAAGCTCTATTTAGTTTTGTTACTGGTCTTTTTTCAGAGTGACATTGTAAGCTCAAGAACAGGGAGCACCTTGGGCTATTCTTTCTGTGCCCTGCAATGCCTTACCCATGCCCAGCACATGGTAGTCAAAAGTAAGTCTCTTTTGAACTGAACAGAATCCCAGCCAAGGTCACACACCCCTGACCTTGGCACACTCCCAGAGCAGGTACAGTAGCCCCTCAGTATGCACAGAGGATTGGGCCCAGGTCCCCACTCGGATACCAAAGTCCAAGGATGCTCCAATCCCTTATATAAAATGGCATAGTATTTGCATATAACCTATGCACATCCTCACATATACTTTAAATAATCTCTAGATTACTTATAATACCTAATACAATACAAATGCTATGTAAATAGTTGTACCGTATTGTTTACAAAACAACGACAAGAAAAAAGTTCATACATATTCTGTACAGACACCGCCATCGTAGGCCTAACTGCATAGTACACGTCAGCAACTATGTAACATTATTTTCCAAATATGTTCAATTCAGGGTTGGCTGAACTGGAACGCAGGGATACAGAGGGCCAATGGTACTGTCGCTAATAATCCTTTTCATTAATAGAATGTCAGCAATTGAAAGGACCCTGAAGTCTTCTAATTTCTATCCAAAAACAGTATTGGAAGTGCAGAATTCCCAACTTAATAAGGGTAGGGGTTCAATTCTAAACTCCGCATTAACCAGTGTCCCGGGAAGATGGTATCAAAGTAAGGCATCAGAGGAGGTGAAGTAGGATGAGGAGAGACAAAGCTGTGTTCTAACCTTCGCTAGAAACACAAAAACATTTTCCAATTATACTGAATCCTTGGTTCATCTGGGAGACACAGAATGATGCCAGAGAATTGATCAGAAACACCTTTTTCTCTTCTCTCAGACTTTTATAAAAGCGAATATTTTCCTTTTAGGAAATTTTTTTCTAAAGCAGATTTGCTGATTTTCAACCAGGCATCTCCTAAATTTAAAATCAGAAATTGCTCCAGTCCCTATGCCCCCTCTTTTCTGGCTCCATTTGGGTTTTCCACCTATATCTGTCCCATGTTATAGCTGCTCCCTTCACCCACCTGGGGCAGCAAGATGATTCTAAACTGAGAGGCAGCCATGACCTAAGCCACTCGGAGGTGAAATCGCTGTCAGATGTTCAGTGAAAGTGGGGGTGCAGACCTCATTACTATCACAAAAATCAGAGATGAACCAATCTCATGACCTCTGCCTTAAAAAGAGAAATATTTCTCTCACTTCTTGCCTGCAAAGCCCCATCTCCACCCACCCAGTTAATCAAGTCTGAATAAATTCCTGGAAGTGGAACAACTAAGGGAGGTTGCCCCGTGCATTGTCAGGCCTTTAGAATTCCCGTGATTTATAGATGAGAAAGAAGCCTTTCCGTGCCTGTGGAAGGTGCATGGGATCCTTAATTTATGGGTTAGCAGTTGCAGGCTGAAGCAGTAAACTCGCTAAGCTACTGAATCACTGCCAAGGGTAACCTCTAACAGAGCCTGCAGAGGTCAAGCAACCTTTTCATGCCAGTCAGAGTTCTCGGCTTACCCGAGGCATTTCTGGTTTACAAAAGAGAAAACCACTTGAGTGAGCATCAGCTAACATGGGCAATTTGATGGAAGAAAACAAGAGCAGGAAATGTCATCCAGCGTCATGAGGTAACGGAAATGGAACTGAAAAGCCCAGACCCATAGCACTCATTCTCTGAAGGCATGTTGTACCTTCTCCTCCCTCTGCACAGTGTACCCTGTACACTGACATCCTGTGCTTTGCCATGAGGCATCAGGAGCTGGGTGGGCTCTGATAGGACCCGATGTAGGTAGAATAGAAAATCTTTGGAGGACACGGCCCCCGTTAAGTGTTTTTTTTCTTTCCTGCACTTCTCCCTGCCCCTCTCGCTATGTTGACCTATGATGTGCTTGTCTTTGCTGGGCTCATCCTGCTTAATCTTTCAACACCCTCCTCTTTGCAGCACCCCTCTCTCTGCTCCTGGAAATCCTGGCTTTCCTCTGAATTGACCTCTCCCCCAACTCCCATACCAACATACCCCTACTCTGCCCCTCCATTAAGTGTGGTGCCCTTGGGCTCTGTCCTAGGCCTTTCTCCTTACACTTTACGTGATCTCAGCCACACAGATGGCTTCAATACCCTTCATATCATCCAACTAATTATTGAGTCCCAGACCCGTATATCCACTTGCCAGGTCATAATCTTACTTGGAGGTTTCAGAGGCACCTTAAAATCAACTCACCCAAATTTCCCCCATCCCCAAATCCTCCTCAAAGATTCTCAACCTCAGCAAATGGCTCTAACTCGGTTGCTGAAGGTGGAAACCTACGGGTTACCTTTTACTTTTTCTGTTCCCTGCTCTATCCCCACGTATCCCATCACCGATTCTCCCACTCTAATCTACCTAATTCTCTCCACACTTGAGTTTAAGCTCTCACCTCCTCTTATCTGGACCATAGCAATGGGCTCCTGCTGGTCTCTATGTACCCATCCTTGCCCCACCCCAAGTTGTGGACACAGAAATCCTTGACACATTCCAGACCTACCATACCACTCACCTGCTGTTAGAGGTGTCCTATGAACGTGGATATCCATGGCACGGTCCCCAAGGCCCTGCCACTTCTGTGAGCTTGTGTGTCACTCCTGCCTCACTCACTACAGCCCTCATATTGGCCTTCGTTTAGTCATTTGGAGATGCCACACTTTTCTCCCCTCAAAGCCTCTGCACAGGTTGCCCTCTCTTCTGCCCAGACCACCTCCCTACCCTAGTCTTTCTTCCTTGCTGAATCCCGCTCACCCTTCTGGTCTCACCTTAAAGATCACTTCTGAGCCCCTCCAGTTAGAAACGTTGTTAGGGAGTATTTGTGTGCATATTTGTATTTTGTGTATTTGGTGCACTGCAGTTTCCTCTGCCAGACATTTCACTCTTGTGATGATTTATTTCACTCATGCATTCACCAACTTGCACAGAGCACAGGCTGGTGCCGGGCGCTGCTCTGGGCACTGGGGTTGCAGCATAGAATGGGAGTGATTCCTGCACTTGGGATTCCCACCCTTTGTGACGTCTCACTCACTATTTGATTTTAAGTCTGTGAGGGGAAAGCATACTTGTTTTGTTTAGCACACTGGCACACTGTCTGGCACATGCAAAATACTCAGTAAATATTTGCTGACTGTCTGATTGGCCTCCTGAAGTTACTACTGTAATGGGAACATGGTAAATAAATATATGTCGAATTAGGCAACTTCTTTTAGGCAATCATGTCCATAGAAAAAGGTATTATTTCAGAATTATGATGATAATTTTCACTTTATTATTTTTTAGTTAGGAATTATTAGTTCTCTTATACCTGTTAACTATTATGAATGAATAAAGGAACAAGACAAATAATTTCAGAATAAAATAGTTTTAAGGAAATTGGACAGGATGATCTGAGATAAACCAAAAGGTTCTATGTCACATTATAGTAAATGGTTAGAAAAGTCCTCTCCAAGGTGGAGAAATGTGAGCTGAGACCTGGATGACAAGAAGGAGCCAGCTATGCAAAAACTGAGGGTGGAGGGTTCCAGACATCAGGAATAGGAAGTGCAAAGGCCTGGAGGTGGGGAGTGGAGGAAGAACTAACGGGATGCATGTTGGGGTCTGGGTATTTGTTGAAGCATAATGAAGGCTATTATGGCTCCAGTCCAGTGGGCAGGGCAAGTGGTGCCCTGGAGGTCAGAGAGGTAGCCAGGGGCATGCTCACAATGCGGGCAGCAGGCGGAGGGAAGAATTTAGGACATTTTTCTGGTTGTAGTGAGAAGATCTTGTATTGTTTTAAGGCAGAGGATGAACAGCTCTGATTTTTAATTTTTAAGAAAGTGACTGTCGGTCTGTGAAGAGTGGGCTAAAAGATCTGTACCCCTCCTGGCATTAAGAACCTCTTAGACTACAAAAGACTATCCTAGGAAAAAACGAAACTGTTTTGGTATCAAAAGTCTGACTTCATTTGGGGCTATTATATAATTATAAAGGTATTTGATGGACTTGGTCCTTTTTGATGAGTTTCGAGTCCTCACTCACAGCAGTGAGACAAAAATATCCTGCTTTACTGAACATGAGTCAGTTAAGGGGACATGGCTGTGTTATCAAATTTGCTTATTTATGAGATCTATTTATTCACTGATCATTACTGAATATGATCCATTTATGGACATTAAAAAATACAAAGTTATTTCTGATAAACATCTTCTTTCAATTGCTGTAAAGCGCATAACATCGTCACTAGAGCCCTTCCTTTTGAGACTCACTGATGCATCTTACATGAGTCAAACTCACTGTTAATGAGCAGTGAGCTATGCAAGAGAAGCGAGAGTCATCCTTGCGGACACATCTGCCTGTCTTATACCTGAAACTGCTTATCTCTGAGTTTTTTTATTGCGTCATTTTAATAAATGGATTGTGGTATTTTTAGTCTGGAGTTTTCCTCTGAAAGCAGGGGATGACTTCCCTAAATCCTGTTGAAAACAAAAACACATCTAGAAGCCATGAAAGAATAGAAGCTACATTGCCATTTCTTAAATTAAAAAGATGGCCTGCTGGACTGGATGAACAGGGGCCTCTCCCATAGGCCCTCCTGGAATAAGCCAGATGCACTTTTTCTTTTCTTATTATGTTGCCATATCATTAAGACATTGGGATGTGAGCCAGATTACCTTTTAGAAGCCGCCTTCACAAAATAGCAGCAACGGTAACTACATGGTTAAGATCATTGAGAATTCTTTTCAGGAAGGGGCTGCACCACACTCAGTCACTCAGCCTGTTGCCAGAGCTTTAGCTTGGGTAAAGGAGCGGAGCACTAACCTTAGAAAAAGGCTGAGCAGTAAATTTAGGGCATTAGCTGCGAGAAAGAAACTTTTGTCAGAGCCCCATTCCTGCCTGAGTCTGGGCGCCCCTGCTGGCTAGCCCAGCCTGAGGTTGTAGCTGGCTTCAGAGCTTCTGCTGCTGGGCTGGTGGAAGGAGGCCCTCCACAGTGACAGGTGGTTCTGGACCCCTAACAGGCCCATGAAGATGAGGCAGGTGCAGAAGCAAACGCAGTAGGAGATAACTGAGGGAGCCCTGAAAGACGGCAGCCTGCTGGGCAGGAGTATGGGGGCTGACTGGCAGAAGACACAGGGTCTGCCCAGTGGTCAGCACAGAAAAGGCTGGCATCCAATAGTGGGACCTTGTCATTGGTCTGGACACCAGAAGTGTGACTCCAATGTGGTGCAATGGGCGGATGAGGTGGGATGCTGGTCTTAAGTGATGGGGTTCCAACTAGAGTCCCAGACA
The DNA here is from genome assembly GCF_987537825.1 of Furipterus horrens. Lineage (NCBI taxonomy): Eukaryota > Metazoa > Chordata > Mammalia > Chiroptera > Furipteridae > Furipterus > Furipterus horrens. Next base: position 129,359,487 of record NW_028327174.1, on the reverse strand, counting down.
AGACTCCACTTCTTGGTCTTAGAATTTGGGGTATGAGGTTGGCCAATAATTAATAATGCTAGGAAAGTTTATCCTGCTACTAAAACCTGCGAAAAAGTTCAGAGCCTCTGGTGGGTCTGAGCCTATGGACAGGGTTACAGAAGGCTCTCAGGGCTGTGGAGGAGCCCCTGGGGGGCAGGCACAAGGACCAGGCAGACTAGTCTTTGTATCCCAGTGCCTAACACAGTGCTGGAATATGTAGGTGCTTCATAAATAGTTGTTGAATTAATAGCCCTTAGTTCAGAAACCTAGCTTTCTTAAGAAACCTATCCTTATGGATCTATTTATTGAGCAATTAAAAAAGTTACTTTGATAACATTCCCCTTTTCAAATTGTTCCGGAAGAGGCTACACTATTTTACCTGAAAACTTTGAGCCCCATTTCAGCTTGTTTTTCTCGTGAGCTGACAGAGTGCCCTGTGGACCTTCCTCAAAGGGCGGCTGTGGGGTCGCACTGCGGGAGGCCAGGGGCTGCAGGAGGTGAAATGGACACCTGTGGCACCTGAAATAACACAGCGTCCAACCAGCCCACGGTGACTCATCACAGACTGATAAGGGCGGCCACAGTCCATGGCTATTGTAAGAATCAACATATTTTAGAACTAAAAAAATTTCATGGGTCCAAGGTGTCAATTGTCTGAGGGGTGACTGAGAAACCACAGCTGAGAAGTACATACACCACAGCAGGAAGTCCAGAAACCTGCCTCTGACCCTGCCTGTCAGGGGGCTTAGGGCCTCCAGGGTCTTTAGTTCTGGGAGCCCCCATAACCTATTGGTATGTGCAGCTTTTCATATGGGAGAAAACACAGCCGCTCCTTTGCAGAAATACAGTGTCAATAATATTATTAGTAATCACGTTAGCTGACATATACTGAACATTTTATGCATGTCAAGCCCAGTGTATTATCTTATGACCTCACAGTGAACTTATGACCCATGTCTCCTGGTGTTACCGCAGAAGAGACAGGGTTAACAGGCCAGGGAGTAAGAAGGGAAGGTGACAGAGTCACAGGAACTGAAAGTTACAAGTGAAGACTGAATTACATGGGTCTGCCCATTCGTTCAATGTGAAACTATAGAGCATTAGAGGTGGCTAGTTCGCATACCCTCATATTCTTTTGTTTATTTTTCCTCCTTTTCTTCCTAACCAGTGAGATTTTTATCTTTAAAAGACACACATACAATCAGCTCTCACCACACACAAGGAAATTCTATTGAGCCTTGTGTCTCCCCTTATTCACGGGAGGTCTGTCCCGCTGCCATCAGTCTGCCTAGCTTCAGAGAACCACCAGTCAAAATCTAAGTACTGTATTGAAGGCACAATCAGGAAGTAACAAAGCCATGACTTGAGATAATTTGTTTCATCCAGACAGGGTTTCTTCTGCAAAGGCCTCATGCTCGGAGAGAAGCCAAACCTTTCGCATCTTGAAATTATCCTTTTGATTTTTCCACTCTCAGTTTTGAATCTATTTGTCTGTGAGATTGAGAAGAGGTTTGCATGCACACACCTAGAATGTGAGTATCATAGATGTCCATGGCATAGTGACGAAACACAAGTATCAGAAGGATATAGGCCTTTACAAGCTGAGTGACCTGTGCCTTCTGAGACTCAGTTTCCTCATTTGGAAAAGAGGTAAAAAACCTTTTTAAAAAGATTGTGAAAAGTAACTGAGCTTTGTAAAGCACCTAAGCTATTGTAGATGCTCAATAAAATGACATTGTTTTTACATCAATTGCATAAAATCAAATCTAGACATGACACAATCCACTTAGAAAAATGTAGGTGTGAGGTTTGCCCCTGATACTCACAATAAAGACACATTTCATTTGGCAGAAGATGTGTGATAAACCCAATCCAAACGCTAGTCTGCTCATTGCAAGTTGAAGTACTATGGCCATGCCCATCTAAAGCTGACTGCCGGTCGTCTCAATCACAATGCACCTTGGCATGCATGGGTCTTAGTAAGTGCTGGATCCAAATATCTATGTTGATATAAAGTGCAGGGTCACAGATAATCCAAAAATGCAGATACTTCCTAAGTTCTTTATTCAATTTCTTATTAATAATAGCTACCTTACAATATAGCTTAGGCCTTGGCTATGGCATTCTATATGAAAATATGTATCAATTCATGGTGAGAAGAAACTCATAACCTTTCTAACCCCAACAGAAAGCTATCCTAAACTTGAGTACTGTTGCATATTATTTGCAAGCTGAATAACTGGTGGTGGTCTGCCACTGTCTATTGTACTCGTATGGCATAACAATTATATTACAGCAATTCCATTCAAATTTTTAAAATACTTCTATGTGTACATTAAGTGCTATCAGTTAAATGTCTAGTCTGAATTAGTTGATTAGTTGATATAGTATCAAGGAAAACAGAGGGTACACTTTTTACAGAGACTAATCCGCATCTTTCTTTTGGTGGTTTTGCAAAAACTGCATGACTATAAACACTAAGGTTAAAAGCCTTCGGTATTGCTGGGGAAACACCATAAAACATGTGTCCAACTGAGGATCAATGGAACCCTAAGAATAGTGTTGTCTAACTAGTTTCTACTACCACGGTGTCACCAATGTCACCATTTATCACAAGGGACACTGAAACCCTCAATGCAATCTTAATTTGTGTTCATTCAACCAAAATTATCAAGTGCCTGATAGGTGCATAGGTCTGGCCTCCCCATTGCTTTATCTACGGCAGTGGCTCTCCAAGTATTGTAGGGATCCCTGGGGGTCCTTCCAGGGGTATCGAAAGTTCTCCCCTTTCCAGCTCTATATCTGTATGAACCTGGACTTGAACTTAAAACACATATCACAATAGATTGAAATGCAGAAGCACATAAAAGAGTCCAGGTGTTTTCTATTAAATCAGACATTAGAAAGATTTGCAGAAGCTAAAACAATGCCACACTTCTTATTTATTTTGGGGGGGAAGGGGATACAGTTATTTTTCATAAAAATTATATTTGTTATTTCATGATGGGTTTATTTGTATTTTTTCAATGAATCAGTTAGTGAAGTTTAAAAATAGTCCCAGTTTTAATGTCTAATATGATAACTGTTGATAGATATAATCCACATTTTTTTAAAAAAGAGAGCTTTGATATTTTCAATATTTTTAAATATGAAAGAGTTTGGAAACCAAAGAGAGAGAGGGAGAAAGTGAGAGAGAGGGAGAAAGAGAGACAGAGAACCATCATAGTTTTAATTGCCTTTATAGAGCTTATCATGACCTAAAATTATATATTTTTATTTATCTGTTTTCTTCATACACCAGTCATTTTTCTATCTACTCCCAGATCCATTCCCTGCTCTTTCCCTGCAACATACCTTTCCCAGGATCCTTTGCCAAAGACAAGGGGAAGCACTGGCAGGAGCCTCAAGGAGGAGAGCAGACAGAGCCCAGGTGTTTCTCTGCCTCTCTCTCCTTTGGACTCCAGCTTCCCCTTGGTTCTAGTTCTTGCTGATAGGCCTTCCCGCTGTGCTCCTAGCTCCGGCTGAGCAACGCCACCACCCCTGCCCACCCTGATCCCAGGCTCCAGTAATCCCCTCTCTTCCTTTGTTTGTCTAATCCTAGGGTGTAGTGGTTTGCAGCTCTGGCTATTACTATCTGATTGCTTCACCATCCCAGTTTGATTTTTCAGCTATCCCTACCCTTTGGGGGAAGAAATTTAGCTCCCTCATTTGAAAATAGGGATAATAGTAACGGTCAACCAGAGTTACTGTGAATATTAGGGGGAAAAAATACATAGAACCTAGAACACTGCTTGACCCAGAATAGGTAAAAAAAAATGTTGGTTAAAATTATTATCAGTGTATTTTAAATACTGTAATTACTGCCTTCCTTACATAAAAAGTAAATCTACTGCTTTCAGCTGGTATTTAAATTTTAATTATTAACTGAGATTATAATGGACATGGAAATTATTTTTCCAAGATAATTACTATAATTATGACATGATCAATAGCTTTTTTCAATTTTTACTTCAGTTGGAAAAGAATGTGCAGAAAATACAGCAGGAGAAATTCTCCTATGTAATTGAGTGATACAAACCACAATAAATCAGAGGTCTTCCCTTTTCATCACTGTGAAAAGGAAATAAAGCTCAAATGTATTCAGCACTTAATTCTCTACCCAGAACATGCTAAGAGCTTTATATACATTATGACACTTAATTCTCATAGCCTTACAAAGTGTATATTATTATTATTATTACCCCTCTCCAGATGAGGATACAGGCTCAGAGAGGTTCAGGGTATGTCAAGATCATGCAGCCCATAACGAGAGGAACAGATCTGAATCTGGACTGAAGATGAGCCCTCACCTGTAACCTATTTCTGGAAAACAGAAATTAAGCCATCCAATAGTTACTGCTTACAGATTGTTTCCCAGGGAGTTTGGTACCATAATTAACATACTTGCTCATATTTCTCTTCAATGGCATTAAAAGACAGATGCCCTCAGATGCAGGCTTTTTCTTTCCCACTTTGGGATGGTGAAATATAAGTGATTTATCAACAACTTTATTCCCTCTGCCCCGGCTGGCCATGGAGGTCCCCGGCTGGCCACGGAGGTCCTCGGCTGGCCACAGAGGTCCCCAGATGCTAAAGCTCCACATGCTGCCGCAGCGGGCAGTGGGGCTCCCTCACGCCAGCTGTACTGGGAGTCAGGAAGGACGGAGGCTGTGTTGCTGGCAGATTGCAGAGAGTATGACACAGGGTGGACAACAAAACAAACACACGATGATTGGCTGGAGTTTCTTCCTGACATCATCACTGCTCTCCAGTCCTGGGTTCCTGGTCTGGGTGATGGAGAAACACCAGAAACCCATTGCTTCCTTTGAAGACAGAGTTCTCCTTTTCCTGAGAGAGAGCTAACAACTCCAGTTTGTATTCCATGAAAACAAACACTATTGACCCAAAGGCATACATTAGGAATCAATCAGAGACATCACTAAAGAGGTACTCGACATGAAGGGGTCCTTTGCCAACCTTTCTTATATTGAACCCTGAGAAATGAAAATAGCCATATGGGAAAAAATTCAACTGCTTCACAATTTTGGGGAACACATCCGTCCTGCAATATGAACTATATGGCATCAATCAATTTACAAGTGCATGGTAGTAATTTGTGCACCACATGACCTCTTCGTGCAGAGTGCTACGTGGGCTGCTGTGTCCCAGGGCAAAACAGGAAGGTGGAACTGGCTTCGTGCAGGCCACATAAGCAATGCACGTGAAGCTTCTTCTGCGGTGGGCCTATCCCTAATTCTGGCTGTCAAGGCCACGCAAAGTTAATTTCATCCCATGAATGTTTACCTTTTCTTCTGCTGGTTTCACAAGATCCAGCAAAGATGAAGGGAACATGGATTATCCACTCCATGGCCGAATGTTTCATGTAATTATGGATTTTTATCTTAGATTCCTTCCTTTCTCAGCTTAGTTCACCTGACCAGTATATTTCAACACATGGATACTGTAGTGATATTGCGGGAACTAACATTGAGAACATACCCGACTTGTGCTAAGTGTTTTAAATGTAGCAATGTTATTTTATATTATCAAAAACCCTGTGAAATAAATATTTCCATATGCATTTTTATAGACAAGGAACCAGTTTAGAGAGACTGAAAATTTGCTAGTAAAAGTTTGTAACTGAATTGCAAACTCAAGTCTTAGACAAATGCTTTTGTTCGTTTTTACCATCCTTCCTTCCCAAACTGGCTCATCTTCCCAGAGCATCCATTGTACTAGAAGAAGACTTAAGAAAAAAAAAAATCACATGAAGGAAAACATGGACAGAGTTATCATTTAGAATATGAATTTAACATGTATTTTTTAAGAAGAACACCAGAAAGCTCCCACCTTCAGAGGCCTTACAGAAAATCCATGTCCTGAACCTACAATGGTACTTTAAAGAAAAAACTTGTAAATCACTCTGCACACTTGGAGGTCTCGGGCAGGTTCATCATTTGGACTCCCTTCAAAATGACATTTAAGTTTCAAGACACTCTGTCTAGAGGGGAGACAAAGAGAGAAGCTGTGGTGTCAAGGCCCTACAGATATGCCCTGCTCAGAAAATAAAAACCTGTTCTCCCTTTAGAGCTCATTCAGGAGTTCAGTGACAATTCCAGTGTGCACTTGGGGGTGTTGTCCCTACTTCAAGGGGCTTATACAAGAGTCCTTCCAACTCTACATTCTGGTCTGGGCAAGAGTTCTGGTTAAGTTCTCTTCCTTCATCCTACTGCATTTCCAGACTTCTAGATACACTTCTGCATCCCTTGAGGTTGGTGCTGAGTGGGCAGCACTGACCCCCCGCAGTGCAGCCTTCCCCTTTGGCTGCGGAATGGCCCCACATGTACAACCACCAACAAAGTAAAAGCAGCAGATGCCCTCAACTCCACCCCAGAGGAGCATTGGTTTTCCATCTCTGCTTTCCGCTGAATATCACATATCCCATTTCCCTTCCCAGCTGATGCTGAGATGTAACAACTTGTCACCTGAGATAGGGCCCATTAAAATTACATAGCACAGGTAATGGAGAACTCAGTGCAGGTCAGGACAGCCGGTAATTAGCCTCAACTCGCAGCACAGCCTCTGGTCCCTCTGGGCTCCCTGTCTCCGCTCCCCTCCCCCTCTGAAATGGGGATGCCCTCCCCAGTTCTCAGAGGTACCTCTGGGAATTTGCTGAGTAGGGGCGGTTATTTAACACTGTTCTCATTAACTCAGCCACTGTGTCACTGCAGTATTGGGTTGACAAGGTGGGGGCGGGGAACTCTGACCATCACAATAGACCGTCAATTCTCCAGCGGCTAGTGGGGTGGGGAAGAGGGGATTCAGCTGGCTTTGCTTGTTTTCTGTGAATAGACAACTGAACAAACTTGAATAGCAACAGAATCTAGAGGAGGCAAGATATAAAAAGAGAACTTTGGAGTTCCTATCAGTAAGGACCTGGTACAATTTGCCTCAGATGCAGGGCCTGTTCATTTTCACGCCCCTCGCTGGGACTCTTGGGTTTGTCTGACAACATTGCTTAGAGAGGATTTAATATTGGAGACAACAGGCAGGGGTAAATCAAGGGTAAGAATGCTGTCAATTCTGGGGCAAGAAGCTGTGGATTTGGGCAGCGTTGGGTCTGAATTCCAGCTCTGCCTGTGTGATCGTGGGCAAGTTACTCACTCCTTTTCATCTGTAAAATGGAAACCATACTACCTGCCTTTACAGTATTGGTTTACTGATTAAATGACATAATGCTGCTAAAGTGTTTAGGGAGTACATGTTCCACAGACGACAGCTTTATTATCATGCCCTCCCAGCTAGTAAATTCTTAGGGAGCCAGCTTATCAGATCCCAGAGGCAAATCACATTTCCAGAGCCTTGGAAAAGCTCAACGGTTCACAGGGCTTTCCTGGGGGCTCCATTCCTGGCACTGAGTTGTATGAGAAACCTTTTCCCATCCTCTTGAGAGATCAAACCCAGGTAACCTTGCCCAACACTGATGTTAATCAGTAGCTTGTCCTAGAGGTGACTAGTAGGCTATCTCGCTACTTCTCCAGCTAACTGCTGGTTTGACACTGGACGTGGGTATGTTTAATACTCAGTCTTTTGAAAACCAAGCAAGAAGACTCCTCCTGGCTTTCGCTCTAAAGAGTTAGGTGCTCCTCCCTGAAACCAGGAGCCAGTCTAGGTCCTAAAGTAACATTAAAATTTCTCAAATTCTTTCAGTAATGAAAACATGAGGTATTTATAACCCCTGTCACAGAGTGTGTCAGCAATGATGACGGCTAATTAAAAAAAAATCTTGTTGAGTCTTTTACAACACATCACATTTTATTCTTCTGGGGCTACAGTTCAGAAATTGTCTAGTGGTTTACATGAGTTCTAGTTAACAGTTATGTAGAAATGTGTGCAGAGAGAGGTGACAAACACATTTGTTTTTGCCTACCTCTTCACTTTTTCTGGGTGCTTACGGCTCTGGGCCAGGCGTTTTTACTCACAGCCACCTCATTTAATCTTCACATCATCCCCGTGAGATCAGAAATATAATTTTTAGTTTACTGAGAGAGAAGTATTGGCTCAGGGGTTATGCGTTTACCATCATCACAGAGCATCTGTAATGGCAGAGGTAGATGACCATATCCAAGCCTCTGTACACAGTCCAGTGCTGGTTCTACCACACTGTAAATATAATTTGTTGATGTACATTCTGTCTTATCAGTGTTATGCAAATTTATATCAAAATAAAAAAAGTGAGGGAAACACAGTAGAAAACAAAAAGTCAAAATTTAAAGACTAATTATAAACTCAGTTCTCTGACTTCCCATGACTGAACAGTTCATTCCTATGGACATTTTAAAGTCCCGTGACTCTTGCCACAGTATTTTGAAAGAGGATGAAACTCAGCTGTAGTCTCATGAGAAACGTTGCCAAAGGGATGCAACTCTTTTCGCAATGCACTTGACCACTGAACAAACTACCCATTTTAGAAAAACATATAGAGCGATTTGGAGCAACTAGACATTCTGGATGTTAAGGAAACTGCTCAAGGACATGAACTCTGCTTTACTCTCTTAGTTCCTAAAATAAGGCCGGCTCTCAAGCAGGTGCTCGACAAACACTTATTGAATGAATGAATGATTGAATGAATGACTGAATGCCAGTAACATGTAGTTGTAAGCTCACAAAGCATTTTCTTGAGGCTGTCATCCTCTGCCCAATCTTAGAATGCAACATGAGAACAGTCACAGTGCCAGTAAACATCTCAGGCATTCTAGAGGTAGTTTCTTAAAAAGGAGCAAACAAAAACAAAACAAAAACAAAAAAATAATTTCTTTAAAAATTATAGCAAAAATCAGGTTTTCTAAATTTTTCTCCACCCTAGACAACCTCCTAAAATCACCTAAGTCTTTAAGTATACGAAGTAACATTTACGAAATAACAATACGTGCTGTGAATGGTAGCGGGTGACAAAGGCATAGCTTTTTGGCTAGACGCCCTAAGCTAAAATGCTGACTTCTAAATGACTTACGAGCTGTATAACCAGAAAACTCCTTAACTTGCTTAAATGTCAGCTTCCTCACTGATAAAATGAGATATTTAATTCATTGACTTATTGTAAGAATTAAGAAAGATTAATAGTGCCTGGCACTTAGCAGGCTCAATGAATGGGAGTTCCCTCCCTTGCTTCCCTCCCTCCCCTTCCTTAATCTTTCCTTTCCCAGCACCCATTTAACCTAAAACATAAAGGTAGGCGAGATCATGTAATTATTATTTTTTAATGTTCTTATTCCTCCTGTTCAAAGACTTTTTAAAAAAATGAGTTGGAGGAGCTCTAATTTTTCTATTCATTTTCTTCTGAGCATCAGATCTAAAATATGAAATCCTGTTATATAATGAAAAAAGGGGGAAGCTGAGGGGCTAGAACATGAAAATTACTTTAATTAGACAATAGAAGAAAAAAGGTTGTGGCTTCCTAGGTTTCCTATTTTTCTGGTGTTATCTCTGAAAGTGGATAGAGATACAATGGAAGAGGAGATGACCCTTGCTTCTGAAGTTACTGCTGTCTTAGGAGCTTTAACAGGGACATCTGTTGGCTTTTTAACAAAGGGAGCTGGAGGGGATCAAGGGAAAGTGCAAGAGACTATGGTTCACAAGGGAGCCACATCTGTTTGGTATTCTCCCAACTGAGAAAGCTCAACTTCTGAAACAGCACGGGTATCCTAGTTAAACTGGAATCTAGGAACAGATGAAAGCTTTTCTTTCCTCCTTTTTTCAATGGTACTGATCAACAGCTGTTTATATCCTTTAATACCTAACTAAGGATGAAGCCTTCACATCTGTCAGTATTTTCCGGTTCTATTTCCGTGGATCACAGTGGGGAGGAGGTGAAGTTTGAACCCCTCCCAATTCCCAAGCAAGAACACAGAAGTATGCCTAGGATTCAAAGCTGTAATGCTAAGCAGAAGTCCCCATTTCTCATCCACCCAGGGCCTGCTGTTTGCTGAGAATTCTTCTTTTACTTTACCCTGACAGATGTCTTGATCATTTTCCTGATAATGATAACTCAAGGCAGCACAAAGATCAAAAAGAAGAAAAGAAGGCTGCAATAGCAGGAAGAAGAAGAGAAAGTGAATTTGAACAAAGAAAGTGGCTCCTGAAGATAAATTATTTCAAAAGATAGCAAAAATATGGTCTGAGGGCAAAAAACAGAGGTGAGCAGGATGCTGACGAAGACTCTCCGGGTAACAGTGGATGGTGGTGGTTTTTACTGACCCCTAACATTTCACCTTGGAAAAGTTAAACTAAGAAAAGTAAACTCTGTGGAGGCAAGGTGCACAATATACCCTGGATGGTAATAAAAGGATAGAGACATTTGTTTAATTTCACTTTGATCACCAGCACCCTAGACATGTTGGGACTTTATAAAAATTACCCTTCCATACTTCCTTTCATCCATCCATCCATCCATCCATGTACCCATTAAACAATGTATAAGGCACCAGGACTGGACTTAATGCCGGGATAGTCAAATGAATAATAAATAAGACATATCCCATAACTTTGGGGCCTAACACTCAATGAGCAGAAGAAGACATGGGTATAAAGGATGCATAGAAATTCACTAGATAGAAAAGATGGTGATTCCAGAAAAAGAGAACAATGTGGACAAAACCAGAGAAGTAAGCACTCAGGGCGGGGTGGTGGGGGGTTTACAATAAACAATAGAGGTTCTCATTAAAAGCGCAAATCTTAGTTCTTACCTAAGAGATTCTAATTTAGTTGTTAACGGGAAGGACCAAAGAATTTACATTTTTAAAAGGAGGCCCAAATAATTCTAATACAAACAAAAGTTTGATAACTCTAATTTAAATAGATCTACACTTCCCAAAAGATGCTAGCGGTGTTTCATTAAAAAAAAAAAAAAAGCCAGCAGGTTTAAATTAGGAAACACCAAATATTATTCCTTGCTTTGAGATTTATAATGCAGATTAGAATATTGAAAGCCCTGCAGTAAAGAAATCAATTGCATTCAGCATTTCCCAAACTTATTTTTCCATGGAGAGAAAAATCACAGTACACCTAATAAGATCTCTCAGAACACCAATGTACTACGGAGTATAAGTTGGGAAGAATTCTGATCAGGTGAGTATGGTCTCTAATCCCATTGAATGGCTAAAGAAATGTCTAGAAAAAGATAGCAAAACATTTACTCTAGGGCACATGGCAGCATCCACTGAATTCCTCCAAGCAAAGTCTAAAACCACCTCCAGAAGCTTCCTCACTGTCAAGCGACACACTGGCTCTGTGGTGTGATTTATGGTCACCAACTCTATGTGGTAACCACAGCTGCCAGAGAGCATAAGTGCCTGGGGTTCAAAGCATCAAGGAGCAGGAACAGAAGGGGAAGAGCAAAGAGGAGTTCTTGCCCACATTTATTTATCTTTATTGTTATCATGTGTTCTGCACAGAGCAATAGCAGTGGCCTATAATGCTTTTGGAAAAGAAAAATTCTTCTTGGCAACAAAAGAAGCCTCTGGCAGTCAAAGAAAGTGTAAAAAGACAAGAACCTAAGAAATTCCTGCCCCTTGGAGGTGTCTATTTCATGGGTGGGGAAGAGGGTAGAAATCTGCCTTCTTCCCCCTCCTCTGCTGAGTCAGGGTTTGCACTACTCCCTCCTCCTCCCTTAACATGGGACAACAGAGAGCAAGAGCATGAGGGACAAGTCAAGGCAACACCATGATTCTGAGCAAATTGGTTTGTGTGCTGAATATTTCAAGATGTACACACTGCCCTAATCAATTTATACATTTTTTTTCTGGTATTAACTTAATTACTTCCATACACCCCGCCTCATCTTTCCATATGCCATATGGGGACACATACAATCCAACACACACAATTCAACAATGTGTTTCAAATACTTCTTTCATAGCCCAACCATCTCAGAGCTTTTTAATAATACTTCCTAACAGCACAAGTATTTTTTCAGTCATTCCACAAATATTTCCTGAGTACTAGGGCACCATGCTAGCTAGACACTGGAGAATGTGACAATGAAAGTAGGGAGATCGCTCTTTCCCATTGAATCTAAGGCCTAAAATAGTGAAATTTGAAATTCAGCCCATTAGTGCATGGAAAACCAATGATCAGCAGCATTAAAAAATATAAGGAGTGGGAAAGGTTTGGCCTTTCCCCTTAAAGAGTTTTGTGATTGGCAGCACAAGGAAAACAAAAGCATTCACATTTCAACTATCCTGGTGGGTCTTGCTAGACCCTTTACAAGGGTCCAGAGTTAACAGTACATTATGATCAGGAGAGGGAAGGACAGAAATGGCAGGATCTTTATTTTTTCTGAGTGCCATCCCCTTGCTCTACTGATTTCCAGTCCTTAGATTCTCACACTATTTCTTAACCTGAGAGATGAATACCAATAATTGCACCAGAGATAATGTAACTTAAATTACTTAATTAATCAAATAATAAGAACCTTACCAGAATGACTAGGTGAGTTTGGTGTCTAGTCCTAAGGAAGCCAGCAAGACCAAGTCTAACATTTCACCAAGTCCATGTTCCCTAGGACGTGGTATGTGTAATTTCATGACTGAGGTCCATGAAATTATTGTAAGTGGTCCACAAATGATATTTTTCAAAATTTCAATGAGGTTTCTAGACGTGGAAAAAATAACTGAAGATATGTAGAGATGAAATTTGGGGAAGCACAGAATGCGTGGTACCTACATTCAAAGGCAGTCCTAGAAGGAGCCTCTGCAAACTCTCTCAGCTTGGGTGGGATGTGACAAAATAACCAAGAAGCTCTTGATGGACTTACCTACGCATGTTGGAAATATGTCTTCATTGTTGATCTGGACCTCGATCCAATCCATAAGAAGGTTCATGTACTGGGGAGCTGGCAGTGCGGTAGGCTTCTTGTACTTGAGGTCATCCTGCCACCGATACTCGTATTTGGGGCCGCCTGACATCACGGGGCAGGTCCGCTCAGTGCAGAACTCGCAGATGGTGCCGTAGATGAGGTTGATCCGATTGAAGAAGTCCACCACGTGCACCGCGACCCAGTCATTCTGGTCCTCCCCGCCGGGCAGCTGCACGGCCGCCTTCAGGTCCACGCCCGAGTTGAGGGATGCCTGAGCCCTCTTGTGGAGCTCAAACCTCTGTGTGCCAGGTTCAAATTTCCTCTTGGGCCGGAAGGTCTTGTCTTTGTTGAATACCTGCTTCAATGCTATGGACATGGTCTTCTCCTTTTCTTCCTTTGTTTTGCAGGAAGCAAAAAAGCAGCTGGAACTCTTCCGTGAGAGATCACAACCCAACAGAGTTTTCCACTGCCAGCCCTCTGGCCCCAGTCTTGCAGCCTGCAGCTTCCAATCTATTTTAAATGGCCCCTTCCATCTTCCTCTTGAGCAATTTCCAGGGGAACTTCATGTTTTTTTCCTAAAGGCAAGAGAGAAAGGGGTCCTATAAGTGCCTAATTTGCATTTAAGAAATGACAAAGGCTTAGACCAGATTTCCAGCTTGCATTGATTTGGCTATGCCCACTTCCGCCCAGGTATGCAGATGAGGAGGTTAAGCCAAACTCCTGGGAATCTGTATTGGTAATTCAAACCATGCAAGTAACAAAATAAGAAAAGGCATCAAACTCATTTTCTTCATGAACTTGGTCACACCTCTGGTTCCTCTTCCCTGTGTGACCATAGGTTCATTGGACCTCTCCAAGGTATTAAGGATGAATATGGTAGTTAGTAACACATCCCCATCCCACACATGCTCCTTTTGAGAGGATCTACCTGATCCCACCCCTTCTCTCCCTAATGAGTTAGCATGGGGGTCACTACCGCCATCCCCCTGGACACAGCTGATTGGTGGCTATCACACCATGCTAGCTAATAAGAATATTTCTCCTGGGAATTTGGAATCAGGACCCAGCCTTTGTTATGCATTATCCCTGAGAAATGACCAGAACTGGGTCTAGTTGTGCCCTATTCGGACCATGTATAGTGAAGTGGGAAAGCTGATCTGAAGAGCAAGAAGAGATAAAGGAAGGCAGAGGAGAGAAAAGGAGGAAGAGGAGATGAGAGAAACCAACAACGTACAGAGAAACAGAGACAAGAACACAGGTAGCCACAGAGAGAAAAAGACTATGAGAAGGAGAGAGTGACTTCCTTAGTTCCTGATAATCTTCTAAGAACTGATTCCAATTCCATTTAAAGTCTAGCTGTGATTCCTGCCCTTGGGATCCATAAGTTTTTCCTGAATTAATCAAATATTGTAAATCCCTGTTGTACTTCAGCTAACTTGAGTCGGTCCTGTTTCCTTCCAAGAATCCTTAACGATGACAGAATTTATTACTCCTAAAATCTGCCACCCTTAATGCCCTTAATATCACAGCTAGATAGCACTTCAAGGCAGAGCTGTCTGATAAAACTTTCTGTGATAATGCAAATGTTTTATATCTTTGCTGTTTAATATGTACCCACAAGTCACATGTGGCTATTAAGAACCTGAAATGTGACTAATATGACTGAGGAACTGAATTTTTCCTTTTATCTCATTTTAATTAAATTCAATTAGCTATATATGGCTTGTGGCTTACTATATTGGACTCTACAGCCTTGAAATCTTCAATGCTCTCTTCTCCATTATCTCCCTTCTAGTGAGTTTTATAGAAGATTTATAGTAGGTATAGTAGAGTTGCAGTAGGTATCATTATCTGTGGGCCTCCAAGAGATAAAATTACTTGACTGGCAAGATCCCATAGCTAATAGGGGGCATGGTTAGGACTAAAATCCAGTTTCTTGACTTTTAGCAAATCTTTTTTCCTCATGACCTTATATTCTAAAAAGTGATGCCCTTCAACCTATCTTTCCTGCTGGTTCATGAAGCTCCTTTACGCAGAGCTTCCATCCCCATACTCCCCAAAGATCACATGTATAGACTGGCTGGAGGTAAAGGCTGTGTCTTGTGGCATAGAAACAGAGAGGAGGTAAACTGATCCACTCATGGGTCAGGTCCTAGCAAAATGGGCCAAGGGCTGTGGCCAGATTCAGAGGTCCCATAATGGAACCTTGACTTGGAGTTAAACAAGTTAAAGTGGACAGAAGCATTCTTTCCCTACCTAGAAGGATTTCTGTCATTCTATGCTCAAACTTAGCTTGGTGATGTAGTCAACCTTAGATATTCAGGTAAAACAAAACAACCTCCCAAAACAAAACAAAAGAGCTGAGACATTCAGATTCTCTTTTACAGATTCTGCTCATTCCTCGGAACTGCTGACCATTCAGCTAAATGCCTCCCCTGGCCACTCCTTACAGTCTCTGCACTCACCTGCTCCAGCCTATCGCCACCCTTTTCCTATTAGGTTTTCACTGAAATTCTGTATGACGAGGTGCTTTTCCCCCTCCTTACATGGCACTGAGCATAAACACACTCCACAAAAAGTCCCACGTGGAAAAGCAGATCATGGGACATTCTCTGCCTGGGATTGTGAGGTCCCACTCCTGGGTTGTCCGAGATATCATTAGGAAGGCTAACCCCACACAGACTCTGAAATTCTAGAAAAACAAAGGGTAATCTCTTCTTCAAAACTACACCATCCCAAAGGCTCTGCATACCTAAAAAGAGGCTTAAGAAAACTGAGGGCCTTAAAGGGGCATTTCCAAAATAAAAATGAGTTAGAGATTGAAAGGATAGAGAAAGGATGGCGAGCCTTGTTTTTATTTGTTTTTCCTTTTAAAAGAGGCAATAGTCCTTCTGGATCACAAATGCTTAGCTGCTGACGATAAAGCAGCAACAACCCAACAGCCACCTCCTCATGTCTTCAGCACATGAGACTCGGTCTGTTATTCTGATGATGAGTGTACCATCAATTCCAGGGTCTTCAGAGCACTCTTCTCTCCTCATAGGACCCTCGATATCACTAAATGAGGCCAGGAGTGGCTGCTTGCATGGGCACCAATGCAGAAGCCTTCCTCCACACCACTGCCAGGCTCCCAAGTCCCTCTGGCACCTCTGATGAGAGCATGTGAATGAGAGAGGACAGTCATAGCAAGTCCTCCTTGTCCCAAAGACCTGCCCAGGCTGGTACTCACTATTATCTCCATTTCACAGATGAGGAAACTCTGATCTCTTAGTACTTGTTCCAAATGTGTTATCTCTCTTACATGCTCAGACATGAGGATGTATGTCTCTTTTGGCCAAACTTTTTGTCCAGAATGAAGTTCTCTGGAGGGGGGATAAAGATGGAGTGAGCCAATGGAAATCCAGGATGAATAATAACAAATTCATCATGCCAGTGAGTGACTAAACAAAAAGGCATCTGTCTGTATCATTTTCTGAGCAGTAGATGCTATACTGAGGTGGGTACCCAAGAGTTTTGAAATGGAAAGGCGACACAGAAAATCTAGCCGGCCTTATTTTCCAATGCAGAGCTTCATCAGGAACCCTGCCTATGATTTACAGTGTAGAAATATTAAATAGGTAGAGCAATGCTTCTCCAATTTAATGTGGGATCGTGTTAAAACTCAGGTTCTGATCCAGTAAATAGGTCTGAGATGGCATCGAAGAGTCTACATTTCTAACAAGCTCCCAGGTGGTGCCGAATCTACTGGTCCATGGGTGATGCTTTAACTATCAAGACCGGATCTAAGAAATCTTATTAGAAATGCAGATTCTCAGGCCTCCTCCTAGACTTAGTAGATCTAAGCCTGCATTTTAACAAAATCTCAGGAGAATTACACACTTCGAGGAACACTGGGGTTGGAGGGCTGTTTGACCGGCTGGGCAAAGGGATGATTAAATAAATTTCCATTTGTTGTTTTGTTGAAAGCCGGAATCATAAACACAGTCTTCAGCTGAGTTTGCATCTATGTGTTTGAGAAAGAGAATGCGGAGAGACTCGCTGTTTTGAATACAATGGCCTTGACAGATGGTGACAAAAGCTGGGACTTTTGATCTCAGATGACTTGGACAGCACAGCGCCCAGAAGCCAGGAGGTTCCCAGTGAACACGTTTCATAAATACCAGGTGCAATGTGGCTGCTGATACTGCCACTGCAGCTGCATGCAGAAAAGCTCTTTGACTACATTAATTGTAGTGCTAGCAACAACAGAGTCATATTCTATGTCCTCGTCATCTCCAGGAAGAAAACAAGTCATAAGTTTTGCCCCCTGCGTAGACACTATAAGCAAATTTTATGTTATGAATAGAACCCACTACAATGTTGGTTCTCAATAAATATTTGAAGCCAATGCCTCTTTTAACCAATAAACATTTACTACAGGGCATTTATGTGTGAGACATGTGGCTAAGGTGCAAAGGATACAGAACTAACTGAAAACTTGGACCTTTGAAAAGTCCACAGTTTTATGTCTAGATTTGAGCGTAGTTTATTGGCTTTTGCCTTTTAAGCTACAAAGTTAAATGAACCAATATAAAAGGTGGTGTGATTTCTTTATAGGATTATGCATGTTGGGAATGAAAAAAGATGATAAGGAATGAGGTCTTGTGGAAAGAGAAATATTGAAATCCAAATAAACAGCATAAAATTGACAGGAGCTCCATATGTTCTCCATATTTTATGCTTAATAGATCAATTATAGCAATAAAACATGATGTGTACTATAAAAATATGCAGAGAGAATTCATCCAGGCTCTAAGGGAATGTTGACAAGGTAACTAAGCAACACTGGCAAGAAAAGTTCGTATTTTTCTTTTCCTATTGATGTCTTCTGCCTTATTAGTTAAAAAATAAGAGCCCTTGCCAAGTATAAGGAAGAAATAAAACAAGTCTTCCATTTGGTCCTGAGACATCCATCTTCTCTAGCTGTGACCACCTAGAAAAGAGACCTTTGTGGCACAGAACGGTGGGCAGCACAGAGAGGAGAGAGACTAACAGGGATATTCACTGGGGGTAAAGCGGTTCAATATCTCATCTGTGGAATGAAGGATTCTTCCTGGCAGGACCAGCAGGCAGGGCAACTCACTACAGGAATAAAAGAAATGCCCCAGAAGTACCCCACATGAGGGACATACCATGTCATCATCATTGCTGGGGCCCCAGGAGCCAGGATGGTGCCTGGCACAGAGCCAACCTCACTGAATGCTTACTGAATGAATGAGTAAATGACAGTGCATGAAGAACCCGTTGTATAAAAGTAAAACTATAAAAGTGAAATCAAATTGGGCCTCCTATCTTTAGTTCCTTGGGGGTTCTATTTCAACCTGTAAGCTCACTGCTAACTCACTGAAGTTGGCTATTACCAGCTGCTGGGCTGCTCTGAAGTGGCCCTTCCAGAAAGATCTGGATGTCTGTCCAACATCTCTTTCAAGTGGTCGATTCCTTGCCACTGTTACCAAAAAATTCCAGCTCTTCAGAATTGAAGAATTATTAGTCTGATTTCCTATCTTCCCACTATGTTTTTTTCTTAATGGCTGAGAGAGTCCATGGAATTCTCCTCTCATAACCCAAATATTGAATAAAAGTAGGTTTTTATTTTAAAGAAGTATGTATGTGTGAATAAAGTGAACATCATTTGACCTTCCCAGGTTCCAATAAAGGATGTACCTAAACATGTGATTCTATCAACATTTATGTATTGTTTTACTCTGCCTACTCATTAGGTGCTATCTTTGCTCACAAGGCAATCCCTGAATTGAAGATTTCTGCCGGAGAAGCAGCGTTGCTATTTTTTTTTTTTTGTCCAACTAAACTACCTCCTCAACTTTAAGCTGCCATATTATTGCATTTGAGATTAGTTAACAGAAATATTGCAGCTTCTTTTTAATCTTCAAAGACAGGCAGATTGAAGAGCTTTAAAAAGCCTGTTATTTCTGAACACAGATGAAGTCAGGACAAATAGGTGCAGCCCTACAAAAGTCTGTCACATGACCTACATTCCCCCATTGTTTTCTAGCCCTTCAATATCCATTCAAGTTGCATTCTCGCTGTTTCATTTGTATATTTATTTAGTAGCACATTTTAGCATTAAAAATAGGAGTAAATATTCCAAAAATGAAAACATTACATGCAACCTTTCACACTGCAGCAGCAGCAAAAGGAGTGATTGCTCAAGGCACAGGTGTTTACAGCAGACACCCGTAATGACTCTATTTCAGTCTCAAAACATAGACATTCAGAGGATATTCAGTGGTGAAAAAGAGTCGGCTGATAGAAAGGGGTGGGGTTTATTTGGTGTGGTTCAATTCACTACATACTCATGTTTTGCTGAAGAAAGTACACTTTTAAAGAAATGTTTTCTTAAAGAGAATAAAGTTCTCTTAAATTAAGGTCTTCCTGAGGCCAATAGAGACTGGCTTGGATTCCCAATACTGAGGAAGATGGCAAATATTTGGTGCACTGTTGGATAAGGTTGATCCAATCTTACCACAGTTTTAAAAATAAATATTGAAAGTAAAATTATTATAAGATAAATGTTCAGTTGATCCACTTATAATTTATAAAAGACATTAATAATTTAATAATTTTTTTAAAGAATAAAGAACTCCAAGTCAGTTACCACTTACTCTATTATTTCCAGATCTTTGGACTGACTAGAAAATATTTTTACGGTTTAAAAAAAAGACATATGATTTGAGCACACAATACCTAAGGCAGGTAGGGATAGGAGAATGAAGAATGGGAGGAAACTACAGATTGAGCTCATATAACAGCTAAAATTAAAATAAGGCAAAAAATGTTTAAAAAATTATGGCACAAAAGATGTAGTTTTACTTTTCAAGCACAGATGTATACAAGCTAATGTGGTGTTGGTCCGAACCTCCATCTGATGCTGGGATAAAGGTCATTGTCAATTACCATTTCCTTCTTTCTTTCTGAGACAGGGTATGCCAATTCTTTCTTGGTAAAGTCTTACTTTAAAGGAAAAATGTTCAAATCCAAGGAGGTTGGTTCCTGTAACTGTCAACAGACTTATTTAATCTTAGCTACTCCAAGTGAATTTGAGTCTTAGAGTCTGGAAAACTTTTATCCCTGGCACTATGGGAACCTGAGTATGACATCTGGAACCACAGGAAGAGGTTGTTGAAGTGCGGTAGAGAGCACAAAATGGACTAGAAGACTGAAAATTAGAAAATACAGTTCTAATTTTCAAAAGGGTACTGTTTTAAGCTTGGTGAAGGTGGGGGAGTGGGTAAAATTAACACCAACTGTAATCAAGATTTAGAGGCAATAGAGCCAAGTGGTTAAGAGCACAGTATCTGCAAGGTTGCTGTGGAAATTTAAGAATGTATCTGTAAAATGTTCGGAACATAGTGGGCACTGAACAATATGGTCATTGCTATCATTCTCATCATAATTAAAATCATATTATGATACAAGTTTTAATAGATTACTGAGAGTCCAAACAACCACCTAGAATCTTAGAATGCTTAAAATTCTATTCAAGATACATATGTAATAGTAACAATAACTCATTTATTTTGCTATTTATTTTGATTTTCACAACAACCCAGTGAGTTAGGCATTATTATTTCCCCCATTTTACACTTAGGGAAACTTGAGTCATAGCTACTCTTAACCCCAATTAAGACTGACTATTTATGGGAGAAACATAGGCCAAGTCCTAATACATAGTCACATGCCATTCCCAAAGACATATATTTCTTGAACCTTTGTGATCTAGTCAGATGACCTAGATTTAGGTCCTGGCAATAACTCTAACTAGCTATGCCTTTGGATAAGAAACCCTTTATGAATCTCAGTTTTGACTTCTTCAAAGACAGTGGTACTTATTTCTCAAGGTTATTGTGAAAATTTAAAGAGATATTCATTGACTATATAAGAACTTCATAAATAGAAAGGCATTATATAGTTATTAACATGGTGATAGGTAACAAAGGGATCTACAATTTTTTAATGACACCAAGAAATAATATGTGTAATGAAAAATAATTCATTTCAAATGCAAATATGTGTTTACAAGCAAGAAATAGGGGAGGAGGAATGGGTGACAATGGAGCCCTGGATAGAAAAAAAAGAATAAAATCAGCACTTCCTCCTTGCTTCATTTGGATGGACTTTCAATTCTCACATAAAAGGAAGTAATATTAATTTGATGAGTCAATATTCCTCAACATTGATAACCCACTTAGCTTAATATTGGGAGAGAATTCCAATATTTTTTCACGTAATAAAATCTATTGCAATATTATTTCATGAATTTTGATATACCAGGGGCAAACACTTTTTAGAATAAAGTATAAAAGTTCTTGTTTTAAATTTTTAAATGCTTCACATTTAACACAATGTCTTAGGTCATAAATCGGCTATGATCTATCTCTATGTTCTGATAACAGGAATAATTTTCTGATTAGTTATCTGGCTGGGGGATTAAGGCTGCATCTCCAGAAACTCTCAAGAGAGAAAAGACAACCATCTACTTGGGAGCTTTTTACTTTGCCAAGGTGAAAACAGATGGACAAAGCAGATAACACAGAGACAAATAATTAATGATGCTATCCTCTCTACATTCTGAACATGTCTACAACTACAAAAGAGGTCTGAAATAAAATAGACTCCAAGAAGTAATTGAAAACCATGTAGCCACCTAAAGGACTGGAGACAGCCCTACCTTTTGAGTCAGAAAGATGTGGGCTTGAGTCCAGAATCTGCCCTTAACTAGTTACCTTTCTGGATTAAACATTATCTCTGTGTTTCAATTTCTTTGATTAAATGAGAGTACTAATACAAATATCACAGCATGTTTGGGGGATAAATGGGATAACATAAGTAAAGATGGGCAATGCCACTACTATATTTATTAATCCATATTTCTCATATTATCAGGTTATTTCTCATATTATTAACTAGCTTCATGGTCAATAGGGATCCCAACCATACTGGATCTATTCTTTGTCTTCTTTCTCACAATACCTAAGCACCTGAACCTCAAAATGTATAAAATCTTGGAAAATTTTAGAGGACAACTCCATTTCCTCACTCTTGGTTTTTATGAGGAAGAATTTTCCCTAAGTACATGACTGCCCTTTCTCTGTTCTTTTACATACTAACGTTGCCTCGGAGGAATTGGAGGAACTAATTCATTTACTTGGTAAATTTGAGAAGAACCAACTGGGCATACTCAGCTATAAGCCTTACCTCCTTGGAGGTGCCTGTCGCCAGGAGTGTACTATTTGCTCTTCCCCAGCTTTCTGAAGGGAGGAAGCCTGTTCTGAGGTGGATAAATCCAGCATTTAGATATAGCACACTCACCTGACTAACAGACCTAAAGCTATGTCCTCCAGCCTGGCTTCTCTAAGCAATAAGGATGATCTGTTTCTGTTGCTTTACCAACTTCTTCTGAAGCCATGTAAGGAAGAGTGGTATTCTAATATTTGTGTATTGGAGGCCCTCTCTGAGACTCTAATCTACACAAAGTTAGCTGATTTTTAGAAGAGCTTCATTACAAACTCAGTTCAAGCATAATTTGCTTATCTGCAGTTCTACATCCCTACCCAGCATGCATAGTCTTCTTGAGAGTTTTCTCAGACAAGAGAGACACCCCAGTTACCACCCAGACACAGGCATGAAGAGGGAGAACGCTCAGAACAGGGGACCCCTTCATCTGTGAGGTGTTCTGAAACATTCCACAATAGGCAGTGAACATGCAGTTTGACATTCCCATGCTCTGTAGGTGGCTACTTACTGCCCAGGGCCAGTGCTTTCCATGGAGAATCTAAACACTTCCACCCAGATGAGGCCTCTCCCTCACCCAGCCTCATTTTCTCAAACTTCTCTTTGGTTTCACTTCAAAACTCTGGTTAAGTAAGGGAAAAGAGGCAGAGAAAGAAGGGAGGAAAAAGGAAGGGATGGCTGATCATTCCTGGCCAGTGATGTCTGCACCTTGTATGTACCCCTCTCTCACACTTATACCGTGACCTCACCCTTCGCTGCATTTCTGGGCTCACAAGTCTCTACTCCATCAGTCTGCAAGGGCCCATCGTACCCTTCATGGCAGCACTAACGCCTAACCTAGGGCCCAGCAAAAAGAGGAACTCATGTTCCATGGTAGACTATGTACCTAAATTATTTCTAATCAAATGCTGCACAGATAAACAGTTCCTTCTCCAGCTGAGAGGGCCATGCTCTTGGAATCATGATGAGACATAATGGACAAAAGAAACTGTCTCAGAAAACAGATGCTTTATGCAAAGATCAACAGCAGCCACTGACGTGTGCTTCCCCAGGCCAATCCAAACAGCTCACACGTTTGCATTTTCCAGCATTCACTGAAAAGTCAGCTCCTTTAGAAGCAAGCCCAGCTTTAAAAGGATGTTTAAAAATGCATGATAGATCTTTGGAACATCTTTGCATGGTGCTATAAAAACCTCTACCTGTGTGCTTAATTTTAAAAAGAATACGGTTTTAAAACATGCCTCAAAGGAAAAATAATGGGTTAGAAAGAAGGTCATTCAGCCTGGGGAATTTTTTATCTCTAACATAAGAAGAAAATGTATCATATCATCTCCTTTACTAAAAACTCTACTTTGTGAGTTTGTTGCCCATCCCTAAGCTTTTGCCTCCACTGCATCCACCCTCATCCCCTTTGTACGCCTTCAGGCTGGGACTCGTCAGCAGGCCTCCTTGGCCCCTACCCTGTGGCCCTCAGTCAACCTGCACAACAGCACGAAACTCCTCTTCCTGGTGCCGTGACCTTGCCGCCCACCCTCATGTGAATGTGGGGTAGGCCTAGCGTGAGATCATTGCTGATAGCATTTTACAGCAGGAAGAACCCTGGAAAATCACTTAATTCAATTCAATCTCACAGTGTATTAAATATAAAAACAGAAGCAACCACACCCAATGCCCAGAAAAGTGAGGTGAGGTCCAAAGCACAGACTGGAGCTGACAGCAAAGCCTCAAACTCGGGGCCAGTGTTCCTTCCATGAGCCCATGAATCCTTAAATGCTTAAGCAAACCTGACACTAACTGCCCTTCAAACTGCACCCCACATATCTCTTTCAACACAAACCATATACATATAGTTTTATTCATCCCTTGGGTAGTTTTAAGCTTTTTATTTTAAAGCAACATGACCTTTTTTATTCCCCCAAAAGAAGTTTTATGCATGAGAAGGACCCTCACTCTTAGTCTGCCCCTTCCCTACAGCCACTGAGAGCCCTCTGAGGACCTTCAGGTTTGGCTCTATCAATCAGGCAACTCACGGAGTCCCAAAGCCCATTGCACTTGCCAGCAAGTAAATCTCTGCCCTGGCTCTTTCCTCATCCTTTAGCCTTCAAGGCCTGGAGAGTTGCCACCACCTCCAAATGGCCTCTCTTGACCATGTTGCTCAGAAGTGACTCTTGTCTTTCCTTTGCTCCAAAGCCCTGAATTTTTAACCCTTCCTCTGTACCCAAACAGTCTGAATCTTTTGTTATATTCATGCCTCATCCCTACCTTCTGGCCCATTTATAACGAGGGCCCACCTACCTAACTGGCAGCCCCTGCAGGTCCATCAAAGTAGGCTTCAAACACAACTGCCACTCAGCTGAAGGTTCAGTCCTCCCCTTATCCTCTCCTGACCCTTCCCCAATCTGGCTTTGTTTATGCTCATTCTTATTGCACTCATTTTGATCTCCTGCCTCTTAAACAAACCCATGAATAGGGTTTGGTTTGCTCTTCTTGAGTTCTGAGCTCTTCCCACAGCCCTGCCCCCCATTTGTTCTTTTTCTCTTTCAGTTTTCTCCTCTTGAGCTCTTGGAGTCTGCTAGAGGAGGATGGCTGCTGAAGAAAAAAAAAATATGACCCCTCCTCACCCTGACCCACCTGTCCACTTGACCCCTGGACCTGCCTCAGAAATGATGGAAAAACTAAGATGGACGGGGTGCTTGTTTACAATGCTGCCCCTTAGGATCCGACCCTCCCTTTCAGAGGTAGGTGATTGACTCTGATGCATTCTGATGTTTAAGAACTTTCTGAAATGTGGAGTTCCACACCGCAGGCCTGGCATGTCTGGGATCCATGGACCAACGACAGTCATTAACTGAGGAGAATGGGCAAATAGAAATGTGGCCCTCAGAAGAGCTGAATTTCCAGCAGTAAAAAAGACAGAAGAGCCCTTAGGGAAAAGGAAGACCAGCCTGAATCATACTGGAGAGTGGAGAGTGGCCCTTCCCCTGACTGGTCCACCAGCTACGCATCAGTGCAGAGCCTGGTTCACCCCCACACCCCCACCCCGCCACTGCTGCCACCTGCGTCTGTTGGCCCCTGTGTTGTTTGGACTGGTGGTTACGTGAGTCTGAGATCAGGCTGCCTGGTTTGACTCTCAGGTCTATTGTTTTAGAGCTGCAGCCTCTTGAGCTTAATATGGAACATCGTTACATTTCAGTTTCTTCTTTTATAAAATGGAGATAATAAAATTATCTACCTTGTAAATAGATTCTTCTGAGAATTAAATGGCATTATCCAAATAAAGCAGCTGACACAGCACCAGGCACAAGTTAAGTCTGTAATAAGTATTAGCTTTTAATTACTATTCACATAGTGCTTTCTTGAACCTAACTCATTTATATGTGTGTTCTTCTTTATGAACAGGAAACTCCACAGGCTTTTTCTACTTTTTCTCCCTTATAAAAACACTCAGTAAATTATGCCTCACAGGAGTGTGGTAATGATGGAATAAGACAGTAAGCAAACAAACAAACGAAACAGAAACAAACTTATAGATAACACGAAACAAACTGATTATTGCCAGATGGGAGGAAGTTGGGGGGATGGGTATAAAAGGTCAAAATGATTAAGGAAATATAAAATGACAGTTATAAAAAGTCATGGCAGTGTCAAGTAGAGCATAGGGAATATAGCAATAATAACTACATATGGTGTCAGGTGGATACTAGATTTATCAGTGGGATCAATTACTTCATAAGGTATATAAATATCTAATCACTGTTATACACCTGTAACTAATATAATATTGTGTGTCAACTGTAATTGGAAAGTAAATTAATTAATAAGGAAAAAGACAGTAGGTAAAAGGAGATCAGCAGTAGGTCTGGCACAGTACAGGCACTCAGTAATAGTGATTATCTAAGAGGTTGACCCACCTTGACCACACCCTGGGCACCAGACACAGCAGCTTTCCCTTACCAGGTCTAATGCGCTGCAACCTCCCTTCAGCCACTGGGCAGAGGAGCCCTTCAGAAAAACAGGAGCCTGGTTTAGAAGGCTTCTCCAGGAACCACACAGAGCAGCTGGCCAGAAGGCCTGTGTTGATTGGACATTCATACAGATTATTTTATGACAGGAATCCAAGCTCTCTCACAGCAGTGCCAGAGAAGCTCATCCTGAGTCAAGGGTTGCATTTTTAATATGAAATATCTTAATTCTGATTTTCTCATGTAACCACAATGTGTAGACTTGCCAAAAATGTTAAAAATAGAAGACAATTAAAAAAAAAATCAAAGAAAAAAATCTTCTCATAGTTTCTAGACTAACGTGCATGGAAAAAGTTACCTCACAAAAGCATGATGGGTGTCAATTTTTTCATTCATTTAGGGGAATGTTACTTGTTTTTCCTCTTATTTTCTTTGGATAGTTTTATTTATTATTTCCACACTATTCTTTCATGACAAGTGTGGGTAACGCCACTCTTCATAAAAAGAAAAGCCACAGAAAAAAAGGAAAAACAAACAAACAAAGAAAAAACAAGCCCTTATCAGCCTCCAGAGGCCTGGGGACTTTTGCCCAGAGAAGTGCACTGCTCAAGCGAGCGTGGCAAGCGACTGCCTCTCCTGGCACCGGGCTGAGCCAGCCCTGCGGTGAGGACTTGCTTTATTTCTGGTCCAAGCACTGAGTCCAGGAAGCCACATCGACTGACTTCTTTTTCATTTAAGATTATACATTCATCAATAAGCCTTGTCGAGAAAGTCTCCATTAGAGATTTTCTCTGTTCGTTTTGAGAAAGAACAGGAAAAACAGAAACACAGACATCATTCCTAGGAAAACAACGCCTGCCCAGCAAGAGACCAAAACAGGTGTGTGCTATCTCGTATTCTCTCTTTAAATTGTACTTTATTCCACACACAGCAAAAAAGCAAGCAGCTCTCCAAGTTTAGACAGTGTTTGATTTTATATAAGTGCCAGATGACTCAAATTTCTTTTAGAAGAAGGAGGTGTAGGAATCTATAAAAACGTTGATAAGCATATAACCATGAACATTTCTCCCATCAACTTTAGCCAATTAAAAAAAAGTTCAAGAGCTTAATATAGTTGAAGTTGGAAAATACTGAGTTCCACAAAGACAAGGAAGACTGCCATATTAAAAAAAAGAATAAAACTCACCTGAGCCAGTTTAGCACATCTCAGATGCAGACCTTTACAAAAATGATCAAGAACCTCATTTGCAAATATTTATATTTTAAATCCATAAGATGGATGTTCCCAGACTGTAGAAATTGAAAGTGATTGCACAATGAATTGATCCTCATTAGGTCTCTCCTTATTCACCATTACCCAGTGTGACTTCTAGAAAAAGACAAAACCTGACAGATCACGCAGCATGGCCAAGGAGCCCTGATTTATTTCAGCTTTAAAAGCCACTGCACCAGGATTTTCGTTTCTGCCCGGAATTCAATCCAAACGACTGGGCTCACTGTTCTGAATTGAATACATGTTTTTCTCATCTAGCAGAAAGATCTTGTGAACTGTGAGCACAACCTGACGTCTTGGGGAGAGAAGAGGGGGAGGGCAGGGTCGTGTTGGGGCATGGAGTCACTCCACGTTGCGCATGCCACCAGGCTTGCAGAAGGTCCCAGACAGGAAGAAGGCAAGGGCTTGGCCTTCAAGATGTCCAGTAAGAGAAGCTTTCCAAGCTGGCATTAAGCAGAGATGAATCAGCTGCTGGAAGAGGTAGGCCCCTAAACTGATCCAAAGCAAGGAGGGCCTTGTGGCTTCTGGGTGTTACGCAGGGACCTGAAGATGGAAAGTGGGGGAAGGGTGTAGGGAGAATCCCAGTCCCTTCTCAGACCCAGGGAGCTAGCCACAAACAGGGAAAGTCGAAGATGCACCCCGTGAAGATGTGCCCTCAATGTCACTGAAGGTCATGTGCTTTTCCCAGCTCCTCACTCCACCCCACTTTGCTCACAGGAGTAAGGGGGAAGAAAGCATTTGGGCATTCATTTGGGAAGCTGCCCAGATAGTCTAAGCTTTCACCTGGGGCACCTCACCTGAGAGCAACCATAGACACTTGAAGCATCAGTTGTTTCATTTTTATAATAGTCTAGGTTAAGGATGTGTTTAATTTTATAAAGCCACCCCAAACTGTGTGGGAAGGAGATAATGTAATTCTGATAATAATTTGCACTTCCTCCACCCATATCTTAGTAAACATAAGAGGGACCTTTTAAGTACAGGTGCTCTTTGACTAATGACGAAATAAACCTACACATCATTCCACAGCCTACCAAAATCTCCTGAGAACTGAGGATTTAGAAGAAATGATTCAAGTGGAATTTTCCTAGTCCTTTTCAGTCCAACCTACCTCTCCTCACTGTCTGTTACCTTTTCATCCCTCTCACGAAGGCTGGCCAAATAAACCTCACCTAAGTTGGCAAACAAATGGGGGCAAGGACATTTTTGTTTGTTTGTTTGTTTATTTATTTGTAGAGAGAGGGGAAAGGAGAAAGAGAGGGAGAGAAACATCACTGTGTGATTGCCTCTCACTCGCGCCCCCAACTGGGGACCTGATGTGCAACCTAGTCATGTGCCCTTGCTGGGAATCGAACCAGTGACACTTGTTTCACAGGCCAACGCTCAATCCACTGAGCCACACCAGCCAGGTGCAAGGACATTTATAATGGCACAACCCAGATCAGCATACACTAGAATAGTTGCCATGATGACAGGGATGGCATGTGCCTGCTGGTTAGAACCTTCCTATCATTTCTGTTAGGAGACACACAGCTATTTCCCGCTCTGGGAAATTTTGGAGGGACAAAGAAAAGGAAGATAGGGAAGAAAGAGATATTCATGACAAAAGTGGCAAAGGCTCTCTAAGCATGTATAATTCTTCCTCTCAGGCTATATAGCAAATAATCCCTTCAAAATGAACTTTGAAATCTAGAGTGAAGCTATTTTTTTTAACCCTCACCCAAGGACAATTTTTCATTGCTTTCAGAGAAAAAGGGAGAGGGGGGCGGCGGGGGGGGGGGGGGGGAGACTGACATAAGAAACACTGATTGGCCCCGACTGGGGAATGAACCTGCAACTTGGGTAAGTGCTGTGACAGGGAATTGAACCTGCAACTTTTCAGTCTATGGGACAAAGCTCTAACCAACTGAACTGCACCAGCCAGGGCTCTAGAGCAAAGCTTTTAAAAATAATTCTAGTGTTATATTTGAAATTTAAAAATATGCATACCTTTTCTCTCAGCAAACCCACCTTTAATCTATCAGAGGACAATGAGAGTGGACTATTGTGTCCGGCTCACTTCTAAGATGACCCCAATGATGTCTGACTCCTGGTATAATCATGAATAATCCTCTCCAACTGAGTGAGGGCTAGACCTAGCAACTCTTCTAATGAATAGAACACAGCAAAAGGGATTAGGTATAAAAGACTGTGACTTATGTCTTTATCACATACTCTTTCACTCTCTACTTGCTCACTTTGATGTAGCCAGGTGTCATGTATGAGCTGTCCTACAGAGAGGCCCACATGGCAAGGAACTTAAGGTGACTTCCAAGTCAATAGCCAGTGAGGAATAAAGGCTCTCAAGCCAAAAGGGCACTAGGCACTGAGTCCTGCCAACAACCACTGAATAAGCTCAGATCCTTCTCCAGCTGATCCTTGAGCTGACTGCAGACCCAGCCTACACCATGGGGACAGCCTTGTGTAGGACCCTGAGCTGGAGAACCCAGCTAAGCTGAGCTCTGATTCCTGACCCAGAAAAAATGAGATAATACATGCTTTTTTTTTTAAAGTATCTTTTATTGATTATGTTGTCACAGTAGTTTAAATTGTTTTCCCCTTTGCTCCCCTCTGCCCAGTATCCCCCTTCCCTCCAGCAATCCCACCCCCCCTTAGTTCATGTACATGGATTGTGCATATAAGTTCTTTGGCTTCACCCTTTCCTATATTATTCTTAACTTCCCCCTGTCTATTTTGTACCAACCAATTATGTTTCTTAATCCCTGCACCATTTTCCCATTTCTCCCTCTCCACCCTCCCAGCTGACATCCCTTCAAATGATCTCTGTATGTATGATTCTGTTCCTATTCTGGTTTGCTTAGTTGGATTTTGTTTTTATTTTTTAGATTCAGTTGTTGATAGTTGTGAGTTTGTTGTCATTTTAGTGTTCATAGTTTTGATCTTCTTTTTCTTAAGTAAGTCCCTTTGACATTTCATATAATAATGGCTTGGTGATGATGAACTTCTTTAGTTTTACCTTGTCTGGGAAGTACTTCATCTGCCCTTCCATTCCAAATGATAGCTTTGCTCATGTTGTTATTTTTAAGCCACTAAGTTTGGCATTAATAATACAGCTTTTAAGTATCAACATTTATAATCACACTCAAAAAAGGAAAAACCCAAAAGTCCAATCAGAGGTAGCTAGTTCAATCAAGAGTGGCACATCCATACCAGAAATATTGGGCAGCCCTCAAAATATAGTGAGGTTGATAAATCTATATTGACAAAGAAAGAAGTTCATGAAAATGAAAAAGTTGCAAAACGATGTGATACTTCTAAACAAGGCAGATATCTAGATTTCCATGCCTGTAAACTCCAGATAAGCTCCTTATCCAGTTTTCCCATCTCAAAAAATAACAACTGTAGTTATCTAGTTGCTATGGACAGACAAATAAACAAATCCTTCAGTAAATTATACAGTTTACCTTTGAATTACCACCATATCCCACACTTGTCACCACCTGCATTGTTACTCCTTTGATCCAAGCTACCATCCTGTCTTTCTTGGGCAGCTGCAAAGGACCTGACTCACTGCCCTGCTTCCACTTTTGTTCCTCTGCAATCTATTTCTAGACAATAGCCAGAGTGGTACTTAAAAAAATGTAAGTGAAATCAGGCCAGTACCCTCTTTTTAAACCCTGCAAAGGCTTTCCATCACTGTCAGAATAGAAAACAAAGTTGCTTTGTTGATTCACAAAGCCATAATCTACAGCTCTGGCCCCTGGACACCTCTTCCTCTACAATTTTCCCTCTCGCTTATCTATCCACATTGGCTTCCTTGATGTCTCCATAACATATCAAGTTCACTATCATTAAAGGGGTCCATTAGTGTGCTAGGGCTTTCATAACGAAGTACCAAAAGCTGTGTGGCTTAAATAACACAAATTTATTGTCTCACAATTTTGGAGGTTAGAAGTCTGAAATCAAGATGTTGGTAGGGAACGTTAGCTTCTTTTGAAGGCTCTAGGAAAGGATCTGTCCCATGCCTCTGTCTTTACTTCTGGTGGTTTTCCAGCAACCTTCAGTGTTGCTTGGTTTGTAGATACATTACCCCAATGATGGTGCTCTCGCCACATGTGTGTCTGTCTCCAAATTTCTCCTTTTTATGAGGACACCAGTTTGCATGGATTAGGAGTCTACCCTACTCTGGTATGATCTCATCTTAATTAATTATAACTGTATTTCCAAGTTAGGTCTGAGGAACAGGAGCTTAGGACTTCTATATATGAATTAGGGGATGGGAGGTGTACTTCAACCCATAACAAGAGCTTTTGCAATCACAATTCCCTTTTCCTGGAAAGCTCTTTACCCAGTATGGTTTCCATCAGGATATGCCTTGTAGCCATCCAACTTACAAACACCATAACTGAATAGGAGTCACAGCTACTGTGCTCTGAAATCCATCTCTGCATTTATGTCAAAGTCATGCTTTTCACAACTTGGTCCTACTCAGTGACTGAGGATGACAGAGATACCAGGCAAGCCTGTTCCTGGGAGATAAAAAACTCACTTGACAGGTGTTTCTGGCTCAACAACTCTCCAATAGCCTTGTCAAACTCTCTTAGAACATCACAGCACTCCAGGCTGTTTCCATTCACCCTTCCTTACTCCTCTCTCTTCTTCACCTGGGGTCAGATTGGCATTACAATCTGATGGCTCTCCTAGGCTCCCTCCAGTTTCCCTTTGCCCCTCATTTCCTTGGCAGTCAGACAAGTGTACTCTAAAGGGCCCTGCACTTGGTGGAACTCTGCTGTACTCATTTTGAAGTAATATTTTTGAGAGACTTCCAGCCAAGATGGAGGTGTAGGTAGAAATGCTTTGCCTTCTTCCACAACCATAAGAAGGATTACACCTACCTAAAAAACAAATAAAAAAACAAACAAACAAAAAAACCAACCAGAACTACCAGAAAATCAAACTGCATGGAAGTCCATCAAAGATATAAAGAAGCAATACTCATCCAGACAGGTAGGAGGGGCAGAACCAGGGCAGAGAGGATGCTGTGTGGGGCTGTGGCAGTGGTGGCAGCAGAAGCAGTGGTAGCAAGGCTGTGGCCAGAGGTTGGAAAGAGCAGTCACACATTATAAAAGCCAGGAGGGACACCTGGGAATCGATCCCAGTCCCAGGCCGGACCATGCAGCTCATGGTTCCAGCGCTGGAAAAATAAAGTCTCATTGCTTCTGGCTGTGAAAACCAGTCGGGACTGGGGCAGCAGAAGAAACTGCCGGTCTCTCATGAGAGTCTGTTTAGAGCACCTCTGGTCCTAGAACGTCTGCACACCAACCCACTCTGGGAACCACAACCTGGGCAGCAGCTAGAGAGGTGTCAGTCCCATACTGGAAGTGGGAGAAGTGCCTGGAAAAGAGGCGAGTGCTGAGCAAGCAGCATTGTTCTCTCTCTGACCCCCTCCCTCACAGAAAGTGCCACACGTGGTGAAACGGGTTGCCCTATACTGATGAATACTTAAGACTCTGCCCCTTTCAATGTAACAGGTACAACAGCTTTACCTAAGACACAGAGGTAAACACAGGAGGCTGTAACGTTGAGGAGACACAGAAGTATGGCCCAAAAGAGGGAGCAGATCAGGGTTCCAGTGGGAGAACTAAGTGACGAGGGGATAGCAAACCTAACAAATGAGGAGATAGCCAACCTAATAGACACAGAGTTCAAAACACTGGTGATAAAGATGCTCACAGACTTGACAGGTATGATTGAGTACAGCAAATGCATAAGGGAAGAAGTGAGGGCTAAGCTAAGCGAAACAAAGGAAAATCCACACAAAACCAATGGTGAAGGGAAGAAAACTTGGGTTTATATCAACAATTTGGAACATAAGAAAGAAATAAACAGTCAACCAATACTGAATGAAGAAACAAGAATTGAAAAGAAAAGGAGAGGCTTAGGAACCTCTGGGACAACTTCAAATGTACCAACATCTGAATCATAAGGGTGCCAGAAAGAGAAGAGGAAGAGCAAGAAATTGAAAACTTATGTGAAAAAATAATAAAGGAAATTTTTCCTAATTTGGTGAAGGAAATAGACATACAAGTCCAGGAAGCACAGAGAGTCACAAACAAGCTAGACCCAAAGAGGACCACACCAACACACATCATAATTAAAATGCCAAAGGTTCAAGATAAAGAATCTTAAAAGCAGCAAGAGAAAAGCAGAGAGTTACCTAGAAAGGGGTTCCTATAAGAGTATGAGCTGATTTCTCAAAAGAAACTTTGCAGGCAAGAAGGGGCTGGCAAGAAGTATTCAATGTGATGAAAAGCAAGGGCCTACAACCAAGATTACTCTATCCAGCAAAGCTATCATTTAGAATGGAAGGGCAGATAAAGTGCTTCCCAGACAAGGTAAAGCTAAAGGAGTTCATCATCACCATGCTCTTATTATATGAAATGTGTCCCTTTAGGGGATCACATTTCTTTTTTAAGAAAAAGAAAAAGATCAAAACTATGAACAGTAAAATGACAAACTCATTATTATCAATAAATGAATCTAAAAAACAAAAACAAAAACAAAACTAAGCAGACAACTAGAACAGGAACAGAATCATAGATATGGAGATCATATGAAGGGTTATCAACTGGGAGGGGGAAGGGTGAGAATGGGGGAAAAGGTGCAGGGATCAAGGAACATAACTGATAGGTGCAAAATAAACAGGGGGACGTTAAGAATAGTATAGGAAATGGAGAAGCCAAAGAACTTATTGCATAACCCATGGACATGAACTAAGGCAGGGGGGCTTGCTGGAGGGAAGGGAGGTACCAGGCAGAGGGGGGCAAAGGGGAAAAATTGGGACTACTGTAATAGCATAATCAATAAAATATACTTAAAGAAAAGAAAAGAAATATTATTTTTGAAAAAAGGAACCTATGTTTTCATTTTGTACTGAACATTGGTCTTGCTCATTGGGGTTGTCTCACTACATCTCTTGCATCGCTAATCTGGTCTTGGTGTCTGCCTCTTGGAGGACTCAGAGTGACACCCAGGTATCAACATGACTCTGGTTACCTCTTCTGAGAAGCCTCATTTGCCATCCTAAATAAAGCATACCTCACGTAGCCCTGCCTTTCTCTCTCCCATAATCCTGCTTTAAGGGTCTTTATAGCTCCATCTGATTTTATTGTATATTTTTATTTTTTGTTTGTCTTATTGTCCCCTTGAGGAAATAAACTATTAATATACAGAGACAACAACTTTGCTTTGTTTATTGTTGAACCTCACCACTGATTAACAGAGCCAGACATGTAATAGGTAGCTAACAGCTTGTGAATAAAGTAATATATTAAAAAAAATAAATGTTATTCTAAGTTCATTCAGATCCTGGTTCAGTTCCAAACATATATAAAATATAATCCAGTGTGACCATCTTAATAATGTACTTCACAGACCTATAAAATATAACTTTTTAAAAATACAGGCCAGAAATGAATAGAGAATCCAAAGCCAAAGCCCAAGCAGTAGGCATAAGAGCAAATGCTGCCTCATCAGAGGGGCCTGAATCCAGATATGGCTGCTTCAGGGCCTAGGGCTGGGATTTCAATGACCAAGTTAGGACAGGTGACGTGGCCCTGAGCTCATGCAAAGTAGGAAACTGGAACTGAGATGATGTCACACAGAATTCTTGAAAACCTCCCTCTACATGAATATGGGACTAGAAAAACTACCACTGTTCCCTAGTAGCTCAGGGAAGAGGAAAATAAGTCTGTATTCTGCCCCAGTCTCAGGGTGAACAGAACTGCATCTAATGGAAAAAATAAAACACCAAGCCTGTGCCATGCACAAGTATCTTGCCCAAATTTATATTGTTTAGATTATGCATGAATCCTGAGCTAATAAATTACCA
Organism: Furipterus horrens; assembly: GCF_987537825.1. Classification (NCBI taxonomy): domain Eukaryota; kingdom Metazoa; phylum Chordata; class Mammalia; order Chiroptera; family Furipteridae; genus Furipterus; species Furipterus horrens. The sequence goes on along the minus strand of NW_028327174.1, from coordinate 129,324,154 downwards.
TAAAAATGTCCCTAGGACCACAGTAACCTCTGTAGAAGCAAACTCAAATTCTTCTGTAACAATATTTTCATAACTCAGGACTCACAAGACTCCTTCAAAATAAACAATTCCTACTGAACAAACCAGACAAAGAACCAAACTAATCAGAGGCAAAGGCCATATACACAACAAGCAGAATTAGCATCCCCAAACTAATGGTAATAGAATAATCTTGATGAGTCTAAAAACTAATTATGTTTAAATATATTTTAAAATGAAATAGTCAATTTCTACGGAAAAAGAGACGTTGGATTTGAAAAAAAAAGAAGTAAATAGAATAATAAAAATTAAAAACACAAAGTTAAGTTGCATATTATTTAGATACAGCTAAGAAGAGAATTAGTATCATGAAAGATGAGTCTGAGGAAATTACTCATAATATAGCAGAGAAAGAAAAAAAAGAATGTGAAAGGTTATAAGATACAAAGAATAGATTGAGAAAATAAAATATATATTTGATTGAAGTTCCAGGAGGAAGGAGTAGAAGATTGTGAATGAGGCAACATTGAAATGATAATGGCTGAGAAGTTAACAGAATTAAAGTAATACTTATGTTCTTTATTTGAAACATCACAAGCCTTAAGCAGATTATTAAAACAAAAACACAAACAAAAAACCCCACAAAGACACACACACACACACACACACACACACACACACACACACACACACACACACAAACACACACTAGACACATTGTGGTAAATTGAAGAACACCAGAACCAAAGAGAGAGTCATGGAAACAACCAGAGAGAAAAAGATAGGATCCCAACCTCATAATGGCAATCAGATTAGCAGCAGACTTTTCATCAATGGCATAAGTTCTAGAAGATAACAGAATAATATATTCAAAGTGATCAAAGGAAATAACTGTGAAACCACTCTCTTACATCTAACTAAATCACTACTTCAAAATAAATGTGAAATAAAGACATTTTCATACAAAACAAAGACAATATCCAATTAATAGACACTCCCTAAAAATTACACAATGTTTCATATGAAGTAAATTAAATTAAGAAAAATTATGATAAACAATGATAAGCAAAGAAAATAATAAACATGACAGTTAATTTATAAAACCCCTACTGTTTAAAAATTTTTAAGGTTAATTTAAAAATTTAAATTAATTTAAAATTTTAATCTTAAAATTTTTAAGACTTATTGGGGGAGAAGTTATAAACAACTTAGAAGTAAAATATTAGATAGCAATGATATGTAAGGGCAATAACCTTATAATATCCTAAAGTCCTTGTGTTGTTTGGTAGGAGAATAGCAATTTTCAATAACTTTTTAAAAATGTAAAGCTAAGCATGCATATTATAATTTTAGGGAAAACGAGGAAGAAATGAAATGTATAACTTCCAAAGCAGTAGTGGAGGAGAAAAAGGGAAAAAAGAATACTCGAATGAGATATGGAAGGACGAGTAAACCCAGAAAGAACATGCCACCAGCAGATCCTCCAAAAGGAAGTATATACAAGAACACGGTTGAAGCAAAAGGAAACTGATCAGAGATGTAAGACATATAAGGGAGATATAAGAAGGAATTTCAAGGATATAGGAAGACATGAGATTCTTAAGAGGACAGAAAATGGTAAATACATAGGTAAATTAATACAAGTATTGATGCCATAAAAAAAATGCCTTGTGGAATTTTAAAAAGAAAAAATACATAGTTCTAAAGTACGCAAAAAGACTGGCATAGAGATTGGAAGGACATAAGTGGGAAGGGTGCTGTTCAGAGGAAGATAAAGATGTTGGTCACTTTAGAATTGGGTAAGTTAAAGATACATACTGTAATTACTAGGTTAACCACAAAAAAATAAAAACAGTATAATTTTGGAGTGGTATGGAAGAAAAAGTGGAGTCAGACAAAAAAAGCCAATCAGTCCAAAAAGAAGACAAGAAAAGAGAGGAAAGATAGAAATTGTGGGAAAAATAAGAAAGCACAATGGCAGACATGAACTAAAATATATCAGTAATGATAACATGCAGATTTGCCAAATGCTTCAGCTAAAAGATGGTAACAGATTTAAATGTCTCCTGGGCAGGCTAGGTAACATAAATGAGTAAACAACAGGTCTAAAAGAGCAGCAGCTCAAATGTAGTGGTAACTGATGCCTCTTCAGGGTCAGGGAGACAATAGAGTATAGTGGGGCCTCGGGTAAACTGCTGAGTATATCCGTTTGAAGAAGGTCATTCTTACAGACTGTTGCTGCCATATAGGAATACAAACCCAATGTCAGGCATGTCAACAAAGCTGGAAATTCAGTGCTTTGTGAAAAATCTGATTTTTAAACATAGGCTACTAATTTTTTTAAAGAAAAAAAAAAACACTAAAAGAAAGAAAGAAAGAAAGAAAGAAAGAAAGAAAGAAAGAAAGAAAGAAAGAAAGAAAGAAAGAAAGAAAGAATCCAGTAGTCAGGGAGGGGAAACAAATGAAAAAAAAAAGACACAAAGAGCATGGTAAATAAAATGCAAAAACAAAAACTTAAAATGAAGGACAAAAGGAAGACCTTTCTGAACCCTTGTAACATGAATGGAAGTGATGGCTTATACTAAAACATCACTGACATCCACACCCTGTAATTTCCACCCTGTTCAACCTTATCATTTGGCTAAAGAGACCTAACATTAAAGGATGGGGGAAATATTGAATAATCCAAGCATAAAGTACATGGAGCTCCAGTGGTCACTTAAAACTCCAAATAATGTTTGTTCCATCAGTTCTGCTTACACTGAGTCTCCCCTGGGCTTACTGGACACCGGGGTTTACCTAGCTGTTAATAAAAATAGTGATGCTAAAAATGCCTGGAAGGATAGAGGAGGAAGCAGAGGTGGGAAAAGAATCAACAATATTCACCTTCTGTTACTGTGTCTGTTATCTGAGCCAGTCCTGGGAAGTCAGTTCCTCCCCATGGCCTATGAGGTAAGGTTCCACACGTTGAGTGTGGCTTCCAGGGTCTTTCAGACTTGACCCTGCCCAGACCCTGCTAGGATGCAGGAGACACCTTTGCCCAGTTTCATGCCTTTGTTTCCCTCTCTGCACTTTCAACCAAATCCACCTCCCAGTGAAGCATTCTTTAAAGGTTGCTTAAGGTTCCTGATGAAATCCCTGTATGAGGAATGCACCAGATGGCTATTTTTAGACTTAGTTGGGCTCTGAAAAAATATGTGTAATGAGACATAGAAAATTGTGTTTATCATAACTCTAGAAGGCATGAGGGGAAAATGGGTTGGCCGGATGGAGCCTGGTCCTGGCAAGGAATTCACTCTTGATGGGGACTGGACTCTTTTCCTAGGGGGTCCTGCCTGAGAATAGGCCTCTGATTAAAGCTGTCTCATCCACTGTCGCATAGCTACAGGCCTGTAGTCTAATCTATTCATAGGTGTATGTAAATATTTAAAGGTTTAAGAGAGATTATTGTCTCCAGAATACAAAAAGAAAAACATTTTTAAAAACGGTTGAAGTAAATGTCTACAAATACATGTTTACTTCTTAATTGTTAAATCCAATATTCAAAGATATTTTATTCTATATGCAAACAATTGGTTAAATTGTCTCACTTTTTAAGAACATACAGCTGTAGAACTCCTGAGAAATCAGAGCCAATCAAAACCAATGAGTTACTTATAGTTAATTTCAAAAGCCAAATTATAAAAATGCTTTTCATTTCTTGCAGCAAAACTTCCATTTAACATCGGGTGTGGGTGCATATTGACATGTTCGGTATGTGTGTGGGCACAAGAGGACCCAGAGCCTCAGAACATCATAAAGACCAGGTCTTGTGCAGCTAGAGGGCCAGGGAGAGCTGACAGAAGCCAAAGTGATGCAGGGGGACATGGCAGAGGGCTGTTCACAGTTGAGGTGGTCCCTCCTCTGCTCCCTAATTCTCATGAAACCATTAATGAAACCACAGAACCAAGAAAATGCTGATTTCCACTGGATTTCTTATAGAAATGGTAAAAGGGTAAGGCTTGGAGTCCAGATTGGATTCTGAGTGGAAGTGAGGAGACTGCACAATTCAGGAGAAGGAACAGAAAAGCAAAGAGTGAGGGGGATAGAGAGTCAAAGGGGAGCTAAAACAGGGGTGGGGGTTCAGAGAGCAAAGCGAGGGCCAGAGCAGTAGTGAGGGGAACAGAGAAGCAAAAGGGAAGCCAGAGCAAGTGTGGAGGTACAGAGAGCAAAAGAGGGGACAGAGCAGGGGTGAGGGGGGCAGAGAGCAAAAGGGGGATCATAAAAAGGGTGAGGGGCCATGTGGAACTCACAGTGCCAGGAATTAGGGCTCAGATCAAGTCTTTGAGAGGCAAGGATGTCCCAAAGTGAGAAGTGTTACATGCATTTCCTCATGTATGTTCTTCTGAAAACACACAACCTGTTATGATTGTTGGGGCTAAAGATGGGCTAAAAAGGGAAGTGATCAGGGGTCCTTATTAAGGGCTTCTCTTCAGAGATTCTCATTTATTAAGAGAAACGGAGAAGGGCTAGAGTCTAGTGCAGCACAGAAGACCTCAACCGCACCAGATCTCCCAGGACTGTCACAGCAGCTCGCTGCCTATCCGGTGGGGCTGAGAAGGTAGTATCTCTGCTTCCAGTTGTAATGAACCAATATTAAAAACAAAATAAGACAAAACAAAAACTCGGGTCGAGCAGGAAACCATAGGAAGCGTACATTTCTCTCTGAGGAAAGCTCATGGGTGGAAAGCAGTAAGCAGCAAGCAGACTAAGTTTATTATTTTGGGCTTGTTTCTACTTTAAATAAAAAGCATAAAGAACTTGAAAAAAATATTTGCTATTAGCGTCAACTTTGGAGTCACTCTAACCCATCCTCGTTAAAGAGCTGCCATAAAGGCTCCATGGGCAGTGGTCCCGGGATGATTCTCTTCTGTTTGCTCCAGATGTTGTCCCCGCTGCATTTCAGCTCTGCCTACCTCCCGAGCCCTGCACCTGCTCTGTGGGCTTGACGCCTGCAAAAATCGGTCCCTCTGTTCTTTACCTCTCTCCTCAGGGTCCCATGCAGCATGGGGCTTTTTCTGCAGGCACTCATCCAGGCATCAGGCTGATGAGGATACCACAGCCAGGTCCAGGTACCAGCTTGGATGGGCTAGCCTAGGGCTCTGAGACATACAGTGACAGTGACCATCACACCTCAGTTAACAGAAACTTGAGTCCTAGCCTTTAACTGGTGGCACATGAACCACCCTGGAAAATTGGCCTTGCCACTATTTTTAAACAGACCACTCATCCAGGCTCTAGGCCAGCCTTTTCCATTGCCAGTTGGACAGTTTCAGCGGATGTTTCATTAGCATCCAGTCCACTTACTGATACAATATTAATAACAAGAAGTCATAGTAAATACTTCTATATGTCACTTATTATGACTAGCTATTTCTAGCTATATAGGAACGAATTTGCTGAGCTGATGTTCAAGCCTCTTTACAATAAAAGTGTCAAAACCTACATTTAATTTGTCCAATCAGTATTTGTTGAGCTCCTATTGTAGGCTGGGCTTGCTGTGCTGAACAAAACAGACACGATTCTTATCTTAATGGAGCTTAGAGTCTGCTGGGGAAGAAGCTACTAAACAAATACACACGTGCATGCGTGTGTGGTATACAGTAATGAATTGTGCTGTGTGCTAAGAATGAGAAGAGCATTGCTACAAGAGAGGACAGGGGGCAAGTTTAGATGATGGCCCAGAAATGCATTTTGAGGAAGACTACAGGGATCCAGGACAGCTTGTCAGAGTGGGAGGAGCTTCCGTTCATGAGGACAGGCCAGTGAGAGGGCCTAATCTGGGCACACTGAATACTTCGGTGACCCCTTTACAACACCGCAGGCTGCACTTTCTAGGTCTTGCCTTCACCATCACTCCAGCTCCTTCAAATCCTTTTTTGCAGGTCCTAAGAAGTATGCCATATTTATCCACAGGATATCTGCTGTCTCTCAGCCTCACACCTGCCCTCCCAGACTCTGCTCTGTATTTCCCCTGGAGCTGGAAGTCTGCAAGTGATTTTCTCAAGCACACTTACCGACAGGTTTCCTCTAAAGTCGTAGTTGTCCGAGGGAGAGGAAGGACAGCATCAGAGAGAATAAACACAAAATCTTCCTGCGTTTAACAATTCCAGGGCAGTAGCTGCTGTCTTAGCAGCAAGAGTGGGTGATTCTAAACTGTTACTAAACCACCTAACTCAGCTCAACACTTAGCCCAGCAGAGATCACGGTGAATGGCAAACACAATTTTTACAGAGATTCAAGACTGACATCGCATCTGTAGAGGGTTCATGATAAACCCAGTGAGTAGTACTGACTTAATCACACAGGAGACTACTCTGCTTGCCCAGTGGTTGGCCCAGGGAGGAAGTGAGGCAGGCTTAGTTACATAAGGCACTTGCCAAGCCTGCCTATGCGCACTTAACTCGGCAGTTGCAGCCAGGGCAACAAGAAGGGCTGGCATAGGGTTACAACCATCCCATGGCAGGGGCTCAGAGTTGTTCCTCTTCTTCTGGAAGAACCAGTAACTAACACAAACTAAAAATGTGAGATGTCCCGTTTCAAATGATGATGTGTAGTGTGGATTTTAGATACTTACCGTTCCCACCCCCATTTTGGAAAATTTGGATGTTGCCACCAGGTTTTCTATCTAGCCATTTTGGAATTATTTTTCAGTTTCTTTTTCTGCTGTTTCATACTTAAAACATATTGCTTTGCCTTATAATGGCCTTTTGTCAACAGTATTCCCTTTTACTTCTCTGAGTCCATCCTCTTCTTTCCCTTGTGGTTTTCTTCCCTCATCATTTAAGCTTTCTCAGCTATGCACAGAAATCCCACAGAACATTTTGTGTGGGGGAGTCCCCCCTCCCAGGCAGTTCTGAAAGCAGCAGGTGCCTCTGCAAAGCCTTCGGTTGGACCTTAGACCTATACCCAGCAGCTGCTAATCCTGGCCTTTCGCTCTTAAAAGCAGTAAAATGGACTTAAGTCAGAAAACAAGTGTGGTGAGAATTAACTTTCTTCTCTTGAACTCAAGCCACCCTTGCCTTGACATTTTCCAAAAACACTAAGCTCATTTCTCTCACCATGAGAAGAGAGAAAAATTATGTTGCTGGTAAAGAGAGTGCAGCTTATGCTAGAGGTGCTGAGGCATGGATTTCACTAATCAGATGAACACAAACTGGGGCGGGGGGGTGAGGGTTGGAGGGTAGCTTACAAGGTGCCAGAGCTCCAAATAAAAGCACACATTTCCCTGGCTGGGAATAGGCCCCCAGGAAGGGAATTGTCACACAAGGAAAAATAAAAATAAAAAAGAAAGAAAGAAAGAAAAAAAGCCTCTATTTTCTTTTGGAAACTGAGTCCCATACCTTCAGTGAGCAAACATGTCTGCCTCAAAAATGTTCATGGTTTATGAGAGAGTTTAGACACACATACACACAGGCACACACACACAATGACATTTAAAAATATTATCTCGATTATTCGCAGAATTATGAATTTGCTTAAAGAGGAAGAAAAAAGCAATAGTAGTTAAGAGAGGGACTCAAGAAAAGCTTCCTATAAGACATGAGATTTGAACTTGGTCATTTAAAGATGAGCAGGAGCTTGTCTGATGGGAGACAAGAAAGAGCATCTGTGGCAAAAGAAACAACGCATGCAAAGGCAGGTGGTGTGCAAGCACTTGACCTGTTGGGGAAGATGCTGCTGCACAGTGAAGGCTGGGAGAGGAGGTCTACAGAGGTCACCAGACTTGCCCTAAGGTTCCAAAGTAACATAACTCCAAGGCCCACCTAACCAGGTTTTTTGACTCTCCTTTCTGCGCTCAATGCCTTTATTGTCAATGAAATGTAGCCATGGAAAACTAGCATCATTTTCAATAAATGCCATCAGACGCCATGGCACAATGGGAAACTCACGGAGATGCCAGATGGAAGCATAGAAAAGTGAATGAGAAGGTGGATTATAACTACAATGACAACAAGCTGAACAAGAAGATGGTTATTTGTCAAAGCCCCAAATAACACATCATAGAGTCATTTTTATTAATTAAAAAGATAAAGTATACCAGGGCAGAGGAAGGTGATAATAATAGTGATAGCAACAAATGCTCCTAGCACTTTAAAAAAACCCTCTTTTATGTATATTATTTTATCACAAGAATGAGATAATTCTATAATATGGACAAAATTAGTATGCAGTCCATAGCTAAAATGAATGAGATTATTTATAACTGTCCGTTTGAGGCTATCACTGGTGTCAAAACATAAACAGATGCCTTCATGCTGAGTGATTTGGCGCCAATTCCACATAAACCAACCAGAAGGTTAGAGAAAGAGAAAACAGAAGTGTATCCATCCTGCTTATTAGGGAACAAAATGTTTTGCTTTCGAATGACAGGGGGCTTGGAGTTATATAAGGCAGCACAGTGACAGGCATGGAGAAATGAGTGCAGCACAGTTTTTGAACATTTTAGGCCCTACAATAATTTTGCCAGAATAAGGGGTATTTTCATACCAAAAACAGCCACTGTCGATCAAACTGCTTAGTTTAGAGAGTGGAAGTAAAGACATATATCAGGATCAACCATTCTCTTCCTATATTCTAGGCATTTTCCTGTCTTATGAGCACCATCTATTTGGCATCACCATTTTTATAGGCATATCACCTGACTCCATTCTGAGACCCTAAATTGGAAGGTATCTCTTTTTCCCCGACTCAAATTGGGAGCCATTGCAGTGAAGAAAAAATATAATTGCAAATGAGGTTCGAGAGCAAAGGAAGGGCTGTCCGTGACACAGTAAAAGGAAATTGCAGAGTATTTTTGTACAGCACAAACCAGTTTGTGTAGGTTTGCACAAGAAAGGAGAAAGGTGTGGGACAATAGAAGCCAGTCTGTGGAGGAAGTGGGAGGGAGGGAGTGGGGAGAAAAATGAGAGGAGACACGGTTCACTTTGCTTCATGTATTCTCATGATGTTCACACTTGTACAACAATCATAAAAGATCACACTTTTCTTCTAATTGAAGAGAAAAAAATTTCATTAGAAAAAGCTTCACAAGAAAAATAGATCCCACGAGTGAAAAAATAAAATCTTTTATAAATAACTGAATAGGGACTTCCGGCCAAGATGGAGGCTTAGACGGACACGCTAGGTCTCCGTCTACAACTAGAGAGGAATACAACTACTTCAAAACAAAGGATAACTAGAAATTCCAGAAAATAAAACTACACGGAAGCCCAACATATGAAGTTATAAACCAGCGGTGCCACTTGGGCAGGTAAGAGTTAAAGAGGGCAGCGCTGTTTGCGGTAGCACCTGGGACAGCGGCGGGGCGGTGAGGAATCCCGGCAGCAGTCAAGCCCCTGGCGGTGCGCGACCCCAGCGCAGGGGAGAGCGGCCGCCGCATCGCCTTGAACAGTGAGGCCCAGGGGGGCGGGAGGACGGATCCCGGTCTCCTAGCGGAATAACTGTGTGAATCCATCTTGGACCCCCACCCCCAAAGAAAGCACCACAGGGCTGCGAAATAGGTCGCGGACAAGCAGGCGCCGGTCGCTGATTTGTGACGCGTACACAGGCACTGCCCCCGACAGCCGGCCCAGGAAAACAAAACGCATCTGTCAAAATGAGGCAGACAACTATAGAAATCCCGGTGGCACAGCTCACCAGGCAGCAGATAGAGAACCTGACAGATGAACAGGTAAGAAACCTGTCAGAGGCTCAGTTCTGGGCCATTGTTATCAGGTGGCTTACAGAATTCACAAAAGAGGAGGAAAAAGATATGAAAGAAGCGAAAAACATTCATAACGAAAGGAACAAAACCACATACGAGACAGATGGTGAGGAAAAAAAATCCAGAGTTCATTTCAACAAACTGGAATATGGAGAAGGAACAAGCAGTCAACCAATGCAGAGAGAGGAAATGGGAAGCAACAATGAGAGGATCAGAAACCTCTGGGACAGCTATAAAAGGCCCAACATAAGAATCATTGGTTTGCCAGAGAATGAGGAAGATGAACTAGAACTTGAAAAATTGAGTGAAAATATAATAAAGGAGAACTTCCCAGAATTGGGGAAGGGAATAGACTTGCAGGTCCAGGAAGCAAGGAGAGTTCCCAAGAGACTGGACCCAGGGAGAACCACTCCAAGACACATTATAATCAAAATGTCAAAAATTAAAGATAAAGAGAGAATCTTAAAAGCAGCAAGAGAGAAGAAAAGAATCATGTACAAAGGGGTCCCAATTAGACTATCAGCTGACTTCTCAAGGGAGACCCTACAGGCAAGAAGGGACTGGCAAGAAATATTCAAAGTAATGAAAATCCAAAACCTACAACCACGAATACTCTATCCAGCGAAATTGTCATTCAGAATAGAAGGACAGAGAAAGTGTTTCCAGGAAAAAATAAAACTGAAAGAGTTCATTAGATCCAAACCACTGTTATATGAGATGTTAAAGGGACTGGTTTAAAAAACAGAAGCTAGGGAGATGAAACAAAGGCAAACTAAACAGGCAACGAGAGTGGAAAAGGAACTGTGGGTACGGGAAGCATATTGGGGGGAGGTCAACAGGGAGGGGGAGTGGGGAGAGGGAGGGAGATGATATAGGAATTGGGGATCATGGTAGAAGGGAATGGAATAGACGGAGAGAGGTTGGGAGGAACTGTATGCACAACTAATGGACATAATCTAAAAGGGGAGGACAACTGGAGGGAGGGGGGCCACCGGGTGGAGGGGAGCAGAGGGAAGGGAAATTGGCACAAATGTAATATTTTAATCAATAAAACACATTAAATCTGAAAAAAAAAAATAAAAATAACTGAATAAACATTCCTTGAGCAAAATGTATCCCATAGCAGAGAAAGTCTCTTGAGGCCCATGTATCTGGCAGGTATTCTGCCAGTCAAATGCTGCCCAAATGATCCCCAAGGTGGAGATACCTGAAGATTTTCAGAAAAGTAGTTCATCTAATAACATCTAGTACCATAAATAAGCAGACCAATGGGATTCAACCACTGACCACAACTGTTTGGAACTGGCAGCCGCCAGGCATTATGCTAGCAACAATGAACTGTATCTGGAGAAGAAAATTCAGTCCAGTTTCAGACTGCTTAGGTTTACTGCATTAAATTTCTAACATGAAACTAACAAATAAAAGGAACGAATTGTAAAGCAGGCTTTCGGAGATGTGTCCCAGGCCTGGGAGTCTGGGTGAGTTCTGCAGGGAGAAGAGCAAGGCTTTGGAACCAAGCAGTCCTGCCTTTACATGCTGGCTCACCTATCACTTGCTGCATGGCCTTGGGCATTTTCTAATGTGCAAAATGGCGGTAAACATTCCTTTTCTGTGGGTTGTAGAGGGAAGTGAGTAAGACCATATATTTAAGGCACTTAGCAGCCACCCTGGCAAGCAACGAGACAGGGAGCTATAATTACTAAATCATTCCAACACCCATGGATCAACAGTGGACCCTCTCTGCTCACTCTTTAGCAACATACATTTCTAACAGTGCCCTTCCCCCCTCTACATATGAGGAGTTTTAATCATGTGACAAAATTGAATCCTGGGGATCTTGTTAAAATGTAAATAATGATTCAAAAAGTCTGGAGAGATGATGCTTTTCTAACAAACTGCTAGTGGTGCGGGTGCAGCTGGCCTGTGTGCCTCAACAGGAGTAGCAAAGCTCTAGGGTAAAAGTTTATGAACGGACTTTGAGGCAGGGACAGCACTCCATCCCTGTGCCTGCACACATCGGATGCACTTCCACGTGCAGCTCTTCTTATGTCACTGGAATTCTTGTCTGCTCCCCTGGGCTCTGAGCTCCTGCAAGGCAAGAAGCCCAGCCTTACAACCCCGAGTGGCTGCTGCACTCAATTCAGACTCTCAGTTCAGTTATAAGCCAATGAGTCAGTGAAGGAATCAATCCACGAATGTGATAAGTGAATGAAATTCAGAGAAGTTGCTGTTGGTTCATGTTGAAAGCCTAATAGGTTTGAATTTCTTATTTTTTTAATTATGGGGCTAATTTCACATATTATTAGTGATATTGGAATTAACTTCTTCATTGAGCTTGATATTCAGGCAAAAGAACCATCAGAAAAGATTAATCTTGGACATTCACCCTAGAAATATAAAGTTTCAAGCGCTCCCTTTACTGCAACATAAAAAAGAAAGATCAGGAACCCCTTTCTCCTCTCAAGTGAAGTCACCTGTCCTCAGGGAACAGTAGCCATAGTCTCCAAAACCTCAAAGGGGCAATGTCTCTTACAAAACATTCATGCTGGCAACACATTATTAGAATCAGGAGATTCTCTTCTAAGGCACGTAACAGATTTACATATCCCTTGCTACTCTGGTTTATAGGTTTTCTAAGTAATTAAGAGTCACTAAAAAAACAACAAAAAACATTTGTTGTTTTATGCTATGTTTTATGACAAAATATAGCAAGTTCCCAACGGGGGCTTCATATCAACATCAGCTTGTACAATCAAGTCATGTATTCTTTCTATGGTTCGTCTTACTGCATGGACAACTGGAGACTATACTTGCTAAGTAAACTAATAAAGCAAAATCTGGTTTTATTGTCAGGAGTTAGAAACCTCATTAAACTCAGGAGGACGACTGAAAATTTGTTTCATTAGATAACAACTAGAAGCACTTGTTCAAATTTAATCTATTTACATAACACGATTCTTTTCATCAGAACCTCAAGTTCTAATTCAAGTGGTCAGTTCAGTGCCTGTCTTTGTATGGTTCCTTTGTTGCAAACTGGAACACTGTGCATATGGACAGTGCAGTATCTATTTTTCTACCTCTCAGGATATGTTTAAAATGTTAGTTCTGCAGCCTAAATGTTCAAAGATAAGAGTGTCGTTGGCTGTGGTTCATCTTCTCGATGGAATAAGAGGACTCAGATAAACAGTGCATTAAATTTAAAATAGAGAAAACTTTACTTAGGTGTGTTTTAAAAATTCAGCTCTGACTTAATCAAGTCACCCCAAGTAGTCAGCCACATTAACATTTGTCAGTAAAGGTATTCACCTTTTCTGAACTGAATCCTTCTGGAGAGTACACACTCTCCTTAGATTTCTGACGAACTTTAAAATCATTCTTTAATTAATGCTTTCAGTACCCTTGTGGCCTCATTATGCACTTTATTTTCTTAGTCCCAAAGGTTCTCAGTGAAAATACATGTTCCCTAGCAGACATCTATGTCTTCTTATGGAAGAGTTGGTTTTCCATTCATGATACAAAACAAATGTTAATTAGGATGATGGTTAAGATAGTCCAGACTTTCCCAAACATTTTCATAAGTAGCAGCTCTCCACCTTCCTCTTCCTATAACCTAAGAAACTTAAATGGTTAGTCTTCCTCATGGGATAAAAATATCTAGGTAAAAGCAGTTAAAGAATATCCAGAGTAGTTTCCCAGAAAGACATTCCTAGAAGAGCTCCTTATATAGGGTTCTCCTAGAATACCATTGGGAGGGTGAGTCCATTCCTACAACCTTTCTGAAGGTCACCATGAAGCTTAACTATAATCTTTGACTCACAGGTCACTTCTGGGAATTGCAAATGAAAAATCATAGATGTGCCCAAAACTTGGAATTGTGAAGCTTATGAATGTCTGCATTACAATGTTTATCATTCAAATTTGGAAAAACCTTTCCAAAAATAGACCAGTCATGGAG